>NW_015090774.1:3671713-4026502 GCF_001431845.1 Calidris pugnax | reverse complement strand
CCCCCTTTTTTTTTGGTGTTAGTTTTCTGCTAGATTAATGTTTTGAATTCTATTACATGGAACAAATGTCAGGGTAGTTCAAGGCTGATACAAGTGCATAGCAGCTGGGATGGATGAAGCAGTGGGGTCAGTGCCAACTGGAGGTAGTGAGCTGCTAGATATTACTATCATCCAGTTCTATGGGTTTTTTTGAGAATCAAAAGTGAGAAACAGCCTCCTTAAGTGTTTCCAGTAGTCCAAGAACAGTTAAACACCTCTAATGGCTGGAAGCAGCTCCATTCCTCCAAAGTCAGGGAATAAGTATAAATACTTTAAAACAGGATTTTTGTTCTCATTCCTCAGCTCTAGAGGCACTGAGCTGTTGCCAACTCAGGGTGCCACTAAATGAATTTGAGAAATGCTCTTATAAAATAGAATAACTTTTCCAGTGACTATCTAAGTATCTGTTACTACAGCTGAGACAGTTTCAGTTGAGTTCAATCCTTAAAATAATGTATAATATGGTGGTGTGCAATTAGGTCTGTTAACTTTGATGTAGAAGGTAAGCCCCAGGAGGAAAAGTCGATGATAATGCCTAGTATTAAGATGTATTGGTAAACAGATAGTCCTGCAATTGATGCTCTTAATGCTACCAGTACTGTCTATGTCAGAGAATATAATGACCTCATACTTTTGACCCAAACAATGAATTTTAGGAAGGCTTATGAGTTCTTCCCAAGAGGAGAATAAACTGATAATGGAAACATATTTCTTTCACATAATCCTGATAACTTCAAAGAAAGAAAACTCTCTTCCCCTGAACACAGTGTGAACCAAGCAGTGAAAAATAATTTCCTTTTTCACAGTTCAGAGCATCTTTCCAGTTACTACTTTATCCAAAATTTTTTCTAGCTGTTTGGTATTCGAATGTTATGGCTTTCTTGTTGATTCTGATCTGTCTTCTGTGTCTCATGTTTTAAGATGTTCCAGAGAGCACTCCTTTGTTTTCTGGGATAATAACATACAGAAACTTACTGTCAGCTGAATTGTCTTCTGTAGACAGAAAGTGAAACTGGCAACAGCCTTCCAGCTTAGTAGCTGAAAAGCCAGGTAGTAAGTGCGGTCACGGTTCACTTTTGGGGAGGGTAAGGAGGTGAGTCAAGCCTTGGTCTCAGACTTGCTGGTAGCTTAGGCACATACGAATTGGAAGTATCTGATAAGGAAAGCAGAGATCCAAAGTCCTCAGCAGCCTCCCTGAAGACTCTAAGTAAATGTGAATACAGTTCTCCTGACAGCAGTGAGGCATCTGTCATTTCAACTTCCCAGTGGAAAAATGACAGTTTCTCAGGTATTTTTAATGCTGTGAAAAACACAGACTTCATGAAGATGATATTTTTTATCAAAGTTATCATGCAGATTGGTTATTCCTAGCCAGCAATAAAGTTGGATAGTATTCAAGAATGCTGTCACAAAGTGGCTGCAGTTCAGTCAGAGCCATCATTCCTGACTTGTGCAGGAACAGCCGCCTTCTCGTGGAGGCTGTTTTCTTCCCTGTTCAGTCTGCTTTGTATTTCTTCTCTCTAGGACAGAATTTGAGCTGAATTACACCCACGTCTTCCATGTTTCATGGGCTCTAAAAAGGGACAAAGTGTGTGACTAATAAATAAGCTTAATGGCACATGCAGAACAGGTGCAGCTCCTGTGCAATAAGAACACTGAGCTCTCTTGTACTTGTCCCAGTATAATTATTATGTCCTGGAAAAAAAAAAATTGGTCTCTGAAAATTGCTTGCAAGTTCTTGTCTGTTCCTAACATCCCATAAGTGGGATGAAAATGTTGAAGGGAACTCGACTGTCTTGGGACTTTTTAAGTAGAGAAGATAGGTTGGGGATGAATAGAGCAGCTCAGACATTTCAGAATGCCCTTCCTAGAGATTCTACTCTTGATTGGTTTTCCTCTGAGAAGCCTCTATGACAATTTTGGGGAAAATCCTGTGTAGGTTGGTTGGAGCATGCCTAACAATGTATCAATGCAGTCTTTTGTCTTTTCTGTTTGTAGGAGCTTTGAGGATCACTCTCATTCTAGATAGACTCTTTAGAGAACTTAACTAAGCTCTTTGAAAATCTCTGCTGGACACATGCAAGTTACAGGCTTTTTCATGGCTCTCGAAGCTGGCCAGATGTGGATGAACTCAAGTCTTTCAAAAGGTAAACAGTAATGAATGGTACCTCACTACCAAATTTGGAGCTCCACATTGAAGTCTAAGAAGCACTAGAATTTATTAGTGCAGCAGCCAAATGAATACATTTTTAGGTGGACCTCCCTCCTTGTCCCCTAGGGTCTCAAATGTTTATGAAGTTGTTTGTTTAGCTACAACTAAACAGAATTGCTGAATATTAAAAAAAACTCCCCCAAATCCACCAATCTGTGCAAATACCCACCATGGAATTTTTCAGCCAAAATGATAATGCCAGTGAAATTTATGAAAATAAATGAGGACAGGGCATTTCACTGTCCTAATGCCTCCTGTGCCACCTGTGAAGGGCTTCATGTTGCCGGAACCAGTACAAATTGGAACTGATGCATATAGATGGTGGAAGGAACTGCTTTCAGTCTGGTCCCTTCTTCTGTTAGAACTCCCAGCAAACTGTGTTATCCTTATACTGCCAAATAATTTGCTTTTGAGATATATAAACAAAAAACTCGGGAGCTACACCCAAAGTACTCTAAAGAATGAATATTGTTATTTGCAAATGTGTGCAACTTTCACATAAAATTTATTACAGGAATTTTTTATAACAGATGGCAGAGAACTGAGGGAAGATTTTCTTCTAGATATTCCTTCCCACTGAAATAGTTCTGTCTTCTCTCCCTTACCTTTGACTGTCATTAAATAGACTTGATGATAAGATCCAGCTCTCTAGCCCAGGAGATCCCAAGCTCTGCCTGTTTCTCAAGCACCACAAGAAGTGGCAAGTAATAGCTGTGGAGTTTTTGGCAGCATTAGCAGCAATGTTCCAGGCCAAGAGTATGAGACTACAAGTCCACTCTCTTTCCTCCTTCCATAGATCTAAAAGCAGATTCTGAAACCTTTATTCTCCCTGATTACCACACTGTCCCCAAACTGAAAACCTCAGTCTCATGTTCTTCATGCCACAAAACATGTCATCTTGACTTCCATCCCTTTAGCCCTTCTGTTTCTCCTTCTTGCCTTGACAGTGGGGAAAGCCATACCCACAGGTGGCTCCAGATGTGCAGAGGCATCACTACTGCAGGTGAGTTGAGTCGCTCATAGGGACATTAGGCACTGTTTCCAGGAAGCACTTGCAAGTCCTTTAGATTGATGGCACACATATACTTACAGTGCTACTGTAAGCAACACTCTCAATGGCAATTATTTTACAATGGCTTAAAACAAATTTAACTTAGCCTGTGTAAAATGTCATAGGTGAAGATGGGAAATACTTGTTTCATTCAGAATGAATGGTAATGACAGCAATAAATATTAAATATGTCCAGAGGGGCTTCTAGCTGTGTGTTTAAATTGTTTTTCAAAACAACATTTCAACACTCAAAGAGCCAGCAAGCATTTAAGTGGAGCAATAGTGGAAAAAAAATAATTCTGTTATAAATAATAATTCTGTAAATCTGAAAGATTTTGTATGACTAAAAGCAAAGATGAGAGCTGCGTACATGCTGGTTTTGTACTGCCCAGCTGTACATCATAGAAGTAGTTTTATCGTCAGTGCTTTTTAAATGAAGTTTTTACTCTTCTGTAATAAAATATATGTACTAATATTTACCACAGATTTGTATTGCCTTTGAAAGAGAGATCCCTGCATTGCAGGAAGTCACAGCTTAGTTACAACGTTCAGTTTAGGCTTAGTTACAACGTTCTCAATAGTACAAGCACCTGGATATTTAACTGACTGTTAACTCCTATCCATTTTCCATAAAGCGTTGATTTACTCCATTTCCTGCTTAACAAACTTGAGATTAATCTACTTTTCCAAAAACTCAATACAGGATATCTATATTCTAAGAGTAGGTGAACTAGAGGACAAGAAAGGGAATATCTAAATTGCCCCTAGGTGGCAGTGATTCATTATTTCTTGACTTCCACTAAATTGGCTGTTTCAGGGTCCCGGCAAATAGAGGCTTTCTTAGTTACAGTCTGAGCTTTGTTCAGTTTTCAAACCATTTTTGGATACTCCTTGAAATCCTAAACACTGTACTGCGATAGCATATACGTGGTTGCAAATCAGTTAGTCTTGGAAATATAGACCAATCTACTATGTGGCCCGTGTGCTGTGAATCAGCAGGTCTCTGATGCAGGCATTCGTGTGACCTGAGGAGAGAGCCAGTCAGCCCAGCTTGTGCCCAGTGGCTGTTCCACACACACACACACACACACACACACAGCTGACGGGCTGTGTAGCGTACATGATAAGTTTAAATGCACTGGATATACAATGTGATGGACTGCATATTTGTGTGGACTGTGGTCACTGGTAACATTGGTGGGTCCACAGTAGAACATCCTTTCCCCAAAAATCAGTGGCTTCAAGCTGTGGATTTTTTTACATTTCTGCATCTTTTGTGTTCTGATGTGGCTGCGCAGTAGCAGAAATTGCCTTAGAGGTGTTTGTACAGCTGTTTGGGCTTCGTGCAATGGTGGTATATGTGGTATTCTATTCAGCTCAATGACTGCTTCTATCACTGGAGCATGAGCAATGCACTAAATGCTGCTAATAAAGAGATTACAGATCCTCCAGTAAGTCTTTGCTGGCTGACAGTATTAATTGTAATGTTGAGGGGATGGAGACTGACTCTGCAATTGTAATTCAGGCTCTGATTTAGCAATGTGTTTAAATCCATTACTTCTAACATGTGCTTGTGTTGACTGCATTTTAGCACTTTAGTCACTAACTTTCTTACATCTCACTTGGGGAATGTTTTTACTTTTATGAACGTCCTTAATTCCAAGCTACAAAAGTGTTTTTTGTGCATACAGAAATGAAAGCATGCCCTTAAGTACTTTACAAATTGGGGTATATATCATCGGCTCTGATACTGCAGGTTAAGAGAAAGAAGAAGAATTTTATGAGTTGTATGGGTTCCACAATGTTTACCAGAAAAACACTTAAAAAAATGATCTTGTCATTAGCAAAGCACATGTCCTTCTGAATATCATCAGTTTCCTGTTCTGGATAACAACGCAAATGAGTTCCGTTTTAAACATGTGACACTTTTTAACTCTGTGTTCTGCATGGCTAGGTTTAACAAATACCTCTAATAGCTCATCACTAAAAGGATAGCATTAGAATCCTCAATAGCCTGAGAGTTGAATGTGTCAGTAGAAATGTTTTGTTGATTATGCCAAACAAAGTAAAATATGGAATGACTAAACAATTTTAAACTGAACTGAGAAGCAAATGATATATTTGATAGAGGTTTCTGATACAATATATTTTGACATTAAAATTTAAAATTATTCTGAATTCATTTCTTTTAGAAAACACTGTTGTGATGAAAGACTTAGCAGCTTGATGGATGCGAATGAATAAGTCTCATAAACTGAGATACTGCAGCTGGGATTGCTGCATTAATAGGAATGAGATTATCATAGTGTTAAATCATACAGCTATACATTTAAAAGTACGTACTGGGAATAAATGCATATTGTATAATATGTCTTTGTCTTGTGCTTCAGCCCAGCACCATCACACTACATCATAAATGTGAGCATTGGTAGATTCTGACGGTCTCACACAAAAAGCAGTTTTCAGAGGCAGGTTTAATAAATGATTACATAATTACTATTACTTTAATGAACCACCATGATTCTTGCTCCTGATACTAATGGAAAGTAATAGGAGCTGGCACAGAATTTTGTTACCAGAGATGATGTGCAAAATAATATTAATGAAAGGTTTTTGATAGAAGCCAGTGTTTCAGTGAAACTTTACTTTGAAAGGAATTTAAGGTAATTACCGGTTTCAGGACATACTCTAATTTCATATTCATATTTTGATTTCATAAGGTCGTCTCTGGCTAGACAGAATTTTTCTCAGACTGAGCAAACACTGTAAAAATGTATCCCAAATGCTGTCTTTACAAAATGTAAAATTTACAAATTAAGCCCTCTGAAATTATCAACAGAAGCAAGTATAGCTGCCTCTTTTATCCTTTTCTCATGGACATATGCAGAAAAATGAGAAAACATGCAGATACTGACCATCACTTTGATACATGTACAAAGACAGTAGTTTCAGAAAAGCTCGGGTCATAAACTGGGTTCCGTTATAAACCTACTGTGATTTGAAAATGTTCTACCTTTTGCTATGAAGGGCTTCGTAATGAGATAGATATGATTCTATAATCAAATTCTGAAGTTCTTAAAGTTCTGTAAAACCTGCTTGTATTGATTAGAATTAGATTATTTTGCACCATTCAGAATGGGTTACATTTCTGCCTCAAAGTATGAGGTATAATGCTGGCTTGCTGTGTGGGAGATTTTCAGAGGACGGTGGGTTTGTCAATCTCCCAGGGAAGTTCTGTGCACAGTCAGGTGGTGTTCCTGTGAGAGACAGTGTCCTGCAATTCAGTTAAAAGCTCAGTTAAAAGCTGAGAACAAAATTTCCTTACAGAAACACATCTAACTAGAATCTAATGTCACCCAAAACTCTTCAATAGTTCATGCTGACGGGTGTTTTCTTAATGCGACTTTATCCTGTCTGTGCCCAACCCATTCAATAGCATGTGTGCTCATGAGCTTGGATCTTCTTAAGATTGTCGCTCAATTTAATGAGTGGTAACACTTTCTATAGCAAGTGATATTGAATTATTATATGCTTCTTTAAGGATAAGGAAGGAAGAAAAAAATCCCCTGTACACTTAAGCTGAGGATTTTGAGAAGGATTTAAATGAGAACCCTCTCAGAAATCCCTTTCCACTCAATGGGATTGCCAACCAAAGTTGATGAATGTTTGTCAATGCTGCTTAAATTTAAGTATGCACTGATCTCATTAGTTTTTTTGATCTTTCCTTGTATGCACTTATATGCACATCAACAGGTAGACAGTAGCGAAACATTAAGATATTGGAGTGCTGGTTAAAAAGCTTCTATTTACATATATTGTCTTCAAAATACGCTTTTTCAATGGTATAGGTTAACTCTGATGACATTTGAGTATTTCTGAGATTTCAGAGTTCTTTTGTTACTTTTGCCCAGACAAAGAGAATGGGAGAAAAAGAAACACTAAATTGAACTAAAACAGTCCCCAAATCTGAATTATTCTATTCAGACAATGGACCGTGGGACATTTGGCAATAGTATTTGAAAGGCTTTGGTTTTTTCCCAATAAAGGGCAAAAATATATTTCAAAACCCAAGTTGACATGTAATGGACTTGTCTACTTCAAACTAGCTTTAGATTTTTTAACTTCAATTTGAGCCTGCATCTTGATGCTATTTCCTTCAATGCCAGTAATTGGGTGCTTAATGCTTGCATTCAGAGGTAGGGTTTTTTTCTTTATTCTCTGAGAGTTCAGCAAGACTGATGACTGATGGTCAGTAGTTTTCTACCTTGATAAACATTCAATGATGAACCATTGAAATGGCTCTACTGGAGGTCTGAGGACCCTCATCCCTTCATTGTTTGTTGCTCCTTACTGATTATCAAGGCCTAGGTGTGTGAGCAAAATCAACTGCTTTGTGTTGTCTTTTTTTTTTTTGATACTTCTGAAACTGCAAAATGTGATTTTTTCAAGGCCTTGGGTGGTGAGAAAAAATAACTTGTTTTGGTTTGTTTTTTTTTTTTTGATACTTCTGAAACTGGAAAATGTGATTTTTTTTTTTTTTTTTTAATAATTTTAAGTAAATAAATGATATTGTTCTGAATTAGAGAAACTTAAAATTTTTCTGGGTTTTGACAATGAGCAATGTGGCATTATCTTTGTATTTTTCCAGACAAAACATGTTCTTATTTTCTTTCTAGATAGAAAGAGCCTGTGTTCAACTTTCCTTGAAGAAGTGTTTATTCTTTCAAATTAATCCAATTGGAGCAGATCTTATGAGAGCAGATGAAGCTGTAAGGCTTCGATGCCTATTTAATCTAAAACAGGACCTCAGGTATGGCCTTAAGTTGTAATGTGTAGTCTAAAACCAATGCTGTTATAAGAACAGTCTTTCCAGCTTTTTTCTGTTTATTATATACTGAATACATTACTGGTGAAATTGCATAGTTATATATGTAATCATCCACTTTATCACCTTAACATGAAAAGAAAAAAAGATGTTTCAATAAGCAAACAATGGTAGCATTCCCGAGTTCATTCACCTATATTGTATCTGCATTATGTGAGGTTACTGGTGGCCAGTCACTACAGCACACCCAGACAACCAATGAGTTTGCATCTGGTTATTGCCTCGCTGTAGGTATCCCGCTTTGTGTTACAGCTGAGACACAAACGGGTCCCTTCTGGATTTGTGAAGGAGACCAGCTTTACCACATAAAGCAAATCCATCTTCCTACTAGTACCTAACAAAGGAGCATCTCTGCAAAGATTGTCTCAAGTGAATGTTGCATTTTGATTTCACTATTTGAATTGCACAGCAATGTTCCTTCAAACGTATCTGTGCTTGTTAGCTTCCCAGCTACCACCTTAGTATCTAGACATGCTACAGCTGGTTATTTGTAAGGAAATTCTCCAATGAATAAATTACTAGAAACATTGTTATTATGGAAAGGAAAATGCAACCCTTACATTCTCCTTCAACATTTATATTCTGCTCTGAGTCTTCAAACTGCCATTCTAAAATCAGGATGAGAGTCTAGGTAAGAGTCTCGAGTGAAAGTCAGGTTAATTAGCAATACTTTCCTCCATAGCTACAAAGAATCCAGCTGACAATGTGGACATGCAGAAAACACAGAAAAAGGTCTGCAATCTATCCGTTGTAAATTGATATTAAAAATTTAAATATTTTACACCAGTGATTTTTTTTGTTACTAGTTGATCTATGATAACTGGACATGTAGGATTTTTGTGTATAGCCTCATGGTGGTGAGGTATATAAGTCTGTCAAGCTTTATTTCAACCATGCCGTATCTCACATTTAGTTGAAATACATTTAAAATTGTGTGTGTTCATGCCTTTCAGGTATGTCTACTATCACAGCAGCTGAGAAGCAGGATAAATTAGCCCTTACTGACCATAGTGCTGACAAGCTAGACTGATAATTTAAAAATTAGTTTAGGCATTTCTATATTGCAGGGAAATTGCCAACGTTTACTGAGAAAGGAATTAAAGCTTTTCTTTCCCCCTTCCTCCTCCTCCTCTTCAGTGGCAACAGCTGCTTCAGTAGCTTTGACTCAGCCTTCTGCCTGCAGTTCCCCTCCCACCTCCTCTCTGCCTGCTGCTGTCCTGGGCTGTCTCTCAGTCCTGGATATTCCCTTGTTCTCATTTTGCACTCTTTATAGTTTCTTTCTTTTTTTAATACCTTGCTTGGCGAATGAGATAAATGCAATCTGAATTTACCTGCATAAGCATAGGACAGATATTTTTCACTAATGCTGGGGTTTCCAGAATAGCTTGAAGTGTTGCATGTCCAGTTTTCACTGACCTTGTACCCACACTCCCATATGTACAGCCCCCTTTGAAAGCACCACAGGGAATTTATATGCTCACCCAGCATACTGTAGTCAACAGATCCCTGAAGGACTGTTTCTTGCTGACAAAGGGTCCAATGCATATCAGACTTCTCCAGTGGTAAAGGTGTCCCCATTCAAACAGCTTCCTGCCTGCCTCAGTTTGATGGTCCCTCGATCGTGGTGCTGTAATTCTGTGTGGAGTCACGCTCCAGAGCAATCTGATTTAAACAACAACAAACAACCCACACCATTAAGTTGTCTTACTGTGTAATGGCAGGTGCATGGCTTGGGCCTGGAGAGAGCAGGTGTTTTCTTAAAATTGCTCTAGTCTGGGAGAAATTACAACATAGGGCTATATCCTAAGGTGTTTCTGAGCATAAAATGACTGCCTATGATTGCTGTTTAGAAAAGTGGTAGGAATAAGTTAAATTCTCCCTCTACCCCAATATATAAAGGTAATATATTATTTCAGGAGAAACTTGAGGACTTTTTATTTGAATTATGCCAGAGCATCCTGGTATGACAGGTATTTTTATTAATATATTTCTGGTGTTGGGGAATAAAATCAGATTACCTAAAGATTTTTCTGTTTCCCAGATCTGGTTAGAGTGATGATAACACAGACTCTATGCAAGAAACATTGTGATGATGACATAATATATGTCTGAAATGATACAGTGTTTTCACAAATCACAACATGAAGGGAGAGCTTATCTTTAGATTTTAGCACTTGCTACTGCAGTATGAATTATATTGTATAATCTTTACTTCCATTCTGAAAATTGTCTGCAGTCACATATATTCAATTTAGAGGAAAAGCACATAAAGAAAATTAGGTTAAAAGAACTCCTAGCTCTGCATTTTGTAATGCTGATTTAATAGAAAGCAGCCCAAAAAGAATACAGTAATGATAGGGCATAAATGTTAGCATTATGTATAAATAAATGTCAGGCATAAGTTTTGTTCTAAATTTGCCTTAAGAACTGAGTTAGGATGGATGTCCCTTGTGACCATAAATACAGAATATCTGACAAAGGCCTGGCAAACAAGAAGTTTATCAGAAAGCAGGTGATAGGAAATCATGTAACATTCAACACAGATCTCTCTTGAGTACTTTTCACTCCCCCCAGCCCACCCCCTCAAAGTGGTGCAGATGAGATTGATTGTAATGATGAACATCTTAGATCCCCCTGGAGGCAGCAGGCTGGGAAGTGGAGAGAGGCTACATATGGGAAGTTTTTGAGGAGCATGGGGAAAGCTCAGTAAAGAAACTCAGGGGAAAGGAAAGAGCAGATGGTACATGAGGTAAATCACAGGATCTATGGTTAACCTGACTATCAGATTCAGAAATTGAAGATTTTTCTATTCAAGTAAAGGTTTCATTTTTTATCTTAGTAAAGATACATGAAGAAGGTAGAGGTTACAGTTACTTGATACAAGCCAGAGAAATCTCTTATATGTTAATATTTCCTCTCTTTCCTTCATCTTCAGTCTCAGTGTGGTGACATTTTTGAGATGATTGAGGTGTAAAACCATAAAGAACTCATTTAACCATTAAATGTGAGAGACAGGTACACTGTGATTTTCTGATTAAATGATGATAATGAGTGTACAGGAGACAGTTTTGACAATAGTCTTGTAAACAGAAAAGTATTATGTGATTGTTCATTATCTTATGAATTGAAGGTACTTGTTAACTGCAGATCCCATTTTCTCTTTGAATTTTTGTTTAGCTAGACAACCAAATATATGTTCTGGCTACAGTTATTATATTAAGCAAAGAATAAATTATGTTTTTAAATTACAGTAAATCAAGATTAATAGAAAGATCAATAATTTAATTTTCAGGTGTGTTAAGGTCTCTGTGAAATATATGTTCTGGTGTGTCCTGAGATCCTATTTGTATTTTCAGGCAATTTTAGAGAAGATAAGATCACATATTGATACCAATTGCTCTATCCAACAGTAAATTAACATATGGAGATCTGGCTTTGTGAATGATGGCTGCTTTTGAGGCTATGAAAGCTAAACCCTGGTCATTTCACATTTACAGAATACATCCTCTTAGGTTTGCAGTCAAAACCGTTAGTGAAAATTGTGTTTGTGCTCGTTATAAGTAGTGGTGATATCTTCTGCTGCAGATTTCATCTTGGGAGCAGGAGGAGAGAGCTGTCCTACAGGTGAGAGAGGAGTCAGGGACCAACAATCAGCACCGTGGGTGCAGTCAGCATTGTTCAAACCACTGGTTTTGGCAATGAACTTGAGGGTCTTGATAGCAGCTCTGGGGGCTGCAGCCTCTCCCCTGCCCTGCTGACTCTGCACAGTATTTCTAGCTGTAGATGGCATTAATAGACTGAAAAAAAAAAGAAAAAAGATTATAACGGTATGTTTGTCCAAGTTCACAATTGCCATGTTTTCATAGACATGACACTTGTTTCTTGCATGAAAAGAAAAGCTGAAGGGCGGGTGGTGATGGATTGGCTGACCTGATGGCTGGCTGGTGGAAAGCTTGAGAAGACCTATAAAAATGGCTTCTCCTGAGTGCTGTTCACAGCTGCGAAATTTTTAGGAGATATTCCAAATTAGTTGAGTGTGAAATACGATTCTGAGGTGATTCAAATTTTGTGGACCGCAGCAAAAAATGACCAATAAAATGGTAATAATAGAAAGAAAGAAAGTTACAAAATGGTTGTTAAAAGCATAACTCAACCCAAAAAGTAGTTCTTACAAAACCATAATTGTCTCATACATGGTTTTCAACTGTAATATCTCAGAATAATTAATTCTGAATATTTTTAAGATACTGAAAGAAATAAATTATTTCATTGTAACCTTGACTTTTTTTTTCTCAAATCTATGGCTGTTATTAGGCTAATGGAATAAAAATGGAAAATTTGTGGTATGCTACACGTTGTTCCAATTTAATTGCCAACTATTACTAAAAGGAGCCAAACAGAAATCAGAAGAGGGTTTGGTAGCTACCTGGATTTATCTGTGCATCGAACCAGGCATGTATGTGTTCAATTCTGTTAATTTTCATGTCAAATAATTGGTATATTTATTTTTTTATTTATAATTACTATACTTTGTTGTATAGTGAGGAAATCGCATGCAAAGATTCTTCTTCATTTCTAGCACAGCAGATCATGCAGGGAATATAGATAGGCAAGAAATTCTTATAAAGTCCTATAGAGCCTGCTCATGGAGATTTGGCTAGTAAATTTTAAAGGTCCCTTTATACAGAATGCAATTACCTGGAACGTCAGAGCTTACCTGCCTTTAGCTCCTATGGGATGTTAAATTTTCACGTTAAAAAGTTGGTGTGGTTTTTCCTGTGCTCAGGCTCCACATCCAGGTAGCTCTTTCTATGTCCTCCAACCACTGCTTGAATTTCTGAAGTTGTGAACACCATCTGATTAGCAAACACTGTTTAAAAAGAGTTTATACGCTTTTACAGTAATTTTGTTAGGTACATTCAGCAGAAGGAATGGCAGCTGAATTGATAACATTACTGATATTTTTAGAGTGTTTTAGAGCTTAGCAAGCCCATGCATATTTCTGCCAGTTGGGCCTACAGATTATGTTGCTTAAAGAACAGTTACAATAAGAAAAAAACATACTTCATTCTAAATATTTAGCTGTATTTTCTACAAATAGCAAGCTTTTTATTACAAGTAATAAATACAAAATAAATTAGGCTAATTCTTTCTACTTTACCCCTTGTTAATGCAATCAGTTTTGCCATGGGTCAATCTTTTACACTGCAACAGGAAAGTGAAAGATTTTTCTTTGGTTGGAAAATATGATTACAAAATCAGAAAAAAATTGACAGGAGCAGGTGTTACACCTGAAAATATTTTTTTAGAACTAAGTTATTGTTCAATTTTTTTTTTTTTTTTTTTTTTTTTTTTGGGGATAGGGGCAGGACTTCAGAATCTTCATATTTCAAGTTGGCAGCATCCTGTTATATTTTTTTTTTTTTTTTTTTTTTTTTTTTTTGGTGGGGATAGGGGCAGGACTTCAGAATCTTCATATTTCAAGTTGGCAGCATCCTGTTATATTGCTTTGTAAGAGCTGGGAATGTGCTGGCTGATTAATGCATACTCTGTGGTGTATGATACCATGCATATAAAATGGTTTCTTGAGCAAAATAAACAATTCTCCACAGTCTCTGACAGACAATTCTACATTTCTCTGCAGTCTCATAACTGACAGCTATGACCAGTCAGGTAAAGTCTACCTGTGCATTTGCAATGGTTTCTCTCTATTTCATATAATTTAACCCTAAATACTTATTTAGGGTTAATGCACACCTGTCACTTGTTTTGTTAGTTGGAATTTGTTATACTCTTAATCATACTATACTTTTCTGCTTCCTCAGACCATAATAATTTCTTTTTCATAATGTAGACATACAGTTTATTTTAAAATAATATTTAGTTGGAAAGCACAGGCCTTCTGCTTATCTTTCTAATATCTCATATGAAGCTGTTGTTACTTCCTAATTAGAATACATACAATTTTTCTCCCCATTATTTTCAGTTAGCATAGGGCTGACAGGTATTGTATACTATTTAGTTGCTGCTTTTAAAGGAACAAAATTTATGCAATTTGTTGTCATCACCCAATTTTCTTATTTTCTTATTTTCTAAATGGAAAAGTGGCACTTACAGCAACACAGGGGCCCTGACTTAAAAAAGTTTTATTCTCATTTGAGAATTTATTTTGCACCTGCTATGTACATAGTTTTATTCAATCCTTGCCACTGATTTTGTGTCTTTTATTTACTTGTGCCAAAATGCGTAGGAGGAAAGACCAGAGTTAGCAGAGCCATTATAACTTTATCCAATATGTCAAACTAGCTTCTAAAATTTAAAATGGTCTTGTTTTTCTGGTGCATGGTTTTTAATAGGATAAAATTTCTGCACTCTTAAAGACTCTTCCATCCTTCATTAGTACTAAGTATACTGAACATAAAATGAATAGAATCTGTACCTCAATGATAGGTATGCGGTTCTGTGCTCATTATTTTTGCAATCTGAACAGAGTCAATATTCATCCAGCAATGAGATGTTGATCACAATCAAGCTAGTCTTTTTAAAGTATCCTATATAAACAATATATATGGTCTGTTGACAGCTACTTGGGAATTTTGTGTTAATGAAGAAAATTCAGATGTTACGGAGAGGTGCATGAGGCTGGGTACGTTCAAGCTATTGGACTATTTCTGCTGGGGCTGACCCATTCAGCATTTGTGAAACTCTTCAAAAAGCTTGTCTTCTGACTTGTAGATTTCAAAACACTTTGCAAAAGGGAAAAGTGAGCTTATTCCAATATACAGCAAGATAATTCATAATCAGTCAAGTTCCCTGCTTTGTAAATGACCTCTTTGCAGAAGCCCATGGAAAAGGTCATTGAGTTAAAGAGAAACCCAGAGTCCGTGCTGAAGAGAAACAATGTACAGAAGTGCAGACAAAGTGATGTATGTTCCCCTGTCACCTTCAGGACAGCTGTGTAATGACATCCTGGGTTAGTGTCAACAGAAAAGTGCCAGCAGCAGGCTGGATCATTGTTCTAGTTTCTAGTTAAAGAGATTTTAGGAAGGAAAGGCTTCATACTACAAAAATTAAGTAACTGAGACAGCTTATTTTTTTGTAAGTTTACGGTGCACTATGTTTTTCCACCAGTGAGATATTAAAGTTTTATCATTTCCATTTGACAGCCTCCTCAGCACCCTTGTGCAATAAATCCATCTCTACTTCCCTAATAAAACTGTTAATTTCCAAATTTAAATCACTATTGTGAACTTCTATAGCATGGTTCAATATTGATTTTTTTGAAGCTACTTCTCAGTAGACTATTAAAAAGAAACAATCTGATTTTATAAAAAAACTTTAAATTAAGCAACAAAATGCTTGAGTCTTATTGCTGTATTTTGAGAATTTGAAGACTCCTATGAAGACTTTAGCAGACTCAGGCTTGCCTACGGCAAAATGTAATAGTTTTTACGTTTTTCCGTCAAAGGATTCAGCATGAGGAATAAGAACATCTCATTTATTCCAGTCACTGAGAGAACAATTAACTGTTTGGGCAGGTCACAATTCTTGGCTTCCAAAGGCAGATTGTTTAGACCCATTGGGGTCACCTTGGCAAATAGACCACGTGCGTAGAATCAGACTGTCCCATGGCACTGCAGAATCTAACACACTGGCTGCAATTCATTGGCTATGTGGAATTGTCTAGGGCTATTTGAGATGCCCTCAGGGTATCCAAGATATCTGTGCAGAACTGGGAAATATGACACAAGACCAATGGGAGACCCGGGTTCTTCTAACACATCAGCCAAAGGCGAAGCCTAGAGCGTCTGAAAGGGCACTTTGAATTGTATATGTAAGACTACTTATGATTTGTATATGTAAGACTTACTTATGACTATGTATAAGTAAGAGTATCTATTCCACCAGACAGAGAGTTGGAGAATGAATAGCTCACTGTTTTTATTGAGTGGATTTGAAAATTTTGTTTCTATGCTTCCTCCCCTTCTCTTCCTATTCCAAGCTTTCTAGTTATGATTGATCTGATTTTTTTTTTCTGATAGAGCATTTGGCTTGGCAAATGTAAAGATACATACTTGGTTTGGTCTAAAACATTTATTTTCCTATTTTTCACATTTTTAAAAATTCCCCAAAGACTGGAAGATAGTTTTGTTTGTTTATCTAGTCATTAAACATGAATTCTGTCCGCGACTGCAACTGCAGAGAGAATGCCCTACATTGTGTGCTTTGAATGTAGTAAGCCTCTGTGATGCAGTTATTGGATGTAGTCATGATCAACTGCACAGAAGCAAAAGGTGAAGGCGTTGATCAGAAGCAGAAGTTGGATTTATTGAGGAGGGGACTCACTAAGGCATATTCAGACATTAGCTAGTGCAGTGCAAGATCCTCTGCTTTATGATACAGTAATGGATAAGATCAGTCCAGACAGGGTCCCTGTCTTCCCTGGAATGAACAGAGAAGGGAAGCCTAAACATCCAAGGAAGAGCTGATGACTGTATCTCCCTAAAGTAATGGTTACATCTGATCAAAACCTACTATTTTAGTGCATTATTCATAACAGAACGTGCACTCTAATTAGAAGCAAGTGGCAATGAAAATGTATGAAAAGGAAATATTTTATTCCCCCTTCTTTTAGAGAATTTTTTTCTGACCATCATTAAAAGAAATTACCCATTACTCATGATACAGAATTGGGTTTCCATATCTGCAAGCAGAATTTGAAATCAGCCGTCTGCCTTGGGTAAGGACCTCATGTGAATTCCATGTGAAGTGTTGCTTATTAGAGCTTTCTTGAATTATAGCGTAGCTTTTCAGTGTTAGCTGGTGCCAACATACGGCTGGAGAAATGTTGATTAATGCAAACTTTATGGATTAATCAGTATGAGAATCAGTACCTCAGAGACTCAGAAATGTGTGCAAACTCTGCTGTTCTGGTGCCCACAAATCTCAGACAGGCATCTTGATTGAAATTGTTGTGTGTTTATTTCTTCTGAATCACTAAGTAGTGAGTGAGAGATTGTTGCAGAAATAAAGCAGTTTATTTTCAGTGACAAAGAAAGTGGGGAAGGAGGCCATAGGGACTGTTCTAATCTCTCCTCCGTGGTTATAGTGAATGTATCCTTTTTTGTCTTTGTGGTTTTGGGTTTTTTTTTTGTCCACTGAAAAAAACAAGTGCTTTATCTCTTGTCCTGTAGTTTCTTGAATTAAGTGTGTCTTTTGTGGATCTCTTACAGGCAGATTCCATTAAAAAAAAAAAATCTCCTATTGGGAATCATCTTTCACTTGATTTTGATTTTTAAGTGAAGGCTATTACACTAATTGATGCAAAATAAGGAAAATGCTAATGTGATGTATCTAATAATCTGCAGTGAACAGATTTATCTGAAATTTACTCTGCTGTTTTCTGCTGTTCAAGAGCTGTACAAAACAAATATAATAACCCTGCAGTTACACTGTGTTTGCTTCTTTTTAACCTCACCAGAGAAACGTGAGGATGCTGGAATGTAAGAAGGGTTTCCTTTGCTTCGCCTTCCTTCTTGTACTTTTCCCAGCACACCTGTGCACCCCCCTGTTGCCCTTTGCTTCCTATCACTCTTGAGACTAGATCTGGTAAAAAGAATACCTTGAGCAAAGAAATATTTGTGATTGATGATTCCTTTTGTTGTTCTTTTTCAATACTGAAAGCTTTTATCTCAGTAGATGGAGGAATACAATTATGTCCTTAGAAGAAACTTTGCAAAGTGTTGGCCCTTTTTCAGCATGAACATTAATTCCTATTAGTCTCAGTGGGGAGAAACAGGACAGTAGCTGTCCTATCCCGAGGTAATGAGGAATAGGATATAGAGACAATAACTATCTTTGGTAAGCAGTCCTTGAGACTGATGGGAGAGAAAAAAAAGCACTTGTGCAAAATCATAGTAAACTAAAAATGTAGATGGTTCAAATTATTTTTGTGACTCTTAATCAAAAGCATCTTAAATGTGAAAGAAATTCTTTTGTACTGAAAACATATTAATCTGTATTAGAAACAAATCTTCAGTATTTTTCAGTTCTAGCAGTTGTATCTGTTCTTTTACTGGAGAGGTACCCAAATTCTGACTTCTGAGAACTTGCATTTTCTGTAATTTTAGCCCAGGATTATCTTTTACACATCAAAAAGTAAAGTACAAGTAGCTTGTAACCACTATGATTGTTGATATGATCATACGAGCTAAATATCAGTGATTTTTAAACCAATTTACTTTTCTTAGGTTGTCAGAAGCCCGGCTATTTAAATGCCAATCTACTCCACTGGAGCTGTTTTTGATACATGATAGGGAGAACAGAAATCCTTGCATTTGGATAATTTAAAATACATACAAATTATGTATGAAATTAGTGAATGTCTTAAAGGAACTAATTTTCCAAACTAATTTTAATTCCAAGTAACTGTTACTTTGCATTCTCAGACTATCCATTTTATATTCAGAGATACTCAGCCTAAGTGCTTTAGAACTAGATAAAATAATGCCTTGATGTATTGCAAAGATCTGGAATTGCTGTTTTAAGCACGAAACTCGGCTTACCCTTAACAGTGGAGCCAGAAAGAAAGCCCCATAAAAAATGAAATCCTACTGTTAAACATGAAGTGCACTCTCGGTGTGGTGGGGGTGTGTTGCATGGCCCTTTGTTTTTACTGAAGAGTTGAGTTGTGATCCAAGAGCAGATGGGAGTCAGTACAAACCTGTAAGAGACAGTCCCTTTTTGTACAAACCTGTAACAAAAGGGACAGTCCCTGGATAAAGCGTTCAGGTGTGTTGTGCTTTGCATTTGTGCTACTGGGACCTAAGAATCTCTTAAGTTCATTTACCTGCATTATCTAATAATATGTAGAAAGTCATTGAGTGAGCTGCTCATAATCTTTCAGAAAAACTTGTGCATTATTGTAGTGGTAGGACCAGCCATACCACTGAAATGCAAATGGCATCTGAGGAACCCTACGTGCTCTCTGACTGACCCATGGATGTTGCTGAGGACAGATGTTACCTGCTTCTTGGATCCTGGCTTGGTTTTGTGTTTTGACTTCAGACTCTCTCAAAATCTTTCTCTTAAGAGACAGATTGAGCATTATATGACATAATTTACTCAAAGTATGGCTGTAAATAGGACTATACAACTCTATGTTGTCCTTGGGAAATGTTTTTGTATGAGCTTTGTTCTCATCATTAAAAAAAAAACCACCAAAAAACAACTTTGGTACTAATGTCTTTGATGATGCTTAATGGTTTTATACAGTATAAGAGAAAAATAATGAGGCCACCTCAGGAACAACAGCATTAGCAGCAGAACTACAGCTTTTGTAGAGTTTGCGCTTTCTTTGTATTTACAAGGTGCCTTTGGTGATAAGCTTTAAAAATTCATCTTCGGTTCTGTTTTCTTCAGCCATATATTGCTAGGGGCTGCAAACTAAGGCTTGGGAAAATCACTGCTATCCTACACTTCTCTACTGATCAGCCCCTTCAAGTAAGAGAGCTTTTTGTTACAGGGATAAAGAGTCTTGGAGTTGGTACAGTTTTTATTACCTTTATTACAGCATTTTCATTCTTTTTGTTTTTCCTGGTGTATTTTTATGTTTTTGATTTCCCCGCAAATTTCAGCTTAATAGAACTTAATGTGGCTTGCATGTGACACATAATTGTCTTGTTGAAACGTTTTACATGCAGTCAGACTGACATGAATGCCTGCCTGAAACAGCTAGTTGTTCAAATTGCCTGGGAATATCTAGTGCAGACAAAATACCAGATCTACCAAAAGTTGAGACACTGGCCAGATTTTGATCTCAATTAAAACGTGTGTGAAACTGATGTCAGTGTCACTTATCACAGATTCATACCCATGTAATTGAGAACATTATCTGATCTTTTCTGGCTGGTCTGTTCCTTGAGATTTTCTTTACCTATGCATTGCAAAGATTGACCCTGTTGTCTTTTATAAAACCTGTTAGCTACATGTCTCTTTGGTCAAGTTATGTAGGCCATTTTTATATCAATCTTTCTGGGCCTACCCTGTTCATTACTGTAACTTATCCTAAAGCTTTTTGAATGAGTGACAGTCATAGCAAGTGAGAGAAATATCAGAATGTTTTCATCTAAGCCATTCAGATATTGGTACCTATAATTATCACATCACATTGTTGTTACCATTTCCATGTTCAAAAATATACTGAATAGAAGTCAGAAGCCTTTGCAAAGCAGGATGGTATGTGAAAGGAGTTCCTTAATGTTGAGTACTCGGGTTTAACTTTGCTGTCTGAGGGACAGGCAAGCTGTGAGGGCAAGGCTGCTCAGCAGTCCAGTCCTGGCTGCAACACTCTTTTCCTCTGTGTGCTTTAGTGAATAATTCACTTGTGCTGGGAGAGGTTTTCAAAAGAGATATAAATGACCACTTTATGTTATGCTTTTGTAAAGTCTGGCTTTGGAGGTGGGGTGGGCTCTGCTAGGTCTTGAAAGATGATGAACTGTCTTTTCCTCTTCTGACAAACAGTTTCTGGTACGCCACCAGAAGTTTTGATTCATCCACTATCATCTTAAACACTTATCCTAAGTATCCTAGTTACCACAGGTTACTGCTAAAACCAACAGAGGGTGATAACACTTACAGAATACAACTCGGTTAGCTGAAGATGTGAACTCTTTTCTGGACTGGCCATTTTATCTTGATTTTAAAAAGGGACCTCAGACTGACTTGGTTTCTAGCCTAAAATGTGTTGAATTCAAGATCTCATGTCTCAGTGCTTTGCAGTAAAAACAGGCTAATATGATATTCCTTCCTCACATACAAATTGAAGCAAATACTGGAAAAGTTGTGGAGGCACATACGTATCTAAGATTGATAGGGCTATTTTCTTCAATTTTAGATCAAGTGCTGGAAGTACATACTTTCTAACTGTAAAGGATTTTGTGAAGATTCATGCTTGTAGAATATTCGAAGATGTAAAACATTGAATAGATGATACTTTCTGTTATGTTTTGTTACTTTTGGGGAAAAAAAAAAATTTGCTATACTGTAAATCAAGTGTAATAATACAAGAGAGGTCTCCAGTATAGTGATTGTGCTTTGTGATGAAGGAAGTGCCAAATGGTTCAGTGCTCCTAGGTGTATAGAGTCACACTTCTGTTCATCTCATTTTGAATTTGGAAATTGAGTACATGAGCAATGCTAGATAGTAGGGAAGATACTGGTAGAATAAAGTAACTTGCTTGAAATTAATTATTTGGGAAGCTCTTTGCAAAGCAGAACTGTAATAGATGTAAAAATTTCAGCTGGCTCATTAAAATGTGAGCACGTTAAATTCATCAGTAAATTAGTGATTAATGTCCCATTTTATTTTCATGTAAAGTACAATATCTCAAAATTAATGTACGCTTATCTCCAAGATACATAGCCTTCAAGTGGTTAATCTGTGAAGGTGTAGTTTGGTTACTAATTTATTATGAATTTAGTCTGGGTTTTTTTTTTTCCACTTTTAACTTTGATTTCATTGTTTTGAGCTGCCTGGTATTATGAACGTTGTGTGTTTTCCGGCTAAACTTAGGTATGAATTCCACAGATTTGTATTCTCTATTTGACAATTCTTCCTCAAATGGATTTATACAGAATAATTTTCAGATCTCGGCTAATTTTCTCCTTCTGCCACTTTTCTAGATGTCTGAGTCCCAGGCTACAAGTATGAGTGCACAGAGGTAAGATCTCTAATAGCATTGATGTGCCTGAATGTTTGGGCAGGTTGCTGGTGTATCATTTTAAAAAGAACTGAGTCACCTGGCTTCCTCAGTGATTTCAGGAACTAAATAACGCAAAAAAACCCCAAACCTCACCTGTTACCCCATGGTCCTCATGATATAGGCACCAAATCCCATTTAAAAAAGTGATTTGGCCTCCAAGTCATTGGCATTTGTTATACTCCAAATACCCGCATAGCTTCTACGGTTCAATGTATATTAAACAGACAGGTGGTGGATGAGAAGCTCAACATGAGCTGGCAACATGAACTCACAGCCCAGAAAACCAACTGCATCCTGAACTGCATCAAAAGAAGAGTGGGCAGCAGGCTGAGGGAGGTGATTCTGCCCTTCTCCTCTGCTCTTGTGAGACCCCACCTGGATTACTGTGTCCAGCTTTGGAGTCCCCAACATAAGAAGGACATGGACCTGTTGGAATGGGTGCAGAGAAGACCACGAAGATGACCAGAGGGCTGGAGCACCTCTCCTATGAAGACAGGCTGAGAGAGCTGGGGTTGTTCAGCCTGGAGAAGAGAAGGCTCCAGGGACACCTTATAGCAGCCTTCCAGTACCTGAAGGGAGCCTACAGGAAAGATGGGGGTGGACTCTTTTATCAGGGAGTGTTGCAATAGGGTGAGGGGTAATGGTTTTAAACTGAAAGAGGGTATAAGGTTTATATGAGGTATTGGGAAGAAATTCTGTCCTGTGAGGGTGGTGAGACACTCGAACAGGTTGCGTGGAGAAGTTGTGGATGCCCCTTCCCTGGAAGTGTTCAAGACCAGGTTGGCTGGGACTAGTCTAGCAGGAGCTGTCCCTGCCCATGGCAGGGGGGTTGAAGCAAGATGATCTTTAAGGTTTCTTCCAATGCAAACCATTCTACCATTCTATGATTCTGTGATATTACTATAGATTACATTATACATAGTACATATATTTTTTTAATGGAGGCTTTCCTCTGGAAGGACAGTCAAGTATGTTAGCAGAAATGGAGCTGTGGTGTTCCTTCATGGGAATCTTGGTATGGACATTAAATAAAACAGGCCTGTGGGTGCCCTGAGAGTTTTTATCCCATGCTATTGACACTCACAGTCACTGTGAGCTGGACACTAAATACATTTTTGGCTCTGTAAAACATAGTGTTCCTAGGCATTAAGCAAATCCTCTAGGGGAGGTTCTAAGCATTGCACTTTGAATTTGAGCACTTTGAATTCTGCCTTTGCTCCAGACCATTTTGTACTTCGGCCCTCGGCCTGTACTTGGGTTTTAGGGTAAGTAGAAAAGACCACCTCGGCTGCATTTGTAACTTGCACCAGAAAGGGCATTGCAAGTCGAGGTACCAAACAGTTCCGTGTGCAAGCAGTCAGTGCTGCTTAAGGCATTACCCCAGAATGTGTGGCAGAGGAGACGTTATGCTGCAAGGGGTCATATCTCTGTGCTGTGATCAACTCTGTCTTCAGAACCCTACAGTCCATTTGCTATAAATAGTGCCCTTCATGATAAACTGTGCAGTGCAGCGTGGAGCAGCTATCTTGAGGAGAAATCATTTTACTCTGAGTCAAAGTAAAATTTCAGTGTTAGTGGCTGCAGGGGAAACTATGAGTTCAATCAATAACCTCCCTGTCCCTCCATTTCCATACCAATCATGATTCATTGTATACCCAGATTCTCTCTGTTTCCTAATTAAGAAGTAATGAATTGAAAATTGGTATTGCTTTTTCAGAATACTGCAAGGGCTAGATCCCCTTGTGTTTCCATCCCTCCTGCAACTGAATGCTTCACCCTTCAAAAATTTGTTTTGGCTTCTGAAGTAGGGTTGTCATATCATTTTACAGTAGTGAGTGTTTCTTCCCACTTGTGGCAATGTGGAAATCACCACAGGGACCAAGATTGTTCAAGTGTTCAGCAAGAAAAGCTATATCCCGTTCATAAATCTCTAAGTCATATCTGAAATAAAACTCATGCAGCAAACCAGAAAATGAATTTTATTTTAAATCGAAACAGGGATCAGCAGATATAGCCTGGGATTTGGAAATGATTAAGTGTAAGATTCAGTTAAGAAGTTTCACCTCTCAAGAAAATATAAAGCAAACATTCTTATTCCTGACCTATAGATCTTTACTGTGTTCAGAATAATAAAATGACTGATCCAATCCCATATTGATGTAGAAGATCTTGGAGCATTTTTACTGAGACATGAGTCAATAATAGATTTTGCGGTTTGGGCTTTTCTTTTCTGGTTAAATTGTGTTTTAGCTTCAGCTCCTCTCCCCCTAAATTATAAGTCTTACTGCTAGCTGTTGAAATGTGCTGAAGGCTGTGTTTCATCCTATCTTTGCTTACATTAAGGGGAATCTTAGTGTAAATTGAGATTCAATCCTGAAGGTCCAAATGTGCTCACTTTATTTCTTGTCCTGTAGAGTCATGTTCAGTGAAGAAATTGAGATTCAGAAGGAAATGTATTGAGTAAAGTATGTAAATCCAATATCCTAAGTGGATAAAATTAGAAAGCTAAATTAATGGTGTGCCTAATTGATTCAGTGTGTGCTTGCAGTTTTCAGCTTTGAATCCTATAAAGATTTTCAAAGCCTGCTTAATCCTGCCTTCTAGGGACTCCTCCCTGAACCAACTTTCTTAAAGTCTTAAAGTCTATTAACCAGAATTTCCCTTTATTTATCTTGTCTCTCTGTACTTGTTTTTGGGGTTTGGATCATGCTTTCCTCTACTGCAGTTAAGATGACATCTTATAGGTCTTCTCCAAATTTAAAAGCTCCACTGCTGATACTGTTGCTGTCTTGACTAATGGTACAGAGAACTGCCGCATTTGGCTCCTGTTTCTCTTTGCTTTGTTGGACAAAGGAAACAACTGATATTACAATTTAGCGTAGCCTGTGTGAGGTGTGTATGTTGAGGTGAAAGGAGAGGAACTCAGAGCACTAACATAAAACCCTAAAATAACCCTATACTTGCTGTGCATAAATTATGCATGAGCATAAATTCCAGTGGGCAAATTGAATCTGCAAAAATACGTGATGGAGAGGGAGGGGATGCTTATACTTTTGATGTGAAATATTGCTTCTTTTACTCCATAGAGGAATCTGGTAGTTTGGAAACTACATTTTATCAGTTGCTGTGCCCCACTGAAGGGAAGTAGAGGATAGTTTTTAACTCCTATTTCACCTAGATGCTTGGTGGGAAAAATTCTCCTTGCTTTGGCATTTTCCTGTGAATTGGAGCAAGGGATGCTACTTTTGATTTTATATTATTTCCACTAAGCTTTGTCAGATTTAAGACAGGATCACTGGAGCAGTGATCTCTGAAGAAAACCTGTTCAAATTGGAGGTCTCCTTGAGCGTGATACATAGATTGGCATATCTGCCAAAATTGGCTTTAGTTCAACGCTGGTCTTCCTAAAATTCACGTGTGTGTTATTTAGCTTTCATTGACCTATTATAAGTGCATCTCCACTGAACAATTATATATATATAAAATTCAGAAAATAATGATTTCAGTCTTCTAGAGCCTCGACCTGACATCATGGTAATGTAGCAGAGGGGAAACTGCTGCTAGTATTTATGAGATCTCATGCTTTCTCTAGCTGTGTCAAAATCATTTACTTAAAACATCAATACTTGTTTTTTGTTTTGTTGGTTTTTTTTTTCAAAATAAAGAGCTAATATAAAGTAGTCTCATAGATGGGAAAAGGAAAGCAAACACAGATACTTGTTTTAGCTTAATCTGAAAAGTAATAATACTAAAACATGCTGCTGCATCAATTCTGTAGTTACGAGACTTAAGCATCTGGAAATGAAGATGTGCTAGTGCTAAGCTTTTTTAATAGAATTGGGATCCTAGGGCTGGGAGGACATGAAAAAATATGCTTAGCTTAGCTTCATGATGAATGAAGCATTTATTATTAATTAATGCTTTGGAAGATAATGGTGTAATAATGGCTTGCAAAGATCAAAAGGCATATATCTTCCAGGTTTCAATTCACATAAAATTTATACACACCCTGAACTTTATCTGGAGATATAATGCCATGAAACTTGATACCGAGGTTGGACTGGAAATTCTGAAAGTAATTCTGGAGATAATATTTCAAGATAAACTATTGTTTGGATTAAAAAGAAATATGACTATTATGTTGACCTTTGCTTGCAATGTCCTTCATCAAATTACAATATTATTACTTTTTCTGCAGGCTGTTTCTTCTTACGTCTATACCTGGACATTTCAGGAAGAACTCTGCTGAAATCAGATTGAGCAACCTGGTCTCTGAATGGTAGGTTAGAGTAGAGGACCTCCTGAAATCCTTTCCAACCTGAATTACTCTACGGTTCTCACCAGATCAGGGCCCAAGTAACAGGGGATGTATTTGAAGTTTCAGGTACACTTGGAAATGCAGGCAACTGCCACAATACAGACAGAAGTATAATTGTACTTTTTAGCATTAACTGGATTGAATGAAAATCTCCTACTTTTCTAAAGAAGTAAAAGAGGAGAAACAGATGAGAGGGAGTTAGGAAGGGAAAAATATATTGCTGAGATGCTTTAATCCATTGAATTATGTGATGCTGAAAATGTAGTAATAAAAGTTTGGGGACATTATTTTAAGAAGAATTAGGTACTAGCAGGTGTTTTGTAAGGGACAAGGTTAGGCTGGCCTGGAGAATGGCAGCAGGACAGTCAGCAATGATGAGCTCAGGAGTGTTGTGTCAGTGATTCTGCACACTGCAGCCTGTACCAGCACTGCTGAAACATGCTCTCGCACCCAGGAGTTAGGCTGCTCTCTCTAGGAGGCAGGTAAGTTTCAGCTGTAGTTTCGCCTCTCATCCTCTTTTTTTCCCTGCTTCTTTCCTCTTGGATGGTATTGATGTCATCACTTTTTATAAGGTAATTCCAATATTTTCTTTGCTCAACCTGACTGACTCAATCCTCGGTCTGTAGTCATCAGCAGCTGTATTTTGTGCACTGAACCAAATGACCTTTTCTACCTACTCAGGACAAATCTTTTTTTTCTTTGGCAGAGATGGACACTTTCTTCAACAGTGAACATGTCAATTTAAAGCTAAGTAGGAGAACTGAACTCTGGCATACTAGTTCCAGCAGGCAGCCTTAATTTATGTGCCAGCAAGTCGCATGGATTTACAACACAGTTTTATTTGGAACAAAAATGAATAGTTGCCATAGTTACCACAAAATCACAAGATACTATACAAAACTGGGAGATAAAAAGCATTATCATTAGAGGACACATTTGCCAATGAATAAGAACAGCCCTTTCCTTTTTGTAATATTTTAACCAACAGAATAATGACATCATGCCAGTTGCTATTATATGTAATGATAAAGCTGACAATATTGAACCCTTCATGGAGTGACTACATAAACATAGGTACTGCATTTCCAAATATGCCTCAGAAGTATCCCTGGAATGTTTATAGGAACAGTCATAAGGAAAGAAACTGGTATTTTTACTTCTTTGCATACAAGAATATATTTTCTTTGTATGGGGAAAATATACTTGTTTTCCATTGCTTATTTTTAAAGCGTGAGAAAAAAGGGGTTTCGTACCCTGGTAGACACATTTTGGCCGAGTACTCTCTCTTGATACTCTACATAAATGGCTTGACTTTGCTGAGAGTTCACTGCTGTTGAAATCAGTGAATCCTGAATATACCAAAACTCTGGCAACCTAGTTAAAGCAATTGTCATATTTCTGCCAGCTTGTGTTGGTATGAATCCGATACCTGCACATGGCCATCTACACCACTATGGCTTCTTGCTGCAGCGCATGTGACGTGGATTTGGGTGGGTAAGACTCATTGGAGAGCTTTATTGTAGTGTTTGCAAGACTGGGGAGTTCAGTGGAGGAAAAGGAAGATAGGAAGATGTTGGTTGACAAAGCTGCTCAGAGGTTTAGGAATAGAGGAAATTTAATAGACTACAGAGAAGTGGAAGTATGCTACCAAAGCCTGTGTGAACATACAGCTAACTTTGAGAAAGGTCAGGCTAAATGGACACAATTTAATATTGTTTAACTCTTTCTTTTCCTGGAGTTTATCTTTGCATTCCAGAGAGCTCTCTGTTACAAAATGGCAGGATCAAGTTCACCTTTATTTATTTATTTAAGATAAATATGTAGCTGGCCAGTGTTTTTTCCTGCTTTGAAATTATTGTCTTTTTACAGAGCAGTCAGGTCTTTCTCTAGATTTTAGTTATATCAAACATCAATACCTTTTTGAGAGACGTCATTATGAAATAGAGGTCATGATTCTAGGTTAGAACAGAAATGTTGAAGCATATTAATATATCAAGGAAACAAAATAGCTTATAGAAGTGTGTATCCTTTTGGGTCAATGTAGTAGCACAGAACATCAGTAACTAGTTACCTTGAAAACTCTAATTAAATCTAATTAATGATGATGGATACTTATTTCATCTGGAATCACTAAAGACAAGTCCAACAATCAGTGAATAAGCTATATACTTATCAAAATTCTATAAGATGAATGCAAATGTATAAATAGATTGCTACCCTAAAAATCTAGAAGTCATTTAAAAGTAATTCTCAACACACATTCAGGTCAAATCTTGAAAACATGAATTCTCTAAAAGTCAGTAGCAGCTGGTTTCATTGAAGCTGCTGCTTCATTATTTTAAAAGGTGGCTGGGCTATTTGTGACGCATGATTATGCTATTAGGTATGATCTTAATTACAGTAGAAGTAAATAAACCTAGCAAAATCAGAGCATTATTGTCAAGACTCAGGACTGTCTGTTCCATGGATGTTTCTTTGTCGTGTGACTATTTGTATTTATACTCCAAAATCTTTATTTTCAGTGACAATGAAGGTAATAAACATTTTCCTTATAGTGCTAAAAATAATTTGCACAAAACCCCTCAACTATCAAAGTGTGAATTTCATTTATAAGATATTTGAAGCACTTTTGCTGCATGCCAAGCATGCATGAACTGCCAATCACAAACAAATTTCCATCCTGAGTATGTATCAAAGCTTTATTTGTAAGTACTGTATATATTCCTGGAACAAATACAAGGATCCAGAATGTGCATGCTCATCTTTTTTGTAAATGTGCAAGTGATATCTGAAGGTCTTTGGGCCAGTCCAGTGGAAATGCTCATGTAACAAAACATTATACTACTGAATAAGGCCTAGACCACATTTAAATATTTTCTATTGACTTTCTTGCCAAGTCTTATGATTTCTATTTTGAAAGTTATTGCATGCAAGTGTTGCTCTGTGACTGACTAGGTTTGAGGTGGTGTCTTTCCTTACTGTGTTTTTATTGCTTCTCTATTGGTTCTACTCTAGCTTCCCAAAGGAATGACCAGGAATCACAGTGGGCTCTACAAATGTAACAGTGTGAAGACTGTGGCAGCTCCAAAGAAATGTTATCTTCATCTCTGCAGACATCACCAGCAAAAGATAAGTAGTATCAAAGTTTTCCAAGTACTATAAGTAAATATTCTGAAATACTTCCTTCTATGTAAATGTATTCATGGATATTACATAGAGAAAGTGCAGACCCAGGTTTCTTAGCTCTTCTTTCCCTTTGTTGAATAGTCTACCTAGAATACTCTGCAGGGTGGCAAATTTTTCTCCCATGACTGAATAGGAGGAAAGACTGGACAGAGATATGAAAATATTTCTGTTGGCAGCAAAAAAGAAAAAGCTTAGAGGTTCTCCTTATGATGATTATCTGAGACGGTGACAATAACTACAAAGAGGATGGAATTCTCATTCTACCAGACTGGCCAGGAAGATGATTTCCTATAGCACAGTTTATCACAGACCCTTATATTGATTATCATTATGATGACTGACAAGGACTCTGTAAATGGTTGTGCCTGACAACCATGAAATAGGATAAAGAAGAATAAAATAAATACAAATATAAATAAGATAAATAGGAAAAAGTAAATATCATAAACTCTGGCAGCCTAAATATAAAATATTATTCAGCAAGCCAAAAGAGGAATGAGAAAAAACTAGCTAAAGGAGCAAAACAAGAACAAAATAGTTTTTCCAGTATATTTGGAAAAGAAGCCTCTGAGAGGGCTGTACCACGACAGCTAGATTATAAAAGGAACACTCAGAGAGAATAAGGCCATTTCAGGGAAATGACATGAATTTTATCCATTGATGTTCACCGTGGTAGAAACTGGGCAGGTTTGCACCCTGGAATGCTCTAACAGAGCATCCTAACAGAGAAGGACAGGGCTCAACATTGGATCTCTTTGAAAATACACTGACTGCAGAAGAAGCTCTGATACAACTAGAGGTAAGGAACCTCAAAAAGCCACCAGCATTGGGTAATATTCACATACAACTTCAAGGACAGCTAAAGGGTGAAGTAGGTGATTTACGGATGCTAATACAGCTCTGGTAGGCAGACCCCTCTGAAACAGCCCTGGTATTCAGAGACAGGAGAATGGCAATTCTGACATCTGACAAAGAAAAAGAGAAAAGTTTTGGTGGGAGCAATGTGGGGAAGTTCAGGCTGGCCATTCTAACTTCTGTACTGGACAGATGAACAGAAGCTCTGGTGAAGGGCAGAGTTTGACAGACTCCGGGGTGGCGGAGTTCAGCACAGCTCTGGTAACAGAGCTCATGCCTTTGTAACACTTCTTGGAGTCCTTTCAAGGCAGCAGCAAGCATACTGATGGGATGATCAAGTCTGCTAAAACAATGTACTGAAGTTTCTAAAGGGAAAACCCTCTCCAAGGGCTTTTAAGGCATCAGTAGGACAAGAAGAAAGACTGTAACATAGATTAGTAGTTGGCTGAACCCAAACAAATGAGTGTATTGGTTAGAGGAGAAAAGTGACAAAGTGTGCAGATGATACCATGTTATTCAAGGTAATAAAGGGTGCAGGGGCAGGCAGTGTAGACTCACAGAAGGACTTTACAAGAACCAGGTAACAATGAAATGGTAGACAAAATTTAATACAGATAAATGTAAAGCAGAGCACTGCCCAGAGAGGTGGTGGAGTCTCCATCTCTGGAGACATTCAAAACCTGCCTGGACATGTTCCTGTGCATGTTCCTCTGCTCTAGGTGGACCTGGTTTGGCACAGGGGTTGGGCTCAATGATCTCCATGGCTCCCTTCCAACCCTATATCATTCTGTGATTCTATGATCCAGTGGGAAAAAAGTCTTGACTTTGCACATAACATGACAGGCTCTGAACCAGCCGTCTCCCTGTTTTCCATTGTGATTATCTCAGATTTGGCAGATTTAAGTAGGAATCATGCACATTTGTAATGGAGAATGCAAAGTAAATCACTTTCTATATGTGCATTTCAGGAGAAAGATCCTTTTCTCAGAGTCAGTGCACAGTCATTTCTGAATGAGAAGGTCTTGAATCGTACTGTAAACTGTTCCATTAACCGAGTAGCACAGCAGTTTCCATTTTTAGATCACTTCACAGTATGTGGCAAGGGAGCAATTTCATTGCCTACCCAATACATTCTGGCCTTGACTGTGTCTATGAGCTTTTTAATTAGTTTCCTCACACACATGCACACATATTTATGCAGGGAAATTTATTCAACAAAATGCATTTTTGGGCACATATCCAAGTAGTATGAGCAAAATAGCATTGGATGTGAAAGAAAGCAGAACCATTTCAAATGATTATGTCACCCAGGCAGGGAAAGAAAACAATGTGATGTGAAAAAACAGATGATTGAATATTCATGAGAATAAAATCTATTTAAACCAAAGTTGTTGCAGTCAGCCATTTATAGGCAATCCACAGCTTGAAATTTGTGCACCGTATATGTTTGATAAACAACTGGAAATTGTAAACAATGAAGTAGAAGTCAGTCAAATACCGGACAATATAACAGCACTGAAAACGACAGCTTTTTCGTTTTTTTTTTTTTTTTTTTTTTTTTTTTTTTCTGAATTTGTCTGTGCTGCTTTAATATATCATGGAGCTAGAAAATCACCTGGAACAGTGCTTTGTTTAATGAATATGGGATCTGGTTCTGGAATCCAAATGTCTGATACCGCTGGGAATTGATAGTGTTGGCAGGTAGCGGTATCACTGATTATTATAGCACAGAACAGTCCTGCCTCATGGCTGATACTAGGGGCTGGGGACATGCATGACTCATTTGGAGACACAGACCAGCACAAAAACCATCTCATCTCAGCTGAATTCCTTGTTCGGCACTGCAGTTGTATCTGAGTGAATTCTGTTCTTATCCAGTAAATCATTCAGAAGTCCTGTCTGTTTTCTACAGGGAAAAAATACATGACACAGGAAGACAGTTTACATAGAAGCTGTGGTTGTCCAAGCTCACGTAGCAGAATTAAGACTAGAACAGAAACTGACTGCTAAATTTGTGAAGTATAATCTTCTGTCTAGCTCTTAACCTCTTGTAAAAAGCTTATGCCTTTTCTTATGGCTTAGGAGCTTGGGTTGGTCATCATCCCTCCCATTTTGAGCACACTAATTATGTATGTGCTTGTGGCATCAATATATTAGAATACTACCTACAAAATAGTGGCAAATACGTAATGGGATAATCATGTTAATACCAGAAAATGGTCGCAGTATGAAGATGGATATAAAGGCAGTAAATGACAGATAATCACAGAAATTGGACATTCTTATTATGAATTCTTTGACTGGAAACTTAACTAGAATTTCATGTCACCTTAGACTGGCTTGAAAAAGTTAAAAACTTTAAGAGAAAGCTGTAGATAATATAGGTGCACTGGCCAGATGTTGCTTTAAGCTGTCCTCCTTACAAATATAATGATAGCCACTCACTCAGGGAACAGAGACTACATGATGTAACTGGTCATGTAGCTGTGGGCCTGCAGTAAGGTTAACTGCTTAAACCCAAGCCATACTGGAAAAAAAAAGTGGTTGTTGAATTAAAAATAGAGGTGAAGGTACAAGGGTATTTTTAAAACAATATTTCAAAAATACAATAGACAAATTTATCAAATCATGCACTGTCTGAAAACATATAACATCCAGCTATTTACCCATGCAAGTGATATGGTTGCAAAATGGTTGGACAGTATTAGGACTATTAGCTGGCAAGTCACTATAACCACCTAACTGAAGTTTCTCCGGTAAAGAACACTGTGTACTCAAAATGAGCAAAAGTAAGCTTCCAAACTTCTGTCTATAGTGTTTTCAGTTCCAATAATATTTTCAAAAACTAATGGCTAGATAAGATTATCTGTGATCATGAGGATTAACTGTAGATGCCAAACTAATATGACACTAATTCTTGCAATCTTGCACCATTTTTAGGGCTTGGAAAGAACAGCTCCCAGCTGTTTGCAACACAGAGCATCTTGGAGCTAACAGCTGAAGAAATCAGGTAGTAAACCTATCGCCTGGACCTGAAATTCATTACTTTTCCTTAATAACTTATTTCTTCTTATGACTGTTTCCATCTTTACGGATAGCAGTGAATTTCCTAAAGGTAAAAAATACTCTGTATTCATGTGTAGAGACTCTGCACAATAAAACCTGGGTCAGAGAATGATTTTTATTGGTCTAAGGAATAGAAAGAATCTTGGGCTCATTGGATCTTGAGATTGCCTTAGGAAGAAGGAGCAAATGGACTTGGTGCAGACATTTCAAAACACAGATAAAAAGGTGGGTTTATATCAGAAGAAACTTAAAAGCCATACTGATACTCCACAGCGTGCACTTGCTGATCAGTGGATGTATGATGATATACTGAGGAAAACTGTAGAACAGCAAGTGCACTTAAAAAGTACATTTTATTGCAGGTTTTTTTAGATATACCTTACACTAAAATAAGAACCAGTGTCTCAGTAAATGTCACGGAATTTTTAGTATCCCTTCACTTATGTGAATGAACTGTCAAATAAGTCTTCTTTACCTAGATGTAGAGCTGTATTTACACCTGAGATTTTTTTATTTTTATGTTGTGCAATTCTAAATAAATTCCGTGATGAGGGATGTGCAATTTGGGATGATGTTTCCTCTTTTCCTTCGTCAGCCTCTTAATTGCTGACTCTTTGTTTGTTGAGATCTTTTTCTTTCTAAGAGTCATCAGATCGTTTTTTGTTTTTGCGCTGAGGAGAAGTCTTGATTCAGGACATACAAATAACTTTTATTTTAGGAATTACTGTCCTTAGGAATAATTCTATTTAATGAAACTTGCAGTAGACAATAGCAGGCACTGATTATTTTTTAAAATACCTGTTTTCATTCTCTTTAAGTACATTAATGTTTTTGTACATCATATAAACGGAACATTCTTCAGTATTTTGCTTTTACTTTTTGTTAATGTCTGTTCTCACTTAGAGTTACAGTAACTATCTACTTTGATAACATCTTTATCTTGGCATGTAGAGTTTCTTATTCATACAGATAAAATATGTCAGCGGGACCTAACACAGCACCAGGCCATTTCCTTCAAGAAATTTGGACAAATGCTTTCAGGTTGTACCCATCTTTGAAAGATGTTTCATCAATATTTTTTTTGGCTTTTTTCTACAGCAAGATACCCAAGTGCATGCTGTCTTTGTCTCCCTTCTACTCTCCTTTCATGTTTCCATAGTAAGAGTCCACTTTGCATTCAGATAATAATAGCTTCTCTTACAGCTGAATAAAGCGAGATACAAGGAAGCACTTGTTTTCTGGTTTTCAAACTCAAAATGTCTTCTATATGCAGAAATATAGAATTTATAGGAAGTTGGCCTTTATATCTGGGAAGCCTGATGTCACAGTGTATCTGAAAACTTCAGTGAAAGTTTGAGAGGCTTTATAAAAGTTTTAATTAAAACTTTTAAAATTAAGATAACTTTTACACTTCTATAGCTAACAGGTGTGTGTAGAATCCTATTTATGTGGTGATTTGGAGGACTGAGTTTGTCTGCTTCACATAATGCTGCACTGATGCACTCATGGTAACACTCCTCAGCGTTGTCTCAAAAGGTTAGAAATCTTAACACTTTGACAAATTCAGTGCATACTTGCAGTTGTGAAAGTTGTGCCAGTAGCATCTCGTTGGTGATGTTTTGACAGGAAATACCTCATTTATAAATTCCATCTTTATTACACACAGTATCTGAACAAAAGAGCTTTGAGCACTGACCTAGTAACGTATCAGAGTAGAACCTGACTCATGCTATGAAAGAAAATGCAATGACCAGGAGCCACTTATAAGTGGCTCGGCAGTGGAAAGTCTTTACAGAGACTCTTCATTGGCTTTTTCTTTTGCTGGGTTTTCATTTTATATCAAAAATCAGTTAATTTGATTTTAGTATATGTAGTACCATTGTGAAGGTCAAAATATGGGAAAGTTGCTGTCAAGTTAATATAGCTGGTCACTGGAAAAATGTAGGTGCGAAAAAGACAATGGATGGCTTCTACACCCCTCTCGCCTGCTTGTTGGAGGGGGAACTTCTCAGGTACCCTGGGAATGTACTTCTACTTGGTGAAATGAATGTAGAATTTTCTCCTTGGCTATCAAATGACTTCAAACTCAATAAATTTAACTTAACAGTTAATTGCTCTTACATTTAGGTGCACCAGTAAATCCATCAATATAAAGATAGTAAACTCCGCATTCTTCAAAGACCTTCTCTTTTGTCTCAATTAAAATGCAATCAATATAGTCTTAATTTCACTAGCTTGTATGCAAGTTATCAGCCAATTGTGGACATACCTATTCACTAAGGTGCTCTACTAGAATACTTATTTCCATGATTTCTCAACTTTAAACCTTTAAAATTCATAGTGAACTTTCATAGCAAGCCTTTTACTCAAGCAAATGAACAAACAAAAAAATTAAAGGCTTCACTGAGAGGTAAACCTTCCTTTGCAGCTATGGGTCAGTAAGATAGAAAAATGTCAGTGATAGTTTGTGAACTCAAAGCTACAGGCACCCAGCGCTACCAAACCTGCATGAGTGACATATGCACTTGGGTTTGACTGATGTGTAGGCTAATAAAGTATTGAAGAATGAAAACATGGAAGAATATGGACTTCAACTGTATGCAAAATGAAAATTATGAATTCAAGAGCATTGTTCTCACTCCCTTCACTGAGGAATGCTTCCCCAGGCATTCTTGATTTTTGTTTCAGGCTTTGACTGCTTTACACTGCTCTGTTTCTCTAATATCAAGTGAGCAAGGGGATTACACAGCCAGGCCTAAATTCCCAGGAAACATCTTCCCTCGGGTGTAAGGTTGTCACATAAACAGGAGCACCATTGTTGCTATTATAGTTGCTATAGAGTGCTCACAGAAAACTGCATGGTCTTCAATATCTCTGTGAAAATACTGTGATTCTGCACTTTGACCTATCCCAAGTGATGATCTAAAAACAATGTAATAGTTCTTCTAAGATGAAAACAAATGAGGAGGAAGAATGAAAGTATACACAGATGTGAGCATCATCAAGTTTTGTCTTTTTTGTATATTGATGTATATATTTTTGTGAGGGAAGAGGTCACACAAATAGTAGTTTTTGTACGAAAAGGACTGTGGAAACTTTGTGGAAGCATGAAGGACTAGAGAATGAAAAGAGAGAGAGGAATTAAAAAGTGCAGTGAAATAGATCTGATGTGAATGAAGAAGTAGAGGGGATGGTGGAACAATGAAACATGAGAAATCAAAAACTTTGCATGTGTACAGTAACTAAAATTGGTGGTGGGATTCTCAGTCAGAACTAGACCCTCCATTGTAATTAATATTGTGCTCCAGGGAATTAGGAATTGCACCCAGTAAGTCCAGGGGGCCTGTGGATGATCCTTCTGCAATGGTTAGATGAATTCATAGAACTGCTGGTCACAATCCTTGGGAATTCAGAGGCTGCTGGGGACCACTGTACTCTGGGCCGTCTTGCAGGAGCTGACATTGCTTTGGAGGTTCAAGACAACCTAAAGGCATTTTGTTGCCTGTAGATTTCTATAAAATAATACAGGTTTTTCTCTAGGGTAAGGTTAGATTACTTCCAGAAGCACAAAACCAAAAAGATGAACAAATTATTTTCTCAAGGGCTACAAAGGAAACGTCACTCTTCTGAAAAATCCAGGGATACTAAATTACAATTAGTAAAATGAATGCTGGTGTGACTTATCTTGCTGACTGATAAGTATCTACTTTCTTATTAGCTCCCTACTAGCCCATTTGATGTCTGTCTTGTGGCTGCACTGATTTAATTCCTTTGGGGCAAGGTTTCAATATAATTTCTCTTGTTTTAGTGTCACCTTGCTGCATGACTGACCAAAAAAAAGATATCCGGTGAGAATGAGAATATGAGAACCTGGACCTTAGTAATATGTTTTGTACACAGTGTAGCTTTGAAAAGGACAATTTATAAAATATAAGATTATCTTTTTGTCTATGATCCATGGGATATTTCCAAGTAGAAAAACACAGGAGAGATGTTTTTGAATACTGACAGCATTACTGACTACTGTACAGCAAACGTCTGGTGGTCTGGGATTTCCTTTGCAGCATTTAGTGCCAGCTTGCCAGAAGCTGCATCACAATTTTCAAAATACGGGGTTTTCTTTTTATAAAGTAGATTTTACAGGAATATATTTACTACTTTTTAAATCCTTTAATAACAGATACAGCTGGTCAAGGATGAAAAAAATCTCATAAACGTGTGGTGGACTGTTTTATTCATTGATGGTGACACCTAACAAGGTAAAAAGGGTATTTCAGGGATTTTGCAGATACTTTGTCTGCTGCCACTTTATCCCTTTAAATCAAAACCCTTTAAATAAGTTGAGTCAATTTCCAATTCCTTGTATTTCTGAAAGTATTGTTTTAAAATCTAGTCATGACTAATGTGCTGAACATATTTTGTAAATGTTTTATGAATTTCTTCTCTGAAATGATTGTGAAGTACATAATTATATGTAAAGTATACCAACAGGCAAGCTGTAACTGCTGAATATGAAATAATTTCTTATTTTTTAGTTACTCTATTGACATTTAATTGACCTTTCCAGAGAGAAACTGTGCATGCATAAATGTATACTTGAAGTCTACTTCTTGAAGTAATGACTTTTCTCAGTCTTGATTGAATTTAGAAATGTACAGTTAGCAAAGTTTTGTTTCCTTTTATATTTGTGCTAATTAGTAGTAGGGTTTGGGCTTGCTTGGGTATTTTTTGGTTTGTGGTTTTTGGGTTTTTTTTAATTCATTTATTCATTACTTTAAATGATGAGGGCAGAATGACTTGCAAGAGAAGGCAGGGTCGTTCTTGCAAGCCGCTCCCAATGTTAGGCTGTGTCTAGGCTTTTCTGGGCTGGGCTCTGGGCAGGCACGCGAGTTGTTGAATTCACATTTATTGCAAAGAAATCAGGTCTGGATTATTACAATAATCCTCTCTCCAGAAATCAGGTACTGTAGCTGGGATTTGGGGAGAAAACACACTGATATCAATAGCTGAGTTATCCAACGTAATTTTGTACATCAGTACAACTGAGACTGCATTTCTACAAGTTTGTAGGGGGCGGTATTGTCTAAGGCATTTTTGGAAGTTACCTTATCCAGAGTAGTCACCTGAATCTTTCATTTCTCTCTTTGGATACTTTATGTGTTTATATTCTTATTATCCTGCAAAATTTTCATCTTTCTAGGGGTATTGAATAATGCGGCATCTCTGAGTATTGCTCTTAATCCTTACATGCTGTATGGGAATAATTTGTGTCTGGCGGATTTTACATCAAGTGTCACAGTTGCATAAGAAAATGTTTTCATTTTTCATTAATTTCAATAAACACCTTCTGCTTCTCAGTTTAGTTTGAACTCTTGAATCTTACCTCTTCCTACAGTCTCTCTTCCACTCATCATCGGAATTATCATTCCAGAGAGTTTTACAGTTATCTGTAAATTTCAACTATAAAACTAGTTCAGACAGTTCTACTGGTCAGTAATTTTTCTAGTTTTCTTTCTGCTGCTCACTTTCTTTGTCTACTTGCAGCATAAACCTTATTTAAAATATAAACTTCTGAAGTTAGAAAACAATCATGTGAGTTGTATAACATTTGATTGGTACAAAATCTGTAAAGAAACAGAAATCTTGAACTTTTTTGTTGTTGAAGAAAATAGAGCATGAGAAGATGGGAAGGATGATGTTGAATTATTTTCAATACTAGCTCCATTATTGCAATTGCCAGCTAATTATTTGCTGATATATTCTCCTTTTTCCTGTTCAGTATCTGGAACTGGGAAAATATTTCAGTAAAGCATCTCAAGAACTTTTCATGAAGATAGACTTTTCTGTAGTATAATTAATCTTTTCAGGCAATTCACATACAAACATATATAATCTAAATATGCATATTTTTGTTTTCATCTTGTTTTAATTTTGTGCTAAATCCAAGGAATTTGATGAAGTGTTTGCAGTGTGTTTAAAAGCAATCTCTCCAATAAAAGTGAAGGAACCTGGTGCTAATGCTCTGTGGTTAGGATACTTATGTGGAAGTAGTGGAAGAGCTGGTTTATTGTTCTTGATCAGAGAAGGCTGTATAGAATTCTGCCAATTTTTTTTCTAATGTAAACTAGAGAAAAAATTTTTGGAAGAGCCTCAGCTTTCACAGTTTGCATGCATTAAACAGAGGACTAATCTAATTCCCCCGTCTGGCTAAATTAACCTGTCATTCTTCTATGCAAAATACAAACATTTTGACAGAAATTATTGATCCAGACATGCTTCATAGTAGCCTATTGTCTCATCTTTCACTTGGGCCACCAGTTTTAGTCTCATGATCTGAAAGAACCCTGAGCATTAGTATCACGTTAGTGCGTTGCTCCTCTTTCTCTTCCTGGTTTAGACAAGAATATCTAGGACTCAAGGGCCATTTTTTCTGGCACAGGATTTTGTGGTTGTCTCTTATGAAGAATTTCTGTTTTCAAAAATTGTCATTTTGCTCTGGAACTTTCCTGGCCAGGTCTAATCTTACATCATTTAGAAATTGTTAAAAATAAAAAGAAAAAAAGTTTTGCTGCATACAGTTATAACTGTGAAACAAGTGCACATTTTTGTTTGAGCTATGGGGTTATATCTGGGCATAAAGATTTAAACTTGCCATCAGTATGTAGCAGATGATTCATTCTAAAAGCTCCATCTCTTTTATTTCCTTCAACATATGTTTCATTCCTGCTTAATGGAAATTGATATTCTGGAGGAAATTTGCTACTGGAAACATAAGGCTATCTAGAAACAAAGGCTACTTCAGTTGAGGAAGGAAACATAATCACCCAAGGCAGTCTTTATTTTACCCCATTTATAGAGAGCAACCTCTGGCTGGGCTCTTAAACGGCTCATAACCTCTCTTTGTCTCTCTCTCTCATGACTAAGAAAGAGGGGAAGACTAGGGTTTTCCAATGAAAAATGATTTACAAATAAAAGTAAAATAGGTGTGACCAACCTTACCATGTATACTTATTTTCGTAGAGCTAATGTTTTTACACTAGTAGTACGTAGATACTGTCTTGGTTTGTTTTTCTATATGAAGTTTGGAGTGGTTTTCCAAGTCGTTTGTTTTAAATTTTTTTTATATGTGAAGCTTAGTTGCATTTTTCACTCCTAAAAATTACACTCTAAAAGTATAAAGTCTACTGCGATGTGAAAAAATTATAATTTTTCTGTGTTTCTTCATTCTTTTGATGAAGCTATTGTCCTGATGTTACTGACAAATATTTAAGAATTATGTTAACTTGCTTGAAAAGATATAAATCTGCTTATATGAATGTAATCATTATTGACCTTTGTCTCTTTTTTGGAGGGTAATGCAAGACCATAGCCATCCCTTTCACTATTATGTGGCAAGGTTCAGGGGTGCTCCAGTGAAGCATCTGCTTTTCTGTGAAAGAGAAAATTCTGTCTGAATGTAAAGTTTTATAACATAGGAAACAGATTTTGTAAGATGTTCTAGAAGTAATTCTAAGTGATGTGACTAAGGGTGATTATAATATTCAAAAATATCATCAAAACAGGAAGTCATTCGCCTTGCTTTACATGTGTGATGGATATTTTAAAGTTCCAATTCTGCAAACAGCTGGGGTTATAATTCTGACGTGTCTAAAGGAAAAGCAAAGTATGACTTTTCTAAACATTCTTGTCATATCATTAAGGTGTAACTGTGCCTCCAAAACCATATTCACATTACACCACAGATGATGAAGAACGGTATAAATGTATTCATAATGCCTTTCTGGGTTGCTTAAAAATTAAATATACTTTTTTTCTTTTAATTGATAAATAACATTTTAGGGCATGAAATTTTCTACCTGGCCAGTTACAGTAATTTTCACCTGTTTTTCAGATAATGGGAAAGTCATTGTACTCCTCTTAGAGAAAGAAAAAGACAGCCTTTCCGAGCTGGAAAGTGAGACACGCTGAAGAAACTATCCCGAAGGGCTTAGAGTAAATGATAGCAGTGGGAAGAACTATCCTTACAAAACACCCCAGTATTATTCTTTATGTACTTTGTTGGTTCACACAAAGCCATGTTTACTGAGCTCTTTTTCACATACAAAACAAAACTCCCCAAAACCCAAAAAGAAAGCCAAATGGAATCCTAGATGATGTGCAATTTCTGCTTTGGTTTTCCCTGAAAGGGAGAAAACTCCTCCCCTCTCAACTCCACTTCTTGTTTATCTTAAACCTCTATTTAGGAAGCATTTGTAATAACTATCACATTTTTCTCTGTTTAAAATCAAGCGAACTTCAGTGGGCAAGAGGAGAACAGTCTTCACACAATGACTGAAGTGATGAATGAATGACAAGTTCTCTGTACTGAAGCTGTGCTTTCACGCTCCTGTAGGCTAGACTTTAAGAAAACCTTTTTAAAAGCCTGAAGTCCTCTTCCTGTAGGCTTAGTAGGCTTATCAGTGAAGTATTTCAGGGACAATGTTCAGAATACCTCCCTTAATCAAAAGTACAGGGTGAAACAGCTCTGCTAAAAAATCCACCTTTGGGCTCCAAGCAAGGAGCAATCAAAGCACAAGAGGATGAGCTTAGTCATCACTGCCCAGTTCTTCAGTGGTTCCCTTATGGTTTTTATCTACCATAACTGAACTTGGAGCCCCTAGGAACTACTGTGATTAACTTTTGGTCTTACAGACCTTGAGTTAACCACCTACTTGCCCTTCAGCAGCCAGAGACGTCCAGCAAAGGCATCTGTAATGAGCCATACCAACGGGAAGGTGCACGGTCAGGGCTTCCAATGAACATGGCAGCTCAGATGGAGAGCTAGAAGGCTCACATTTGGGCTACTGGTACCCAGTTACAGCTTAAAATTGCCTTTTCTAAGCAAAGCACTTTGATTTAGTCCATGACAACATACCCTTGTACACTAGCAGAAGTAATCTAACTTGTCACACATCAGCTATAACAACAGCACAAAGCACGCCTGCTCTTCTGTTTTAGTATGAAGTGCAGACTGCCAGAGGCCTTCCCCCAAAGAAAGGGTAATGGATAACTGCTCAGCCAGCCTGGAAATTTTACCACAGCTTATACAACTTCACAAGTTTTCTTCATTTCTCTGCTTGTCAGCTGTTCAGTTTGCTAAAGTTAGAGCAAAATGAGGACAAATAATTTCCTAGATATTTACATGGTTTGTTTTAGTTAATTAATATTAGGGAGATATACAGGGGGATTGTGCAGGCAGTTGTGTGGAAAGTATGCTTACTTTTTGTGCAAATTTTTTTTCTTCCCCAGCTGCACATCTCTTTCACTTTGCATGCTTTTGCTTCTAGACATCCAGTAAGTTTAACAGTTTTCTTTATTCATATAAATATACCTCAGAATGGCCTAGCAATTAACTTTATACAAAGGGTAAGTCAGTTTGACACAAAGTTGCCAAGTGACAAGGACAACATATAGGTCCCTGGATAAAAGCTATGCAGCAACGTGAAAGCATTCAGTTATTCAACATAATTACTGTCCTGAAGTCTTAGAATACTGCTCTGCTTACAGATCATGGCTGGTATAACATGCTTTGCCCATTTAGGTTGAAACCACTTCAGTTTTGTCATTTGAAATCCTGTATTGTATCTGTTTGCAGTTTGATGCCACACATGATAACAATTTTGTGTCTTCTTTATGACAAATCTTTGTCTGAATCTACATCTTTATTTTGTTGCGTTTTGATGCTCCACATGAGCAAAGCTCAAAGCTGACTCTTCAGGAAATTGTGCCCTTGCTTGTAAAGCAATTTGATACAAAACTAATCTAAAACTTTTTATTTTATTCATGAGTTGTATGTAGCTGCCTGGCGGCTGGTTGGGATGAGATGAAATTGCTAGGCAAAAGTCCCATCAGCGTGATGGCAGTGTATTGGAGATTGTCATTGCATATATCTCTTTATTCTTAATGCATACCAGGATGAACTTAAAATTAAGGTTCTAATAAAGTAGTAGGCATAAGATAAGTGAGCAAAAACAACAAAAAAAAGAAGAAAGAATGAAAAAAGCTTTCATTAACATTATTTAAGAATGTCAGAGATGTTTTTCATTTGAAATGACAGGTTGGCAATCTGTAGTTTATTGCTGACAAGCAGAATTGCAAGTGTTTTAAAACTGAGCAGGTTTTGGAATTGTTGATTCTGTCTAAAGCTCAGTCTGGTTTGTCTGTAGCACTGAATAATTTCATTATTTACTGTTAAAAAACCATGTAGACTGACAGTTATTCTTATCCAAGAAAACTACATCAGAGAAAGCGAGTGTTATCCTTACCATCTGGCTTTTTAAATCCTGAAGAGAAAAGAAAGTTAGAGCTACAATAAGTGCCCTGCAGGCAGAATCCAGGAGTTTTTTAACGGCTCAGGGGATGGTAGGCACCTGAACTGTAGTGCATAGTATGAGAGAAGAACTGAAGTCTGAAGGTTAGCAATGGTGTTTTGTGACAGTGACTGTCTGACAGATGGTCAGGGCAAAAGAAGGCGGTCATTGATCTAAAGGTCAGTTGAAAAAGGAATGTCTGTATTTTCCTTCCACTTGCTTGTGTGAGATTTAGCATTTTAATTCCTTGGTAAAGATCTCTCTTCTAATCCAGCCTCCTAGCAGAAGTTAATACTAAACATTTCCTACTTTAAAAAATATAAATATAAAAGTATAGAATGTATAACTATATATTTATAAATACATATTTGAATAAATATTAATTTAAATATAGATTTAAATAACTGTTCATTCAAATATAGCTTTACATAGGACATGTAATAACCATCAGACATATTTATGTGATGATATATTTGCTTCAGTCTTCTTGGTACAATGATGACACAAAGCTTGGTACCTCTGCATTCCACTGTGATCTTAGATTAGAAGCAAGAGAATAAAGAAGCATTTATGAAAGTTAGTATGTGGGACAGGTTCCAACAAATTGAAATGATGCTGTTTGTTGGTAAAAGCTGATAGGAAAATGATGGGTATAATTTATTATCTTTTAGTGTGTAGCCTAAAGGCTGAAATGAATAGTTTAATCCAGAAAAAGGTAAGTAAAAAGAAGATAAAATGAAATGTTTTAAATTTTGATTTTGAACTATTGTTTTAGTCAACTAATTTAACAGTAATGACTAGTACATGGTCAGCTTTCTGCTCAGCCTGTGGATGGCTGGGAGTCTGCTACTTCCTTCTTTCCAACTGTGTAGTTAGCACTCACCCTTTCATTAGTTGCATCCTCCCTGGGGCAACTCTTGAATTATTCGGAAGCTGCAGAAATTCTTTCTAAAGTCCAGAACTTCATGGATTGTCTGTTTTGTGTTTTCCAACTCTAACCGCCCCTAGTAATGTTAGACCCATGTTCTGGGATGGGCTAAGATTAATGACTTGTTTCCATACTGAATTTACATTTCTTGTTTTAGCAATACAACTTCCTGGAAGGTAGAAATTTTCCAGGAGAAATTTTCCACTTGGGAAATAGAGATTTCCAAAAGTAATGAAGGACATTTTTTTTTGTTTTTGTTAAATGAAGGAGATATGGAAAAATTTCAGGGAAATGAATGTATTTTTGTTAACTGTTGTTCAGAAAGTCTTAAGTGAACTCAGCATTACTGTTTGGGAATAAAACTGGCTCAGCATTCATGTAGGGAAGTAGATAACATATGACCCATTAGTAAGAACATTTAAAGCTTGTAGAATCACTACTATTCTTTACTTACACCATTGGTTTTTATGGTCTTTTAAATTCATGCTACTCTAACTATGTTTGAATATCATTCTCCCAGTTGAGAGTATGAATATGAAAGATTCTGTCACATCGCCCCACATTTTTATTTCCATTTCTCTCCTCTGTCTTCGTCACTGGGTGGAAATCTTCACATTTAATGTTTTGATCATATATTATTCCTTAAACTTGATGGGAGAGAATTTTGCTAGGACATACAAGCTTCTCTTCATATGTGTTTCATTAAAACTGATACAGTAGTTTTGTCCCTCTACCTAGTGAATACATTTGGTGAAGTTCTATGGCGTATGAGTAAAAATTATGTACCCTAAAACCTAGCTCTCTCCTTATTTTTGCACTGTCACTAAGGTTAGATGTTTTTCCTGGTTCACCAGGATGTTATTCTAGTTGGATGCATTAAAACTCTCCATATTATAGTGCAAGAAAAAATATTACTTAATTAAAATCCCTATCCCTGGAAGTGTTCAAGGCCAGGTTGGATGAGGCTTTGAGTAAACAGGGATGTGTCCCTGCCTATGGCAGGGGGTTTGGAACTAGATGATCTTTAAGGTCCCTTCCAACCCAAACCATTTTATGATTCTATGAAAATGCTTCTTCACTATCAATACCTTCAAAACTCAAGCAATGCTCTTATTTACCCCCAAATCTGTAACTGACAGCACACCTGAATAACAGTGAAAAAGAAAGTAGGTCATGCTGTAAACTCCTGTTGTTTCCCTAGCAGGAGTGTTCGGTGCCTCATTAATGTGAGTGAATGTTGTTGTCTGCTGCTGTTTTTAATTATATGCAATGGCTCACAACTTGCTTTCAGAGTGATTGAAGCAGATGAAGACTCTTGGATGCTCACTGCAGACCACACCCCTATTTTTAATTATTTTTAAATTGGTGAACAGATTAAATAATTATTTTGAGGTGAGCTAAGAGCCAGACATACATGCAGAGGTAAGAGTAGACATGGCTGTGGAGAGTGTTGACTGCACAAGCCTTTCTTCCCTACGATATAAGCTAACAATGAATTACATTAATAGATGTGTTGTGAGTGATTATTTTTGACCTCTCCACATACAGCTGTATTTTACCCCATGAGCGACAACAGCAAGTCAGGTACTGAAGAGGTCTTCAGAAGAATGTTTCGTTGAAAGAATGGGCAGTGTATCTGCAAAAAGCTGATTTTTAAAACTTATTTCTCTCTGAGAATAAGATACCATTGTTGCAGGAACTTCTCTTCAGTATTGCCCTATGGGATAATAAATAGTGACATGTGCTGGTGACCTTGACTGTTGGGACAAGCAGTCCTTGTCTGGGGCAACATCGCTGTATATGATATATACGCTGTATATGTGTGGCACAGCATGGTTCCTGGAGCCCTGCTCCAGAGAGTTCACCCGCAGCCTAAGCTTGGCTTCCCTAAAGTGTTGGCTTCACCGCTCCAACTCATCTATTTTCCTGGTTTGGCAAATGAGTAGTCCAGCCAGTTGTCCTGACAGCATCATACCTAGGTTCTAACTTTAAATTCAAACCAACGTGAGGATTGGCAGAACTTTGTTTCATTTTTTGTTGCCACTCATTCCAGTACTTTTATTAGGATAAACAAAAATCCAGTGCCAACTGAAATTTTTCACTGGAACTATGACTTGATGATCCCAATGGATCCAATTGGTTCTGTTTAAAGCAGCAGCTGCCAGCTGTGCACATTTCATAGAGATTGAATCTGCAGCCTGCTGCTTGGGCCTCCAGGAGTTCCTGAGCTGAGGTTTTACTTGGGCTTTAATTTCCTTGCAGCAGAAGTAAATATTGTCTCCTGGAAATAGTGGTGAACTGGCAGCAGAAGTAGGTGGCTCTGTTAACTGCTAGTCAGGATTTGTGATGCTGAAAGGCCTGTGTTTCCTGATTGCCCGTTGCCATCCCAGCTCCTGGGGAAAGGCAACTTTAACTATCTCAGCTGCTGAGATTGTTGCTGGGTAGTGTCAGCCTTGCATGTCCACTGAAGTGCTCTTGCTTGCACAAAAGAGAACTTGTGTAATTGAAGTTAGTCACCTCCGTGCAGTTCAATGTTTTACTCAGAATATGTGAGCAGCTCAGTTTTTAGTATAGTGTCTGCCATCAATATTGATGAGAGCAATTTCCTACTCTTTACCCTTACCACCTTTGTCCTCAAATCATCTTGAGACATTCTGTTTACCTCCTCTCACAATGACTTCAGCTGCGTCTAGGTCTGTATGATTAATTAAGGGTGTGGCTTTCAGTGCTTTTCACTGCAGGGCTTGAGAGCAAGGCTTGACCTCCAATAAGGTCTTTTTGCAGCCAAAACCATGTGTCAGATCAAGAGACAAATAAATCCTTATATGGAGTGATTTTTCTGAGGGGAGAGGGAATAAAAAAATTATTCACTTGGAAAAGATTGCTCTCTTCCCAAGAAGGTTTGATATTTTGCTTCCCTGCTCCTAACTAAACAAGAAGTCTGAAATTTTTGTGGAGAAACATTTTGAACTGTGGAAGGTAAGGAACTTAAATTAGGCTCTGAGACTTAAGAAAATAATTATTTTGTTTAAAAAATAAAATAAAATATAGTGCCTTTCGCAAAGAGTGCAATTTACCATTGGGAGACAAATAGTGGAGCTGTACCTCTAACAGAGAAACTCACTATTTAAAGGCAGTTGATTAGTTCTCTTTGTGCTTCTGAACCATTTCAACCATTATATCACATTTCTATGACTAAATAAACTGCTTTTTTAAGGCATACTGTTGTTAATTGCAACATGAAGTAAAACTTTTCAGTTAAATTCCAATTGTAGTTGAGCTAAAAAAATAGAAAATTAATACACTAATGAATTTTGGCAGATCTTGTCTTTATTAGCTTCATACATGGTCTAAATCCATACAGAAATACACAAATCTTTGTGTTTACTTGTGCAATCATGTACAATTTTACCAAAGCCCCTGAGGTGTAAATCTTTATGCTAATGATGGGAAAATGTGTTCTGAGAAATCATTATTAATGATTTGTTTCACTCATGAGGAAAAGGGTAATACAAGTAAATAGGACTCAAAATATGAAAAACTTTCTGGCATCATTTGAACATTAAATGCACCACAAAGAAAAACCTGCTAAAAGGTTTATATAACAGGGATGGCAGTAAGAAATCTAGACTGCTGTTGTTACCTGTATTATATTTTAGTCAGTGAGCCAGACCCTAAAGAAGAGGTGAACAATGTCAGCAAGTCATGGATCCCGGCTCAACCATACAATCAAAAAATCTACTGAATATAAAAGCACCCATTTTAATTGTGTGAACAAGAGTAGCTCACTGAATTCAGTGGAATTATAACAGTTTAATTCTTAAAATTATGGTAGAAGGATAACATTTTCTGTGAAATTTAAGGTAAATACAAACATGATTGTTTTTATTTAATAAATAATTCCAGTTTTCTATTTTCAGGACTTACACTGCTTAAAAAAATGAAAAAAAGAAAAAAGGAAAAAAGAAAAAAAAAAGAAGAAAGGTGAGTCTAGCAGTCTTATTTAATCATATGATTTCAGAAGCATGTATTTTAAGAATTTTTGATGGGATGATGCAAAAAAAGCTGAGAAAAATGGTGGCAACAGTGATACAGCTTTCCTAATAGACTAGAAATGTAACATAGATTCTAAAACAGTGATGAAGGGAACAATGACATTTTACAAGCAAAAATTTAGTGGTAATCTGTAAAGAATAAACAGACCACCGATAAGTGGTATTTTTAAGAGCATGTTTGGTGGAGTAGTCTAGCTCTCAGGGTATGCTGATATTGTCTGCAACATATTCAAGGAGTAATATAAAACGTAGCAGAGGTGCTGCAAATACAAACAAGAAGTAATATTAAGTTGAAAGAACATAAATGTGTTTGTAACTCAAGAAAATAGGCCCTGTTCTACCAAAAAATTTTGTGCTTCAGCTATTCTATGAAAGATGAATGCTGCCTTTACATATTTGTTGTTCTTTAAATCCAAGTTATGAAAATGAAAGTGCAAACACAGTTAGCTATTCTTCTGCAGAAGCCTTCTGAAAATCAAGTCACATTGAGATATCTGTTGCTGTAGTGAATACTTGCAGCGATAAGAGAGCTGGTATGTTTCTTTTCATAGATTTGCAAGTGTTAACATTTTTGTTACTTAAATTATCCTATGAATAATTGTACATTCAATTAAGCCAGCTCTATAGAATGATGAAAATTAATTGAGTTTGAGTGATGGTTAAATTATGTTCTTATAATCTTTGCAAGGAATGACTTCAGAATAACGGATTACTAAAAAATAGCAACAGAAAACAAAGGGAAAAAAAGTCAAAGCTGGTAATGTGAATGGAATAAATAGCTGATTGTTATGCACAACAGTAAACAGAAGAGAAATCATGCTTTGGCTGCAATCACAGAGCTGATCTCTTGGCTATTATTATTAATACTAATATATATTTTGCAGTCAGACTGTTTCTGCAGCCTATAAACAACTTATTCTTTCTCATTAATAGAGCTTATTAATATTGCAAAATTTTCCTCTGAAGTCACGTACCTTATATAAACATATCTGAATGTGTTCTTGTAAAGCTAGAATGCAGAATCCTGCCAATAACAGCATAAATATCACCTGTCATATTTCAGACATTCTTATTTAGCCACACACATGCCAGGATATATAGAATTTTTTAGCTATAAGAGCTCTCTGTCACCCTTGTGTGTTTATTTGTGTGTGTTTTGGGTTTGGTTTGGGTTTTTTCCTGTAGGTGAAACTTTGCTCCAATGATTGTTCTGGAAGGAAGGTGTTCAATTAAAAAAAAAAAAGAAAAAAAGTTTTTACTCTGATTTTTATTTTACTAGTGTAAACCTGCTGTGGTTAAAAATGTAAAATCCAGCACCTTGTGTGTGTGTGTGTATTCCTTCCTTCTATGTTTACAGGAGTGATTAATAACAAACTACTTTTACTCTGGTGGTACTGTAGCAACACCAGAGAGCGTGTTGATATTGCTAGTACTGTTTTTTAAGACCTTAAACAAACTAAGTACACTGGCACAATTTCTATGCTAATTGACCAACAGTACAGGCATGGAATTGTTCAACTAGCTATCTTAGCATTGTCTTTTGTAAATTTGAGAGCAGTGATATTGCTGGTCATATCAGATGCATTCATTTTACTAGAAAATACAGTTTTGTTATAGACTAATTTCAAGAAACCGCTAGCACTAGGTATTAACTGAATGTTATAGGCACTGCAAGGTCAGCAGTATTATTGGTTGCTTTAGCTTGTCTCTGGAAAAGACTGTGCAATAAAATGATCTGTTTTCAATGCCTCCAGTAAGCATGCCACCCATTTGGTGTTATTTTGTAGCTTCATCTGGTGATAGTTACAATTAAAACCGCATTTTGTAGTGGAATTTCTTATCTGATAGCATATTATGATTTAACATAGATAGTTTTCTGACAATAGTATTCTTACTTAGCATTTAACAGTGGTTGCTCGGTAACTTTCTCAGTGATGTTTTGTACTTTTCCTTAGATGTATTTTTATATGTATGTTTGCCAGATTAAATAGCAATAAGAATGTTTTGACTAAGAAACCTTTTTCTTCAGAGTCAATTAATTGTTTTTCACATATATCAACATATTGAGATATAATGAAATGGATGGGATGAGGAAGAGGCTGTGGATATTGTTTATCTGGACTTTAGCAAGGCCTTTGATACAGTCTCCCACAGTATCCTCCTGGAGAAACTGGCTGCCCATGGCTTAAATGGGAATACTCTCCACTGGGTTAAAGACTGGCTGGAGGCCGGGCCCAGAGAGTGGTGGTGAATGGAGTTAAATCCAGCTGGCGGCCGGTCACGAGTGGTGTCCCACAGGGCTTGGTACTGGGACCCCTTCTCTTTAACATCTTTATCAATGATCTGGACGAGGGGATCGAGTGCACCCTCAGTAAGTTCGCAGACGACACCAAGCTGGGTGGCAGTGTCGACCTGCTGGAGGGTAGAGAGGCTTTGCAGAGGGATCTGGACAGGCTGGATGGATGAGCTGAGACCAACAGGATGAGTTTCAATAAGGCCAAGTGCCGGGTCCTGCACTTGGGTCCCAACAACCCCCTGCAGCGCTACAGGCTGGGGGCAGAGTGGCTGGAGAGCTGCCTGGCAGAAAAGGACCTGGGGGTGCTGGTCGACTGTCAGCTGAACGTGAGCCAGCAGTGTGCCCAGGTGGCCAAGAAGGCCAATGGTATCCTGGCCTGTATCAGGAACAGCGTGGCGAGTAGGACCCGAGAGGTGATTGTGTCCCTGTACTCGGCACTGGTGAGGCCTCACCTCGAGTACTGTGTCCAGTTTTGGGCCCCTTACCACAAAAAAAGACATTGAGGTGCTGAAGTGGGTCCAGAGAAGGGCAACGAAGCTGGTGAGGGGTCTGGAGAGTAAGTCTTACGAGGAGAGGCTGAGGGAGCTGGGGTTGTTCAGTCTGGAGAAGAGGAGGCTGAGGGGAGGCCTTATCGCGCTCTGTAACTACCTGAAGGGGGGGGGTGTAGAGAAGCGGGGGTCGGTCTCATCTCCCAAGTCACAGGACATAGGACAAGGGGAAAAGGCCTCAAGTTGCACCAGGGGGGGTTTAGATTGGATATTAGGAAAAATTTCTTCACTGAAAGGACTATCCAGCATTGGAATGGGCTGCCCAGGGAAGTGGTTGAGGCACCATCCCTGGGGGTGTTCAAAAGACGGGTCGACATGGTCCTCAGGAATATGGTTTAGTGGTGTGTGTAATTTTTTTTTTGGTCAGAGTTAGGTTGATGGTTGGACTAGATGATCTTTAAGGTCCCTTACAACCTAGATGATTATATGATTCTATAATATTTGAGGAAAGAAAGTTAATATTTAAAAAAATTAGTGGTAACAAATAAATTAACAGTGACAGGAAAAATAAAACATTTGTTAATGCGCTTTACACCAAACCTGTCTGAGATTACAGTATTAAATTAGACTATTTTACCTCAAATAATACTTTTGAATTGGACAGAATTCTAAATTTTAGCTTTTTTTTTTTTTAAATAATGAATCTGTCTTTAATACATTGTTATCCCTCAAAGGAAAAATGATTTTTTTTTTTTTCCTTTTCATTGCCTTATTGGAGACAAGTCTGAGAGCCAAATATTTCCAATCTAGTGTACTCAGGTGAGTTTTCTATGGTACATAGCATACGTGTTTCCATTCTGAGGCAATGCATTTCGGTTTTACAGTAGGGCACAAGAATGAGCATTTGAGAATACAACTAAAAGAAGGCTCTTATGTTCAAGGTAAGAATAATAAATATGTCCCTCAGATGATACTAAAAGACATCCAAAGGTAAATTATTTAATTTTCAAAGAAAATACAATAGAGTACATAAAAGAAGTAATATAGATTGAGGGGGAGCAGCTATTTTTGCTTTTGTTAATGTGTTCTGGAGGTGTGAAGAGGAGATGCTACCATATTTTGGTTTCTTCTTTCCTTTTTTTGCAGTTCTTTGGGAGGAAGTTCTGCATTAGAATGTCAAATATTCTCATAATTTCCATGCAGCACAATAAATGGAAATGATAATTTTTCCTTTTAACTACTTGGGATGCTCAACTGCATAGAGTCAACCTTGCTTTGATTAAGTTTGTAGGTAGAAAATTGTCCAAGTCAGTTTTGAGAACTAATTCATGCAAGTGTAAAGGACTCAATAGATACAGGAAAAAATACTATACTATTGGTATCAGTAATTTTTCTTTTTCAGTGGCGTCATTGGTAACACTACTCTTTTCTCCAAAATTAGTAGGACTCCATCTGTCCTTGTGAGACCATAGCTTTGGCAAAATTAAGGAACGAGTCTGTTCTGGCTCTAATTTAGTGACACACAGTATGGTAATTTGCTTTGCTTCAGTTAGATGTTTTAAGGTCTATGGCTCTATTCTGTGCAAACCTTCCAGTGTTTTCTATGAGTGTGGGACAAACATTTAATGCATTGTTGCATTAAATAATGTCATCAGCCAAGTTCTGCGGTATCTGAACATAAAATAGATCCTTTAATCCAGTTACAGATGGCAATCTTTTGCACTGGTGAGATTCAAAGCTTTTTTTTGTTTGTTTGTTTGGGGTCTTTTTGGTGAAAGCATGAGAGATCAGAGCAGCTCTGGGACTCCTACCACAGCAGAACTCAGCAGATGAAGTGGTAGGGAACTGGGTAAACTGGGGCAGGCTGCCAGGCCACTGGCTATGCTACGGCGACGTGTGAGTTATGTTAACACTCTCTTTCCCTCTGTGAAACTCCAACAGAAATTAGAGAAAACCGTCTCAAGAAAGATGTACTTCCAGTCTGGTATCTTAATGTTTTCTGCTTATCACCATGTTTCCACCAAAAATGCTGCTGCTACACATAACTTTGCATTTTTTTAATGTGATATATCCCAAAAATTCCTGGAAATAGACAGAAAATGTTCCTTTGAACTACTGAAATATTGAAAGCATTACAAAAGGCAAAAGTCACTCTTACACCTTCGACCTGAATACTTTGTTCGATTCTAGTCATCTAGAGGAAGTCTAGTGACATGCTGCTGGAGTAACCAAAAACTAGGGAGCCCATTTTACCAGAGTGCTGAAAGAGACTGTCTTTTTCTATCTAGCTCATAGATTGTACAATTGCTTGCTATAAATTTATCGAAAGGAGAAACAATGCTGGTCAAAGAGCAAATGAACACGAGACAAAGGATCAAGGACAATAAAAACAAATGCAGCTAACATTAGAATAGTAGGGAGCTGGTAGCCTTAAGAAGAATGAGATTTTGAAGTAGCTTTCTTTAGGTCTGCTTTGGCTATGCCATCTAACCAATTTGATGAGAGAGTGCTTACGAAAGTGACTGGGCAGTACAGATTGTCTAAGGCAACAAGGGGTTAGATGTGAATACAACGGTCGCTGTTTTGAGTGTTTTATTCCTAAAATACTACTTTAAGCACCTTGTACCATGTCTGGGTACTACTATTTACAGGTGGCTGCTCTGATTCTCTTTCAGCTCAGATGTATGGCATGCCTTATATACAGTAAAATTCTAGATGTTGTCAATGTGGCTGCATTACATTACTTCAGGGCTCATGTTGCTCCAAAAGCTTGTAATTCAGGCTGCTCTGTTCAGAGTGGCTGTTGGATTTAGGTGTCTAAATCTCATTGATGTCACACATAAATAAACTGCAGTAGCTAGATATATTGGTTTGAAGTCTGTACTCCTTAGCTGTGAATAAATTTGTGATTTAACAGTGCAGTCTTGGATTTTGAAAAATGACTTTCCAATCTTACTTCTATATTTCACTTATATTTCAGTGCATTAATTACCATTGCCAGTTAATTGACATAATTAAATAATGTAAAATCACACTTATCATCTTATTGCTTTTCATGTAAACTAAGAAGTTCATTAGTTCATTCATTAATTTGTTACATTCCAACAAGAGGGAACCAGTTTTACTCTCAAGGTTCTTCAGCTAATTGGCACAAAAGGGTCAAGATTCACTGCATTAGCTCTTTGTAATTTTCATTACCTTTCATGCTGCTGTTTTCTCCCCTTTCCTGACCATAAAATCCTGTTTCATTTAAGAGGATCTGAATTTAAGATGGTGCTTCTGGTATAAAGCATATAAAACTTAAAGTATATATTTACCAAAATTAGGGTCTCACAAAAGTAATCTCTTCAACTTGAATAAGACTATTTATTTGAACGACTGCTCTTTAGCATCAGTAGCATGGATCAATTTAATTCTACTTTCCAGGGAAACATTCCATGGGATGTTGCTATGGTCACATAAAGAAATTGTTAAAAGCAACTCCTTGCAAAAACTGCTTTTATATTCACACAGAGAAAAAGCAATCTGAAGAAATATCTGACAACTAGAATAAAATATGTCTGTTGGAAGAAAGTATAAAATCTTTTTCAGGGAGATATAATCTCTTCTAGGTACCAATTAACTTTAATTTCAGTATTAATTCATTAAAGTGTTTTATTTTCTAATGTCAAAAGGGGTTAATGAGAAATAATTTCACTGAAGTTAATCACTCTTCTGTGCAGTTTTTCAAATACTTCGATACAAGAGAATTCAGAATGGAGGCCCTGCAGTTAGCAGGTACAAGAGCAGAGATCCTCGTTGTCATTATTTTAATTCTTGTAAGATGATTTGAGTTAGAGAGTTTCTGTCTGAGCAGTATTTAGGCTGAAGCAAATTGTAAGAGCTTCTAATTGAGCTTTCTATGAAGACAAGTAGTCTACCACTGAAAAATTTACTTTTTCAATTAAAAATTACTTTTTCCTTTGTGTTTCCAAAAGAAGCAAATGTGTTTCGCCACATGTCATTCTGGGATTCTCCCTGGCCATTCTCTGTTCCTGCATATATGTGTCTGTAACTTTTTCACCTGGTGAAGGTTCTGCCTCCCCCATGCATACTTAGCAGTGGGATGGATCATGCTGGTTTGGCAGAGAGAGGCTCTGTCTTCCCCCTCCTCCGTGCCTCTTGCTGAGGCATGAACATTCTGTTTCATGGATAAAAATTTCACACAGTTCTAGAACTGTTGTTATTCCACAGTTACCTACTATGGTAGCCAACCTACAAGAGCACAGTTAGCCATAACTGACAACTATTTATGATTAAGGGTGGTTTTAGCCAATTAACATGTACTTTTGGTGTATTCTATATAGCTGCTTTGGGCTTGGTGTTACATGACAGCTGGTATTCATGCAGCTATCAGAAATTATGTAATTTAGCATTATCTCATCTCAGGACATTTATTGTATAAAGTAAATACTGCATTTATTGTTTTTATTTTTTTTTTAGTCTTTTGAGGATACTCAGATCTGCAGATGGTTTATCGGCTGTTGAGGCAACATGCCTTTGGATCTTCATATTCTAAAACAACGAGGAAAGAATGTGATGTTATTATAGGATTACACTTGTGATTTTACTTATAAATGATCACAACTTTGAGCTGAGATTATTTTTCCTCAGGAATCAGCACTGAAAGGAAAAGACCCATAAAACCTCATCCCCTGCATAAATAATATGTAGTTGTGAATGAACGCTTTTCCTAAAGCATTGAGAATTCTTAATTAAAGGAATGTGATATAAATAAAAATATAGTAACATTATTGCAATTGAGACAGTGGTAAAGACATCTGAAAGTGGCAAAGATTAAATATCCATCAAGCTGCATATTTTTTCTGTTATGCTCTGGCAATATCTGTGTAAATTTGTGCCTGTGTATGTGTGTTGAATGTATGTGTGACTGTGTATATAGACAATAGTATGGATCTCTGTGTGTGTGTGAATATGTACTAAATATGCTAGAATTCAAGCTCCTTGTTCTCCTTTTTTTTCCTTTTCCAGTTTCCTTTTCTTTTTTTTTCCAGTTTCCTTTTTCTTATCCAGGACATTTTCAAATTTTTTTATGTATTTTCTTTTCGCAGTCACCTGCTTGCTCATCTCACAAATATTTCAAAAGATTGACTTCTTGCCCTTTGCTTCTTATAACTGCTTGCAGAACAAAACTTCACTGAGAATATGAAAGTGCCTTGAAATAATTTAAAGGCAAGAAGAAATTCAGAATAACTCTTGAATAGCAAAACAGAAGTATCCAAGTCATTGTAAAGGTAGGCAATATTTCTCTTATTGTTAATAATGCTGGATGCTCTCTATATACAAATTTGATCTAGATCAACTAAACCCACATTAACATGTTGGTCAATTTAACCAGTATTAATGATAGGGGTTTTTTTGCTTCTTTTAAGTTGCCTTAGAACAAATTGTATCTGATCCAGAGGAATTTCCAGGACTGAAAAGCTACAAAATCTAAAAAATTTCTAAGATGATTTGTAGCAGTTCACCATATTGTGAGTCATTCCTTCTTGTAATCAGTCTTTTTTTGCTAGGTGAAATAATTTTGGAAACAGAAATGGAATCTGAATTGATTTTACTTTTGGAATACAATAGATTGCTATCAAGATCAAGTAAGAGTTTGATAAGTTGAGTGGTTACGTCATTCATGTGACAGTATAGACAGTGTGCCTCTGGGTGATAGCCAAATTGCTGAGTACTTGAAACATATCATTCAACTTTTCCCTTCAAGTAAAGAGGAATTGCTAAAAAAAGTGTTAAACTGCCTCTGTAATATTTCCATTAACATGATGTAAATAACATTCAAATATAGGCAACACTTGTTTTCTTTTTTAATATAAGGTTTTGCAATTAATACGAAAGATTTGTAACATATCCTGATTGAAGGAACAGAAAGTCTTTCTAGGCAATATTTTGAAACCTGATATAAGAAAAAGAAATTCCATAAAGTCAATGTTAAAAATGTTTTCAAACTACTTTTGCATTTTCTACCTTTGCAGGTTCACTGCTATCTATGAAAACAATTTATTTATCTTATCACTCACTCATTATCTTTGAGTGTGAAAATTCATTGATCTTTACTTTCAAATCCCAGGAATTTGGGGGATTGAAAAGTTCAATTTGTACAGGACCAAGGCTTTTTTCCTCCTTAAATGAGGTCATGAAATCAGAGCAGACAGATAAAAAGAAATTCTAACATTAAAACGAACTTCATAGTGGAGTTCAAAAAGAGGCTTGAGCCAAAACACTGCACTTTAAAGACTGTAGCCAGAGAAACTAATATAATAAGGCATACCTCTAAGGCAGAACAAAAATGACTTGAAACTTCAAAAGGACTCAAAAAAAAAAAAAAAAAAAAAGGGGGGAAAATGACACAAAGTATCTCAAAGACTGCATCTAACCACTTAGAGGACAGTTATGCAAAGTTTCCACTGACTTCAGAGGTCCGGGATCAGGTCCATAATGACTAAGAGATAGCATGACTCAGTTAGCAATGAAAGACAATATTGATTATTTTCCTCTGGGAGAAAAAAAAAAAAGAATTAAAAAATAAAAAAAAAAAAAAAAAAAAAAAAAAAAAAGGCGGTGATATGGTACTAGTAAAAGAGCAGTAAAAGATGGCCATATTTTGTTAACTGTGAATGCTACAGACAATATACATTTGACAACATATTCGGTCATTTGCACAGGAACGATGTGCAGGAACCCTTTATATGTAGCTCCGAAACAATCTGTTTTCTCAATAAAATATTAGAATTATTAATTTATTGCCATGCGATATCAGTAAAACTGCAATCTCACTTTGGGACAAGAGACTAAATACATGTGTTTGTGTGGTAAGGTTAAGCACAATTATACTTGGTAGACATACTGGAAAGAACTCCCTGTTATTCAGAACAGTAAGTCAAATATTTCAAAGAAACATTGCCTGAATAAGTTATCATATGCTTATCTGCTACAATAATTCTTGTATCTTCTTTTGCTACATTCAGTACTGACCACTGTTGGAGACGGAACACTGAATTATAAAGTCAATGTGGCAAATCCTGCATTGATGTGCCCATTATACAGCAATTTTCCGCAAGCACATTATCATAGTTACACATCAGCTAGTCTTGGTGATATTATTTTTTTCCTGTTTTCCAGAATAAAAGAAGAAAGGTTTCCCTTATATGATTGTACAAACAGTTTATAGCTATTGATTAACTATACAGGTTGCTTCTTCCAAGAGGAGTATAGAAGAAATTGTTTAAGTATTTTGGGTGATTTACTTATACTGATCCTGGCAAGGTCCATTAAATACTAGAAAAAAAAATCAACCTGATGCATTAGATTAAATTTCTGTAAATGCAATTAAATCCTGTCCTAGGTTTGTTGATGTATCAGTAAACTAATTCCATTTAGTCAAACATTTGCTTTGAGTCTGGACAAAATTAAATTAATTTCCCTAGCTGTGAACTACAGGAAAGCAACATATAGTAAATTACTCAGGCATTCAGACTATTGACTCAAAAGGCAGAGTTACAACAGAAATGTTGATATATTCAGCAAAAGGAGCCATTAGAAGAATTACACTCAATTTGGGGAACAATTAATTTTTGGTTATTGAATTATATATAACAATTAAAGTAGATGAATGAAAGAATTATCAGGAAAGGTTTATTTCCTTCTCCCTCTTGGGCCTCAATTTTAAAAGTATGAAATTTCTCTTCAAATTCCACAGTATGCGTGACAGAGGTGAGACTAAGCTGAATCAGAATTTGACAGAATAGCTCACAAAGATACCCATGCCCAGAAAAAAAGTGGATGGAAAAGTGTCAGTGGAGGGAATCAAAGAGGACTGGGACTAGCACCATTATCTGCATAAGGAGAAAGGTTTCAAATAATTGTCATATGCACCTGTCGAATAGCATCTCAACACATAGAGGGGTTGTGCATGGACAAAAACAAAAAAGATCTGGAACAGATTTTGAGGGGAAATCTGTTCCATTTTCTATACAGGTTCGCATCGAGATGAAGAGTGAGATTCTAGTCTTCTGGTCCATTTCTGCCCTGAGCTGAGAGGAAGTCCCATGAGGGAAGCCAGCACAGAGCTTGCACTGTAAGTGCTGCTGAGAGGCACGAGCTCAGCACTGCTGGGTAGGTGGGTCCCAGCTCTCACTAACGATATTCATAAGAGTTTCTGGCTGGGAGTGAGTGAGCTTGAGATACACGGAAGAATGCCCTGAGACTGTCCAGTAGTGCTCATACTACAGAAACATGGTTGAGGGTCATGTCTGATTTCATGATTAGGATATTCATTAAGAGAATGGGATCCCAGCATCGTTTTAATTATAGGTGTAATGTAATAAGAAGATCTTGAGAACATCATCTTCTTCTGAGTGCCTGGTATTGGAGAAGGCTTGAAGTCAAATACTTTCCCTCTGCATGAATGGTCTAACTCTTAAGATCCTACAACTGTTCTCCTTTCTATAACTGTGAAATTTAGCCTTTTTTTCCATTGCTTTGCCTACAAGTGAGTTAGAAACTAAACAAAAATTCCATGGAAAGATTCGAAAAGTCATAATCCTGATATAATCAGATGTGATTTTTTTTTTTAAAACTGATGCATCAGAAAAGCAATTTTTCATACAACTGTATTTTAGTTAAGTGAAAAGAGTATCTGGATAATTTTCTGAACTAGAGGAATACTTATCCTCCCTGAGGCTCTGATCTGAGTCCTTTAAGGTTTAATCATAATTTCCTATTACTTTGAATAAAAGGAATAGAAATGTGAATTCTAGAGATGAATAGAGGATTCTTTTTCAAAATGCAAGTCCAACGTTCTCACCCAATTTATCTTTAAACTACTTTATTACTGGTATCCTCACCCTGGCTCTTTTGCACTTGTTCTTCTTGTACGTATGGGGCATTTACTATTCACAGCACCCACCCAACTGGATACAATCACAGAAAGACAGCAAACATCACCACTTTTGAGCAGTTCTGTGTGTATTTAGTTGCACTAAATCATAGACAAAATAAAGTATGGTCCTGAGGGAACTGGCGGATGAGGTTGCTAAACCACTATCCATCTTATTTGAGAAATCATGGCAGTCTGGTGAAATTCCCAGTGACTGGAAAGGGTGAAAAATAACCACCATTTTGAAAAAAGGGAAAAAGGAAGAGACAGAGGCTAGTCACTCACCTCTGTTCCCAGCAAGATCATGGAGCAGATCCTTCTGGAAATTCTGCTAAGGCACGTAGAAAATAAGGAGGTGATCATTAATATCCAACATGGTTTCACTAAAGGCAAATCGTGCCAGACAAATTTGGTGGCCTTCTATGATGGGGTTACAGTGTTCATGAATAATGGAAGAGCAACTGACATCATCTACCTTGACTTGTGCAAAGCATTTGACACTGCCCCACATGACATCCTTTTCTCTAAATTGGAGAGACATGGATCTGACAGATACACCACTTGGTGCATAAGGAACTGGCTAGATGGCTGCACCCAAAGCGTTGACCCAAATTGTGGGTCAATTTACATTGTTCATTGCTTTATTTTCTACAGACAAATTCAGTTTTGTATATCACAATATCAATTCATAGGAATAAAGGACTTCTGCTTATCAGAATTAGACCATCTAGTTCAGCCTGTAAGTATATTTGATTTATTTTGGCTACATTGTCCTGTTTTTTCTCCCTTCAGATCACAGAACCCTTGAGAAGTTATATTTCTCTATAGTTTTTGTTTTAACTGGCTCATATGCTTAAAACTGGTGATTTGAGTGTTATTAGACTTTATCTGTATTATCTAAAAATAATGTTACCAATTTGGTGTGGATTAAAAGAATTTGTCACTGTAAAAACAGTATGATGAAAATACTGCTCCTGAAGGAAAACCATGATCCTCTCCCAATTGCAGTGATTTATATTCTGGATTTATTTTTTTTAGTAAAATAGTGGTAGTTTGCAACTATTCTTGTTCAGAGATAAGAAAGCTTGTGGTAAGGCTTGAAAAGCCACAAGAAAAATAGAAACCAAACCAGAAAGGACAGAAGACTGTCAGACATAACACAGCAGAACTTAGTAGCTGGAAAACAGAATGTGTGAATGAGGCAGTAAATTGAAAGACACAGACAAGGTTGTAAGTACTCCAAATAAGTTAGGTGAAGTTAACTTACTCTGCATGAACCATACAACAAAATATAAAATGGAAAAAAGCTAGCTGAGAAAAGGGTCATCTTAGAATCGGTTTAGAACCTGTGACCCAGTAACTCTACATGAAAGCAGTGTTAAAGTGATGTGGGAGAAATATAAGAAATGCAAAAGCCATCCAGTCCTCCATCTACTCTAGTATTCTGTTTTTAGCAGTGACTCGCAGAGCTATAACATGTTTTAAAGAAAGCTTGAAGAAGACATGTGATAAGCAATTACAAAATGTGCCCTGAGCAAAAAGTTTCTTCCTGCAACCTCTCAGTTAGAAGTTTGTTTATGCCCTGAGGCATAAGGATTAATATTCCTTCCAAATACTTTTTTTTTTTTTATAAAGCTTTACTGGTTTTATGCATTTTAATTATTATTTTTAATTCTACAGACCCTCTGGAAGGATGTCTGCAACAATAAATTCTACCATATAGTTATTTATGTGACAGAAATACAGTTTTATGACTTTAAAGAGGAGCTGGAGTAAGTGTGTGCTTCTGGAGACTTACTGAGGTCATCACTGATTCACTTTTCAAAAAGGTGAAAAAAATTAAAAAGACAAACGTTATGGTGAGGGAAGGAGATGGATTTAGAAAGAATAGATAACAGCACTGTTTCACCAGCCTGTTGCCATTCATCTGGTCTTTTTTACTGCCATATACAAACAGCAAATGTGACAAACATTGACTATAACCAGTTGTAAATTATAATCTGTTTAGATTGTATAAAACCTAACTTTTCTGATTTTCAGTGAAGATTACTTTAGTAAAAAACAAAATTTCCAAGTTATCCTTAGAGTACATACAACAATTATAGGAAAAGTGAGGAGGCTTGCAACTCCTTTTTGGAGAGATTAATTTCTTGCATTCATAAAGCTTATTCAGTGCTTGTAAATAAATGAAGTGAAAATATATTCATTTTTTTCAGGAATCTGTTTTCTCGAGCTGTTGCTTTAGGGTAAAAGGCTTGATCCTGAAAACATGGGCAGCAAGACTACCTATGCATGTAAGTTTGTTTATACATTCAAATCCTTGTAAAATGCAGTGGAATCTACAATGCAAATACTCTAAAAAAGAGCCATTTATGAAGACAATATTTTTTTAATTTTTATTGCTTTAGGAAGTTATGTCCAAGACAATTCAAAACAGAGACTGCAATGCCAGCAAGGCATTTAGGTTTAAATGTAGCCTCTCACATTCTCATTTTTTAAAGAAAACAATATGCTAGTATTTTGTGTTTTCCTTTCAATATCTGAGCTCTTAAGAGATACTTTTTTTGTGTGTGTGTAGTAGCTGGGAAATGCAGATATTTTCTGCTTTCTGAATGAACAATATGATTACCATAGAAAATAAAAGCACATCTGTAAAGAACAGGTACCTTCAGGTAACGATCAAGTCTCACAGGAGTTCTAAAAAAAAAAAAAAAAAAAAAAAACAAAAAAGAAAAAGAAAAAGAAAAAAAAAGAAAGAACCGACGGTTGGCTTTGTTTTTGTTTTTTTTTTTAATCAGAGATGGAGCAAAACCCAAGCTCAGGTAGGAACAGCCTCAGGTCTCTGGAGTGGATTGATCTGAATCTGGATTTTGAAAAGGGGTTAAAAAAAAAAAAAAAAAAAAAAGACCTAGTAATTCTGTGGGGACCCATGCCCATCTAATATATTCTGAAATACATATTGGTTACAGGAATCTCTCCTACCCCAGATATTTCACATCTATAAAAAGCAAAGTGAGAGAAAGAACAGATCAGGAGGGGATAGATGTTAAAGAATGATACGATGAAAGGGGAAAGCAATGACAAATAAAGGTCCTAGCTGTGGCATTTAACCAGAGTTACAGTGGAGGTAATGAAAACTTATCTTGCTTCTGGTGATGCTTAGGGAGCAATTAGAGAAAGATAACATTCTTGTGTTCCTGATGCCAAAGAGCACTGCTGCTGATGTCAGTCTTTTAAATGGCCTGTGTGGCCTCCAAGCTAGTGACCTAAGAAGAAAACTGGTATTTTGCCTTCTGCCCACTTTCCGCAGCAATGCCTATCCCATGGCTACTCAAAGAGGAAGTCTTTCCTTTATTTTCAGTACCCAATTCAAGATATAAATAGCTATTAGAGGAGATGCTCAGAAGAAGAAGGGCTAATGAAAAGTTAAAATACTGAGAACTCTGCATCCTTCCCTTCCAGCTCCCACCTCATGCAACATTTTAGAGTCATAGATATTTGCAATTCTCTTTGCAATTCTATCTTTTTTTCCTATGCCTATGCCAAAATCATGACTCCAGACTCTGGTAAAATCTTCTAGTTTAAGCTGTTGTGAGATCTGAGGGACTTACCTTGTTTGCAAACGGATTATAATTGCATTTTTGTTTGCCCTGGTAACAGCACACAAATGTGTATAATATGGATTCTTTTGTGCCGATTTTTTCTGTTTTCTATTTTTCTCTGATGATTTTGCAGACGTTTTCTGCTCATTACATGACAGCCAAATTCACACTTGGTCTATGGGATCTTGCCACTTTGTGTATGTGTAAAATTTCAAAGAACTTTAATAAGCAGTTATTTTTTTTTACTCCTTTAATCATAGCATTCATTTAACTCCAATTATATTAACAGTTTCAGTTATAATTGAGCTAAATAGAATGATCTAAGCCTTGTGAAAGGGTAGATTTATTGTTTCATCTCAATTTATTTTTATAGCATTGCGTTTCACTTTCAGCGAGGCAGATTGTTAGAAAAGGTTTAGCTAGGTAAACAGCGAAACTGAACAAGACAAAGGCTATATCCTAAGTCTGATATGTTTACAATGATGAGCTATTGCTTATTAACTGCAACTTGCATTTAAACAAGTCCATTTCTAATCAGGACAACTCTTTGGCACCTGTATCTAATTATACCTTTAAGACCCACTTGCTTAAAACTATGCATTGCTTTTGAACAGGGGCACTTTCCTGAAAATAGGGTATTAATAATGACTGGTTTTGTACTGACTGTTCATTTTTAACCAAATAAACTAAAGCCTCCTAGACCTCAGCTATTTCAGAAGGGGGTATTTTTTGTTGTCCAAAACAATGTTCTTTAGTGTGATTTACCTTGTTGTTTACATCTATACGTCGTTTGGATCAAAAATCGTTAGTTAAAAACTACAAAAGGACAGATTTACTGTACAGATAGAGTGTAGCAGCTTGGAAGGAGCCATTAAAGTCTATTGAGTAATTACTATGACTTTTCAAGAACAGTATTTATTTGAAATTCCACAAAAGCTCAATTTTTTTTTTTCTATTTTAACAGGTAACTTCAACTGGAATTTGTATAGCACTATGTGTATTCTTGGTACTGTGGTAAGAGAATGATTTTTTTCTTTTTTATTCTACTTGTTTCTCTATGAGATCTCTGCACTCGTTTCATGGATTAAGAAACTGGTATGTTTTTTTAGTTTGGTTTTTTGGGCACAGTCCCCCAGATTGTCTAAATACGAAGCAGTGAATTGCAATCAGAGAGAGAGTTATATGGGATAACAATGTATCATTGAAGGGAGCAGGAGAAAAGTGACATGGACAACTATTGACCAAACCAGTTCAACCTCTTGAAGAAGAGTTTGAGACACATTTTGGAGATGGATTAACTGAAGATGTTGAGTTAAATGGAAAATGGCAAAAAGACAATATGGATTTGTAAGAGGGGAATGCATATCACAATGATGTGGTGTCTTTCCTTGGTAACATAATTGATTTTATAGACAACAAAAATACAATAGGGCTTATCTGTCTGGAGTTCAGCAAAGAATTTGATTTAGTGTCTCAAGGACAATTATTATTTCAACATGAAAAGATAAAGCAAAAGTGTGGCATGGATAACGGACTACTAAAAGGAAGGTGAAGTAGGTAATGTTGGAAGGGGAAGGAGTGGTCTGAAAGGCAGTTGCTATTAGAAAGTCTGGAGGCCTGAGCCTGAGAATAATTTTATTGAATGTTACTGCTAGTGGCCTTGGCATATGGGATTAGATCATGTTGGTGAGGAGTGCTACTAAAACTACTTGTATGCTAGGAGAGAGGAGGATTAGAATTTCCAGTAGGTAAAATCAGCATAGCAAGCTTGTAAAAATATCGGATTTTCATCAGGCATCTGTGTAAATACAGATGTCACCAATACAGAAACATTGGCTAATGAGGACTTAAGTTAGTTCAGGTGATGAATTTTTTACTAGACTTCTTCAGTAATACCAATTAAAAAAATATGCATAGGAAATGTGGCGAAGAGAAGGCTGAATTTGCAGATCCAAAGCTACCGGAAAGAAGCAGTTTTTGCCATTTCATATTTCACTATTAAGATCTTTTTGAGAAAAAAAGGAAAGGTGTAGAACCTCATGCCACCACAAGTGGTCACTAAATTGGAAAGACACAAGCAAAATAGAACATAAAGGCATTCAGTTTCAGAATTACTGCTTAACAGAATGCATGTATTTGCAAATGAGTGAAAATTTCATTATCTTCAAAATGTAAGTCAAAAATCTTAATGCACGCAATCAACCCTGTTCCCATGAACATAGGGAGAGTACCTTAGTGCAATGCAAAACTATAGAGGAGGAGGTCAGGACTATCTTACCACATATGTCAGCTTTTATTATCCTGCAACGTGCATTTCAGCATTTCTCCTACTGTTTGTCTGCAACAGACATACAAAAGTTTTCACACATATCCAGATTTCTTGATGCACCAGAATATTTTTTTTTCCTGGGTAGATTGCCTTCATTTTGAAAATTTACATTCGTATTCTGAGTAAAATTTCAGCCAAGTTTGCTCTGAAATGTCAGAGAAACATTTTGGTGTCTAGTACTCCTTCATATATAAGAGCACTTTCTCGTCTCTTGCCCCTTTTGTCTTTCCGGGCTCCTTTCAGGCATCGTTGTCTCTGCAGTGGACATGTGGCCCTTCTCTGTAGACTTTAGCAGTGATGCCAGCAGCTGCAGTGGTTGTAGCAACTCTGTGAGCAAAAGACGTAACTCTCACCCGGCACATTTGATGCATTTCACTGCTTACACAATTACCAAGCTTTTTCCTATACTTTTCCTAAAAAGAGATATAACTCTGCCTCAGAGTTTTGTTGTGACTCACATTGCCTGTTGAGCTGGCCCAACTTAGACATTAGCCCTTGATTTAGACCGTTTACCAGAAATCTAGCTGCATCACAACAAGCAGTGGTGGTGTTTCCAAAGTGGCAGCCAGCTGCACTGTAAACTGTGAGTGCTCTTAGGAATTAATTTACTTACTAGCTTGTTAATAAGGGTGTTTTTGAGCTTTATTAAAACAATTTCCAGACAATTTTCAACAAATGCCAGAGATTTTTAAATAGTCATAAAAACTGCACCTTAGCAATAAAAGCATGGGTCTTTCTAGCAGCAGGACTCAGCCTTCCTTGAAATACTGTTTTGTAGACTGTGAGAGATGTTGCAATTGCAGGAAAAATGGAATTCTGCTTGGTTTTAAGACTGTGTTGATAGTAATATAATCCATAATATCTGTAAAGTGCTGTTTATGATGCTACCATCAGCTGCCACTTTGCAGAATACCATTAGAGAGTGATATTTACTGTAAGAAATATTCTCAGGAACCAAAGTCAGCTACAAAATAAAATCAATGATAGCTCGCTTTCTTTAGTTGAGTCCAGTTTTGAGATGTAATTGTCTCTTTTTTCACTGGAATTAGCTGTGAACAGGAATTATTCACTGTATATAGTTCTGCCTTAGGATACAGTATAACAAAACATACTGGGCCTGGAACTTATACTAGCGTGAGAATATTGGTACAATGCTTAAACAGATAATAACATTTACAGATCTGCTGGGACTACGATTTGGGTGCTGTATTTGTATCTTCTCTGCAGTGAAGTAATTTTTCACCACTAGATGGGACTATGCAACTTTATACAACTATACAATGCAGTCGTATTAACAGCAATATTTGAGAGTTTGTTTTACTTAAAATTAATACTTTTTTTCCTTCCCCTGATGCTTTACTGACACTTTACTGAAAGACAGCTTTGGCCCCACCGTTTGCAGTGGGTGAAAACAGAAGATCCTCTTTTAAATAAAGATCTCTAATGCTAGTGAGAAAAAAAAAAATTACAAACATTACAGTCTATCCCAATAAAAGAGCCAGCATATGTATAAACCAGTTTTTAAGTTTTAACAAATCAGCTTATCCTCTGTGGAGACTAATCATGCTGCTTGACAATGCACTACTATTACATTTTTCTTCCTCATCGTCTTTTTCCTTGGTATGCAATTATCTGAGCTGTTAACAGCTGAGTCTGACTTTCTAAACTATGCATTATACACATTTCTTTCTAATCTTAGGCTCAACCAGGGTTCTGTGATACTTTATTCAGATTGTGATACTATCTTTATAAGAAATATATTTTATTCTTTTATTTATAAGAAATAAAAGAAATGAAAACCAGTTATCCCTTTCCCAACCAATTCATTATATTCTTCTTTAGTTTTCTTGTGATTAGATTCACAGTGATCTGGAGTCTGATGTGGCAGTAAAGTACTTTCCACTTTGATGAACTCAGCAGGTTTGATTTCATTGTGAAACAGTGTTTGACAGATGGAAAACTGATCTTGATTGGCTATTGTGATTCTAATGCTTATTTTTCCTTCAAAATATTTGTTTTGGCTTCTTCCATTTTATTTTTTCTCAATCTTAGAGTAGTAATTGCCCTGTGGCTCTTTTCATTTGATGTCTAAGGATGTTGAATTTAATCAGCATAGTATGACACATTTAAATCCCAAGGCTATTTTAATCTGGAATGTGCAGGAAAGGTCTTGATAATGGGTTAGGGCTCGTTACTATTTTATTTTTGTTTCTTGTTGGTGAATTTTAAGTTCTGGGACTGTCTTTCGAGAAACTAAATAAAAGGAAACAATGCACAACTTTTCTTTTTTTTTTCGGTTTGTCTGCAATGTTCGATACGAGCATCTGGAGCAGACTTACAGCTTTAGGACCAGCTCTAATGAGACAGTGATTTTACTCACCCAGTCCTTTTGTGGCAAATACGATCTAATTTGCTGATATATCTACATTTCATATCTAATCTGGCTTTTACCATGTAAGCTCAGCCATTACATTTTTAGTTTATTTTTGCTCACTGAGAATTTGTACTCAAAATAACAAACCAGGACCAAAATACTATTATTCCATTTATCTAGTCAGCACAGAATAGAGACAATATCATTACTATGCTGAAATATCCCAGCTCTTCCATCTGACATGCACATACATTGAAGAGGGGGGATAAAATTCCAGTGGTGACTCATGAAAACGAGATTTTGGTAGATGAGTGCTAGTCCACCTTGGTTACTTTCAGCAAGACAGAGATATGAATTCCCTGGTTCCAGTAAATGCCCTTTCCCTCTAGGGTCCAGAGATGTCTCAGAAATGCCTTACGCTTGTTAACACAGATAGTCAGAAACAGAGGAAGCAGAATGATCATGTTGTCTTTTACAATTGCCAGGAAGAAGTTATCAACTAACAATCGATGTGGTTTCTAGGTCTTACTGCTGTGTAAAGGATGTGTGTGCCTGTATGCAATAGATATCTAGATGGATAGTTACAAACACGCATTCTGTTTATTTAATTACAAATGAAGTGTGGTTAGAGTATCTTCATGTATATTTGAAGCTAATTGTCTTAATCTTGGCTGATACTCAGATTTCATCATGGGTTAGGAAATCTGACTGGCAGGGTTCTTTGGCATTTTCAAAAATCTACAAATACATCTGGCTCAGCACTACATAAGACTCACTGGGTGTACGAAGAAAAAGGCAGGCTGTGCTGTGCGTATTATAGAAAGAGATCGTGGTTAAATAGATGCATTTCTATGTGTGTAGAAATATACGTGTGTGTGTGTGTGTGCGTGTGCTTTCAGAAATGTATATTGAAGGCTACTTCTCCAAACACTGTCCTAGATGCATTTAGAAAAGTTCTTAGTGTGTCAAAGGTACCTTGAAAAACTGACAGAACGGTTCAGCAGTAGTACCCTTTGTTGGTTAACTTGCATTAAAAATGAAAATTGGATTCAACTCTGCATATCCTGTTTCATAATTGGATTCAAGAGCTTGGTTTCCAGCTATATCCCACAAATTGTTATGCACCATGGAGGAGAAAGAATACACAACAGCTGCAATCTCCCAAGCAGAGATGTCTGGCATTGCAACACGTCCTTACCTATTTCTCAATTTCTTGTCATTAACTAACAGGGGGAGGAAGAAGGTCATATGTGCATGTTCAAAAGAAATACCACAGGGAGAGATTGTTCCATGTCTGAATGGAGATTGGATCAGATCTATCTAATCCCTTAAAATTCAGGAAGCCAGATCAGTCTTGAGAATATTCTTCACTCCTTTCCTGACCTTCACAAAGCAATATGTGAAAAAAAAAATAAAAATCAGGCTTTCTCCCCCCTTTAAAGCGCTTATCTTTTTTACAGAAATGTTACGATTCTTTTCTTCCAACAGCAGCTTAGACTTTTACACTTTCCTCCTCAGAGGGAGATTATTACTGCTGCTCCTGTTGTTTAGCTAAAGTAGAAGCCAAACGCAGCTGCTGCTACTGACATAGAAGTGACAGAGACCCTTTTCATTCCTTATTCTTCATGTTCCTGGGTGCCTGGCAGTTTTATTTAGCCTGGCTGCTAGCAAGAAAATTCTGTCTTTAGGCAAACCTGCTTTTGCATTAGAATTCCTGTTTTTCAGAAAATATATGATTACTGTTGCTTCTTAGAAATCACATATATTTACAGGTAAAGCTAAAATATTATCTGTTTGCATTTGTGCATACAAGTGTGAGGTTATGCAAGATTTTATGTAAACTCATTGAGTTTATGTGAAGTTCTGTTCTTGAGTAAGACAAAAGCTGTAGTTTGAGGAAAACCCCCAAATGGTAGTGTGGAGGTTACTTTTACAGAATGAAATTAACACTTCCTGCTACTCAACAGGTTTTTGCATTGTCAAGAGGTCTAGCATGGATATTTGAATAACAGTACTTGCAATATGCTGTTGGCATCCAGATTTGGCTCCACAAAGGGAGCTGAGCAGGCTTCCTAGCCCATAGGTTACATGGAGTGTGAATGAGTGCTGCCTCCAAACACCATTACTAAAGTCTGAGGGGACCAACAGCTGTAACACAGTTCCTTTAAAAAGGGGAGGAAAGTCTCTGGTTCATTTCATCTTAGCCAGAACAAGGTGATGAAAAGTGTTTCATATACCAGTGGTTGAGATGATGTTAACTGGGTTAATAAGGTTGGCTCTCCTGTGTGATGTTTTCTACTTTCAAGCCTGCACTGACTGTAGGTGTTAAATAAGCGTCTAGAGATGTGGATGCTGGACTTGGAGAAAGGAAGAAAGAATTTTGAGATTTGCTTGTATTGTAAGTGGATTAACTGTGGCTTTCCTTCATTTTTATCATGTCAGAACCTATAACTGTATGAACCCTATATATTGGTGTGGATTTTGCAGAGAAATACTTATCTGGTTTGAGTTACAGGCTAAGTGAAGCAAACATCAATGTGTCACGTTCCCTGGGTTATGTAATTGTTATAAATTGGGTATTAGACTACTCACAGAGAGCCCAAAACACTAACACGTTTCCTCAAAAGGGTAAAAGGCTGTATCTTCCCATTAGCTACCTGAGCTTGTTTGGAAGTTTGCAGTGAAAGGAAAAAATGGCACCTGATGACCCATGTCAGCCACGAACACCTTTTGGACTCCCAAGTCCTGAACCTGTTCATTTTGTAAGAGTATCAAGGCTAAAAATATAAGATGCTTAAGAATGCATCAATGCATGGTCTCACTGGAGAGTAAGAAAACCAAATAAATATCAAGTTTGAGGATATCTCCTAGTGGAGAGTAAGCTCTAAATTGCATATAGCACAGATCTGGAAAAGTTAAGTTGGGCTATGACTCGTGCCCCTAAGAAAGTTCTTTTCATCTTTATGCAGAACTGAAAAAGAAAACAACAAACACTCCCCCCTCCTCCACACCCCATCCACCCTCCACTCCCCCACTTCCCCTGATTGGTTTGAGAATAATGCATCCCTCTAGGAAAATTTTGGTTTTTTAATATATACTTAGGAATTAGAAATATGTGTAAGAACGGGAGGTCACTTTATTACTAGCAACAGGAGAAGGCTAATACTGAATTTTTTAATATTTTTTTTTTAATTCTTGAGATATCTGGGGTTTCTAACAGATTCCTTTAGTAAAAAAAAAAAAAAAAACAAAAAAACTCAGAATATAAATGCTGCCATTCACACAGTCATTCAGTGTGTATTTTAGGAGACGCTCTTCCCTCTGGTTTACCAACAGGCTTCCAAGCCTTCTCCTATGGCTTACCAACAAAGTGCTAAAATATGCAGATAATGTCTGAATATGATGAAAGAATGCTAGAAAAGCATGACTTAAGACTGAGCAGCTGTGGAAGAGGCAGACCTGTTAAATTAAAGCATACTAAGGAAAATGTTAAACTGAAATGAAGATAATATACTTGCAAAATCTTGTACAGTGAAGTGAGCAGGCAGGTCATGTTAAAGCAGCTCTGTAGTTACAGATGTCTGTAAGGAAATTACCTGCACAATCCTTTTCTCATAAGACAGCCCTGGAGATGTGTGGCTTATGCATCGCTGGTACTAAGGAAAATTAAATTGAAAAAAATTCTTTGGCCTTAGTCTCTGAGAATAAAAATAGTTTGATTTCGTTATTTACAGAAGGTCAGTGTTAGCTGAAACTGACTATAAGCCACTTACTGACATTGCCAAAAGGTGTCTGGCAAGCAGCCTCTAGTGAATAAAATAATCATTTTCAGCTGAAAATGAATGCTTTTTCAGAAAAACAGGACCTGAGGAACAATTGGATAGTTGGAGATACAGATTTTCAGACCAAAAGTGAATGGGCAGGATTCCAGAGCTAGGTTATGTACCTGGCCATCTGATACAAAGCAAGAAAATGGACCTGTCCTGCAAAGACAAACCAAGGGGTGATTCTTAGTACGACCACCATGACATCTTCTAGGTGGTAAAACACTTTTACCCCGAGGCAGTCAAGTATTTTAGGAAAGAGGATTTTGTTGAAAAATACCTGAAGAGCTACAGAAAAATACCATAACAGGGAGATAAGAATGTGATGCAGAGCTGCAGAGCTGGAAAATATGTTAAAAAATGATATTTTGTACTGGTGAAGTATATCTATATATATTTACTTCATATATATATATGTATGAAGCGTGTATATATATATATTTTATACTTATACATGAAGACTGGTACAAAGGAATTAATAAATATTTGTTCTATACATCAAGAATAAGGGATAGCTTAAGTAGCTTAAGAACAATAGTTTTTGTAGACAGTTCAAGAAAAAAATGGTTTCTAGAGTAATGTAGGCGCAGAGGTATTTGCATTTAGTAAAATAAAATGAAACATCCCTCTCCATTTTGTGTTCCTTCTGGGATGGTGTTCTCTTTTCCATTGTTATATCTATATATTTACAGATAAATCTGCACTGTGCACATCGAATATGTCTTCATCAGACGTTAATTATATTGTATAATAGTTCACAATGGAGTTCAGTTTAGGGAATATGAGATGAACAACTTCCTATCTGATGAATTTAAAAACTGTTCAAATCACCCTTTAATCTTCTCTTTGGCACTGTTAAATGTTCTAAAACAGCAGAAAGGAAGTGTGTTGTTACCTGCTATCAATTTTATCAATATAAAACTACAGAGTAGGATATCTTGCTAACACAATAATTTCCTACTTCTTGATTTTTTTTTTTTTGGTTTGTAAGTTTTAATGTTTTTTTTTGGACTGAAAAAACTTACTGATTTAGGTAAAAATTAGAGAACTCTTTCAGGTTATTCAGATCTACATATTTTGATGAAAGAAATGAACCAAATACTGACCCTTAGCTGTACATTTAATCTGAGGATATCTTTATTTTGGAAATGCTTAATAACTTGCCTTATCTGTGAAAATTTTATGTTAAAACTCCTGTAAAGACCTAACAGGAGACCCAGGGAGTTTCATAGCATGGATTATGTGCTCCAAGACTATACATGACAAGAGAAATAGTGATAATGGGAAGAAAAAAGGATTCTTTATTTGTTATACTTTGGTCATCTTGCTTGCTGAAGACATGCTATATCTATTCTGTTCTGACCTAAAGCAATTTCTTTGGTAATCAACACTGAGAAAAGACCATAAGGCAACCATGAGCACAGGATTCATGTGGTAGCACAGGTGCCATTCCCAGCAGGCTTTCAGTGAGTGAAAATTGTGCTCATCTTTTATATTCAAGAGCAATCTTCTCTAGCTTTGCCATTCACATATTTGCTCTCACAGTGTCTTACATAGAAAAATAGTAACTATGTTATTTAAGAAATGAAATCACAAATTCTATGCATCATCAAAGTTCCTTTTCTTTTTTGCAGGAGCTTATGCATTTTCTATTTAATACTAAAATGGTAATAACTGGTTTTAAATAAGCAATGTATCACTGAGAAAAATTAAAATCTTATTTCTTTACAGTATTTATCTACGTTCTTAATCAAAGTTCAGATCTTAGATTTGATGAAAAAACTAATACTAAGCCCCGTGCACATAACAACTTCTTTTTTTGAATTCTCCCAATTGTTGGGGGTTTTTTTGTTGGGTTTTTTGTTGTTTTGTTGGGGTTTCTTCTTTTTTTTTTTTTTTTTTTTAGAATAGAATTGAACAGTTCATTTCTGAATTCAGGATTTTTCCTTTTATGCTTTTATGGCTTGATTATAATCTACTAAGACTCCTGGGATAGAATTCTAACATAAGTAGGTTTGTCCTTAATATATTCAAAGCTCATCAATTTTGCTTAAATGATATTCAAGCATGAATGTTAACTGCTAGAATTGTAGGCTTTGGATTTTTCTAATCGCAGTGGAATCACAGTGGAATAAGAAACATGAGAGTTCTTGTATGGTTCCGACTGCATTGTTCAGCAGGGACATTGTGCAAATCACTTGATTTAACAGAGACTGATTCTGAAGTAAGTAAAAACAGAAGAAAAATTCCCCCAAAGAGCATTTTCAGCATGTAGCTTAAGGGAAGGTAGTTTACTTGCTAGGGTACTGCTCTTTCATTAGCAATATTGTCTCCTCCCTGTCTCTTACTGCAAAGTTACACAGCATTTGAAGAAGAAACTGGAAGGCATGTATTCACAGCAAGTTAGCACAGCTTGATGATTTACATCATCAAGGAAGGTGCTATCTCAGGATGAACCCAGATAACTGGGCCAGCCAATGAACAAGGGGCTGTTTTCTAGATATGGCTTCTGTTCTGATGAGTATTTTTATATTAGTATTGCTTGTTATATATTTGGAGAAACTTACAATGTGTAACTGCAGTTAGTGCTCTATACTTTTGTCTGTTTTATATAAGGAAGAGCTTTCTGTGAAGTATGCATAGGAAGAGCTTCTCAATAGAGTAAGCTAGAAAAGTCCTGAGCTCTGATACATCCTTCTGTTTTGACATGCCTTTGCTCTTTTGGGTCGATGATCTTTTTGACTTGCTTTTTTTCATAGTTGATAAACTGTTCATGTTGCAGTCAGTCTTTTTATCAGACTTTCCCCCCTCTTTTTCAACAGCTTGACCTTGTTGTATAGATTTTAGTTCTAGACGCTTTTACAACAGCTGTGTTCAAAGAGAGCTTCTCTGCATCCCCGCTGCTCTCCTGAGGCACACGTTCTAGTGTGTGAGTCAACTTGCAGCTTCCCTTCCCTTCATGGTGTGTTGTGTTGGGTGCCACATCTGAGGAGTTTTGTGGCTCAGAGACTTGCCTGTTCTGAGGAAAAGAAGTATACTTGATCAAGAAAGATAATTTCTGAGCTATTTATATATGAGTTTAAATCATACGGTTCAATGCCAGGTTAAGATACAGAGCACTTGCTTTCCCTGCAGCAGTTTAGCATCTCAGTCCAAATCTTAACTAACTGTTAATGACTAGAAGACAATGCACTTGATTGTGTTGATACCATGATTTAAAGACTGACCCTTTTTCCTTGTACCCTAACCTAAATAGTCTAAATCATTTGCTAACATGGCTGATAGAAGTAGGTAGAGCAGTTTAAGTCATGATTCTTGACTAGGAGAAAATTCAGGAAAAAAGAAAACTCTACAGAATACAATATAACACATTTTTGTGTGTTATGTCATATTGATGACATAATGAAAATAAAATGATACGTGAAATATAACATTAAAAGTTGAGAATGCAAATAGTTGAGAATTCTGTTAGAAAAGGTTGAAGAGAGTGAAGGAGAAGTCATGTCTCAGTACAAGAACAAGCAGAGACACTAATATGTGAAAAGGGCAGAGGAAACCTCCAGGAAATCAGGAGGAAATTGTCATATGGCATTTGTTGGTCAAGATTTCTTAATTTAGAATGTGCAATAATTTGAAATTAAGGAAAGTAAGGCTAACATACAGGCACATCTGAAATGCCGCTCTACCAGTGTGTTTTGAGTATCGTTTGAAACTTTTAATGGGCTAAGTTGTGGTCTGATTTTACCCCTCTGCTCTCGTGAGAGCCCACCTGGAGTACTGTGTCCAGCTTTGGAGTCAACACAGGAAGGACATGGACCTGTTGGAACCGGACCAGCGGAGGGCCACGAGGATGATCAGAGGGCTGGAGCACCTCTCCTATGAAGACAGGCTGAGAGAGCTGGCTTTGTTCATCCTGGAGCACAGAAGGCTCCAGGGATACCTTATAGCAGCCTTCCAGTACCTAAGGGGGGGTCTATAAGACAGATGGAGAGGGACTCTTTGTCATGGTGTGTAGCAATAGGATGAGGGGTAATGGTTTTAAATTGAAAGAGGGGAGATTTAGATCAGTTACTACAAAGACATTATTTACTGTGAGGGTGGTGAGACGCTGGAACAGGTTGCCCAGAGAAGCTGTGGATGCCCCTTCCCTGAAAGTGGTCAAGACCAGGCTGGATGGGGCTCTGAGCAACCTGCTCTAGTGGGAGGTGTCCCTGCCCATGGCAGGGGGGTTGGAACTCAATGATCTTTAAGGTCCCTGCCAACTCTAACCATTCTATGATTCTATGATTCTATTACACCTGTGTAGCTCTAGCAAAAACATTTGAATTCAATGAAATTACACCAGCTACTAATCAGAGCAAAAAACCTTCTAGCTTGAGATCCATGTGATAAAGAGGAAATAAGGTAACTGGCAGTTTAGAGTTTAGGAGAGCACTGAAAGTGAAAACCTAAACATAAGTTTTAAATTACCAGTGAAGACCTATGAATACTACTCTGATAGTCATTAAATGAGAAAGAGGAACTTACTAGAGAATATAATTCTATTTTGAGTATACACAAATCTTTGACCTTGCTACATTATTCACTCTTTGAAATTCAGGAACTTGAAGGTATTACATTATATATAGGCCACTCTTTTAATTTTTTATCAGTACTTTTCTCCCAATGTTATTTTAAAGTCAACACAGCTGACAAAACCGTTTGCTACTCATTATCAGGATTATTGCTATTGAATATTTTGCCATAACTGAATGGTGTTAGAGATGTCATTGGTATTATTGCTGTTGTTTACTGGTTTGGGTTTTTTTTTTCAATTTGCTAGAGGTTCTTTTCCATAGGGGAAACAAAACTTTATTAAGAAATAAGTTTTAACTATGCTAGAAAAGAGAAGCAAATGCAAAGTATGGTATGAAAGCAGTGTACCTGATAAACATACTGGTCATGATGTCAGAATTAGTTGCTATGAATGTGATGAGATAGTGTAAACACTGTCAGAAGTAATGTTTTTTATGAAACACTGGATAGAATTCATCTCTTACAGCACCTCTTACAGCAATGTAATCCAGAATTAAGGCCAAGACTCCTGTTGTTCATACAGCCAGTGTTAGAAATCTCAGAATGATTGTCAATACTTTTGTTCAAGATTGGAAAGAAAAATGCATATTTTTTCTGAACTCATGAAAAAGTACTATTCATTAATGATAAAGCAAAAGGTACTATCATTACCCACAATTTTGTTGCTTGCAACCTGAGCATTATTAAAAAATAAAACCAAACAAAAAAAGTCCAACACACATCACATAATGTATTTTCATTGTTTTGCTGTTTGAGAAATGAGTTCAGGAATGGATTAACTTTTTCTATATTTGATAAAGTAACTGTCATAGACTTTGAAAGTTTTAATAGCATTTGGCATTTCATTCTTTGAGTAAGGGCTGACATTAACTTTGGCTTGCAAACTTTTCCACACAAGCTAAAGCTGTTCCTTTAAGGTGTAAATTTCTTTGCTTCTTTACTTTGCTGTGAAATTTCCTTGACAATCTTGAACTCTGTCTTGTCTTTCAGAGCAGTGACATGAAAGTGAATAGAAACTATGACCACTGGAAGTAGTAAATGACAGGGAAACTGGGCATAACTTGTATTAGAGTACAAAAAATAACACGTCATCATTAAAGATGCAAGTTATTCTTTACTGTTGGTAACTTTATTAAACGTAGAGGACGATGAGCAATTCACCAAATTTGGACTATTAACAGCCTTCCTCACTCCCAACTGTGTTATTAAAGCAATTACATTTAAATTAATTTTGGTATGTATTGAATTACTGTACATTTTGCTGATAAACAGAAGATAGCTCTTTCTTAGCTTAACATACATCCAGTACTTAAATATTTGAACTAACACATGTTTTTGAGATTTAGGTTTTTACTGTTGCTCCTCAGAAATGCCAAACTTAATTCTCAGTTGCCCAATTCTAAGGAGACAACCTTTCTTCAAATAGTTAACATCCTCATTATAAAAAACTTCTCTTATTCACAGCATCATATGAAATATTCAGTGCATACTTCAAAAAGTAAGCTAATGAGGACTAAATATGTAATTTGTCTCAATACAGTAAATGGCAAATTTAGCTTATTTTTCTTCCTCTTTAAAACTGAGGATTTCGAGTATTTAGCTGATTTCTTTATGTGCTCCATCTTGAAGATATTGAAATAACTATAGCTGTTAATTTCAGTGATTTCATGATTTTAATGAAGGCTATGTGAATGCTACTCCATAATTTCCCGAGTAGAATTGTGGTCTGGAGAACCTGGAAAAGGTGGCATAGATTTTTTAAATGTTTAATAATTTTACTGGGCCTAATACACAGTGAACCTGATATTTACTGGAGCCTCTACACAGCTGTGCAAAACAGTTACTACTAATGGGCCACTAAAATTGCTTTAGATATTTTTACAGTAATTAAAACCAGATGGTCAATAACATTTTCTACAGTGTAACTAATTCAGTAGCTACTTCTTGTGTAATCAAACACTGATTTACTTAGTTACAAAATGATTTTGTGATTGGATAAGGATGAAACACAAAAACAGGTTAGAGGAAAATAATGATGTCAGTAACATAATGTTAGTCACTTGAAGACAATAGCTAGTCTGGATTTACACCAGGATAGAAGATAGCATTTAGCCCACAGTCCCTAACTATTGAGTCTGAAAAGTTATAAAGGGAATTAAGGTCTTAGTAGAGAAACTAGACGAATATTCTCCACCATAATATACATTGATTATCAGCTTTTCTGCATACAGTTCCTCCTGCTTGCACCCCTACCCCCTCACCTTCCCACCCCCCATTTACTAACAGTCTAACCTATATTGTTGAAGATGAAATTTTACAGATTTGAATAGCTAGAGCTGTGCTTCTCCATCAGATCAATACACCTTATTCAAGCTGGTGCATGTCAGCCTTGACTGGACAGTTTTAAAGCTTTTGATGTCATTGGTACTCTCAGGTACTGCAATGAGACAGGTTGTTTCATGTCCATGAAGAAGTGGAAAATTAAGGGCTATGAATCCAGCAAAGTTTAGTTTTGAAGAACTTAATTTTTAGTATACTGTCCTTGTGACAGAATATACATTCTCAGATTGGTGTAATGTTCATGCAGGGATACAGGTGCCTGTATCACTAAGGAGTTCAAATGCTTAAACTATCTTGCAGAAATGCCCAAATAAAGCATGTATATTTAAATACTCTTTTTTTTTTAATGATCTGTAAGTGCCTCATTTTACATACATTGAGACACTCAATTTTTTTTCCAACAAGCCAATGCCTAGGCTTTTTTGTTCGCACAAAAATCTGAATATATTGTAAAAATTCTGCTTTGTGCCTAGCAGCTCAGTCACAAAATTTGAGAGACAGTGCAAGAGAACAGGAAAGAAATTTCTCTTTATGCTTGAGAGAAATTACTCCTGCATCTACCATCTATTTTGTATTCTTTAACTAGGAAAAAATGGTTTGTTAAGGTGAAGCAAAGATTGTTAGGTTTTCCTGAATATGATATCCCACTTTTCATGAAATAATTCAAGGTTCATTGGGTAAAGGAGAAGACGACACTACACACAAAAGGGGGTATACAAGTCCAAATACTAGACAGCTATGTGGATATGGGGAAGGACCTTGGGTTCCGTGCAAAAGGTATGATTTCTATAGAAGAACATAAAAGGCCCTGTAAGCAACACACACAGCAGAATTCATCATTTCTTGATCCTGGCAGAATTCTGTGAAAACTTAGAGCCAGATTTTCATCAGGTAGAGCTCTCTGTTCAAACCACTTCTCTGGAGACTGGCAAAGTCCTAAAACAGGTCATTAAGGAATTTGGGAATTAGAGGGTCGTGATTTTCATTATACATTTCTAAAGCAGAATATTGAACTAGATGTATATGTCTGTCTTTTTGTAGTTCTGTTCCTAAATCACTTTCTAGGATGCAGCCTTCCAGAGGCCATCCAAGAAGCCAGTTTGTGGGGATGAATCAGTACCTGTAGCATGTTTAGCTGTTAGTAAGCAAAGCTGAAATCTATACTTTCAAAGTAGGCTGTACATATGGAAGGAAACAAAGGCTCTGTAACACAGGGGAGTTGTAATTTTCTTCATTTCTTCCTCCACAAAGATTCCAGGAAAAGGGTGAAAAGGAGAACTTAAATGGCTTTGTCTCAGTTACGAGTTCATATCAGTATCTGCAAATAAAAATGAGGCCTTCTGTTGGTTTTTTTTGTTTGTTTTTTGTTTTTTTTGGTCTCACGCTCTTGCTTCTTTTAATAATCAAAACTGGGTTTGGCTGAATGTGGTGTCTCAGTTGAATCCAACACAAAATATCTATCCTTAGATGCTCTGGATAACTTTGCAGTCTTAGTAAAACTTGAGTAGCTAATGGCTTTCAATCTATCAAAAGGATGGAGTGGTGCTAAGGCAATCTTGGTGAGTGATTACATCCAAGGGGTTAAAATCTATTTCAGTGATGCTTTCTGGTTAATGGAATTGATCTTGACCCTTCTCTTGCAGATATCCCTGCACAGAATTTTATATAACATCAATGCTGTTCTTCTCACCATACGCTTTGCTTAATTCTCCAACAGAACACACACCTCAGTTGATATGCTTGATGCAGTGCATGTAAAGATAAGCAGTTCTAATACAATAAGCTGTGGTAAGAGGAACATAAATCACTTCTCTCTGTGTGTGCATAAACATCTGCCGCCTTTTCTCCCAATAAAACCTCTGAATCAGAACCCAAACCTACATAAATCTGCATCCCTCTGTGGAAGACACACCTGATTTACAGGTTGTCCTTATTGGATAACTCCTCATTTTGTCTGTCACTTACATGATTTGTCTGTGGAATACAGAAGGCACCTAAATACTACAGAATAATGTAACTTCCAAGTTGTACTCAACAGCTGTGCTGTGTGCTGTATGCAAGTTCTTACTGAATACTTTGTCCATTTCCTTAGGTGTGCAATAGATGTATACAAAAAAATGGTGATTTTTCTCTTGTATATAGTTTTTGAATATATATATATATTATATAAAGAGAAAACTCAGAAGGACATCACACAGGCTTTACCTTCTATTATAGTGACTTAATTTTTGCTTTCAAACCAGGTTTCTAATTCATGCCACGTTTAATTAAGTACAGCCGAACAACTAATGCTAAATATACCATACTTCAGGGGAAAAGGTAAAACAGTAAAGTGCTGTCTTATGAAACTAGCAGAGCAGAGTAAGGCTTGTCTGTTTGATGTATGCTAATAGAACTAATAAAATGGGAAATATACATAGTAACATTGTTTTCTAGAATGGCTCACTGTAGTATCTTCCATTTCCTTTAAACTGATCAAGGTAAACCACAGGAAAAGCCAGTTGTTTTATTCATGCTAGGAAAGAGGCCTAGATTTATTTTGATCCTCCATCCTGTTCTTAATCTTGTTCCTTAGTACAGAAAATAATTTCTGTGACTTATGTGCCAGGGTTTAATGTAAAAGTTATAGAAAATATATTCATCTATCAATTAATATTTTTTTTCTGGAACTAGCATGTGAAAGGGAATAACAAGTGGCAGAAATTCAGAATTTTTTTATGATTCCTTTGAATAATAAATATTTTCCTAAAATGTAGAATCCAAGGCAGGCTGTTTTCCTATAGATTTGTCTCAGGACAGTTTGACTGGAATCTAGGAAGGTTTGAGTTTATCCTGCAGCCTTTCTCTAGAAAGGGTACTTGGAAGATCTTTTCTACCTGGCTGCTTATTTTAATGGAAATTGTAGAAATGCAATTATTTTTGAGACTGTTTCACCTCTGTCAAATTCTTCTGAAATTGTTCAGTTCATATGGAAGTGATTAAAGACCTTTTCAGACACCGTCAATGGACAGAGAAAGGTCCTAAATTAACTAGGTTCCATGGGAAACAAGCTGAAGTAAAACAAAGGAAAATCCATGATCAAAGATCTGCATTGGAGCTAAGAGGTAAGGAAGCCTCCCCGGACCTGTGAGTTGAATTTAGTGCATCAGATGTTCTTATTTGTATTAGTCACATTAGTTTGTATTTTATATGCACTGTATAATTTACCAATGGGTTTCAGTGTTGACATTTTATTTCTTTCTTTGGGACCTGTTACCATTCTTGTTAATGCTCTTGCTTTTCTCAGAATGAGAATTGATGTTGCTATCATTACCTGGTATCTAGAGGTCGTCCTTTTCAGGCTGGGAGTTGATTAAATCAATTTTCAGTTTCTGCTTGATAACAGAAACAAAATATCAGAGATAGTAAGAAACATAAACTGGCCCGCAACATGTTAGTGTTCTGAGGTGTCTTAGAAACAGTACTCTGCAACCTTTCAAAAGACCCTGAAAATGTTGCAAGATTTGCAACAAACTCTTATCTCGAAAAACTCAGGCTTCCTGCCCCCCTCAACTTAAAAAATATTGCTATTGTTTTATTTTGTTGTTGTGCAAAATAGTAACTTTTCAATGAGCGTTCAATAGCTTTTTCTGTAGTCTACAAAAAACTTTTAAACCCATAAATATTAACATGCTACTGTAACGAGTCTGTATAATAGTGAGCTTTCGCTTAGCTAATCTGTGTGTTGTTAGATGCTTTAGTATAAACAGTTTAGAGACACATTGAGTTCAAGTGAAAGGATGGTAAAAATTCGTGCAGTTATGAGTTACTTTTCTGCACAGCAGTTTCTAGCTAGTGAGCTAGAAAGAAAATTTACAAGTGATGAAGTAAATAATGAGCCTAAGAACCACTCATCCTTCACTATATTTTGCAATGGTAATTTTCTAATAAGTAGGAACCTGTAATGCCTCAGAACTCTTCCTGAAGTTCCTTGAGATACCCAATTATTCAGTATAATACTTTGTTCAGACACAACAAAATTTAAATGTGAAAGTTTATTTTGATTCTGTGGAATACAGTAATTACCTTGTCCCTTAATTTTTTGATTTCTATTTCAGTTACTTAGTAGCTTCTACAGTGATGTTGAAAAAATAGCAACGAGTATCTAAACAGTTATTGTGATTATACATAATTCAACTACCACAGTCAGAAAACCAGTTCTTGGTAGCCTTTTCGTGATTCAATTCCAACAGGAAGGAAAACACAATAAATAGGATTGTCTGAAACATTGTAAGAACAAAAACTGAAAGAGGAAATTTTAATTTTCTTTTAGAAACCACTTCTTAGTTCTCGTAAAAAGAATTGTGACAGTAATCTACACCTTCTGTATTGGAGGTGTTTCAAAGCAAGGGCTGCAGCCCACTGCTTTCTCTAGCCATCTTTTCTTGCCTTCTGGCCAATGGAACATACAAGGGGACTGAATGTTCTGTTGGAAACTAGAATTCAGGCAGCAAACCATTATCTCTCCCAGCCTAGTAAATAGGAATTTTGCCATGGCTAGTTTTCAGTTGACAGGCTTTGTATTGACCTGACAGGACTTGGACGTGAGCTGATTTCAGCTTCTTTTAACAATTTTCTAGCAGTTAACTCTTGCTTATCTGTTTGAACTGAATCTCTGAATGCCAAAGATATAAAAGTCTGATGTACCTAGATAGTAGATTATCAGGTCTAACATAACAAGTAGTATGGTAGCCCAACAAAACCAGACCTTTGTGCCAATTGAGACAGCAAGAGGTTATTGTGCTGCTTTCAAACTTCATCTGAGAACCTGTGGAAAAAGTCCCAGACTGTGATTAGAAAACATTTTAAAATAGATTAAAGTGGATCCAAGAGTGAGGAAGAAAAAAATCCTATCACCAGCACTGTGCTGCTCATGGTGGACAATTATGGGTGTTGGTACCTCAGAGGACACCTCTGCCTGGGGAAGGGTAAGAGCCACCGATCTTCCTACTTAGGAGGACATTGGAAATATGAGCATAACATGAGAGAAAAGGAGGGCAAATAAGTAAGTTTTCTTTCATGACAGTTTTAAGGATTTTTTTTTTATTTTATTAATGAACCATTGATCTTATTGTAACAGAATTAATGACAGCTGATGTACTTTGATTGGGTAATTTGGATATTAATCAAGCTAACGCTAAATTTCTGGTTCCACTTACAAAGTGTGTTCTACTTTTATCAACAGGACTTAAACCATAACACTTCTGGTAGAGCCTTTGTGGAGATAGTGTTATCCCGGGCCATGCACAAACATATTTCTCTCACTCTTCCGTTTTTCTCCCTTTCCAAGGTTTTGACTAACTGGGCAAAAATGTGGGTGAACTGGACTGAGCAGCAGTGTGTGCCATAAGAGATCTCAAGGCCAGAGAGAGACATTGCAGGGATGTGCAGTACAGTTGCTGTCGGAAGAGCCTCCTGAAATGGACAGTGGGATCCAGAGACGTGTAAGGTGCAGAACCATTTGCTTAAGATATACAGGATGTTTCTGAAAATACGGCTCTGGAGAGGTTTGTTCTCTGTATCGAGGAATTAGAGAAAGCACAACAGGCTTTGGGGTTAGAGTGGGAGGCTGAGGAAGAGAGTTGCAGTGGCTTTTGTTCTTGGTTTGAGAAGATACAGAAGAGAAACACAGAGGGGGAAGGAGAACATGATTTTTGACTAAATTGATTTTGGACTGTAGTTCCTAAAGCCCTGAAGTTTGACCAGTTGAGTGGCATAACTTTTTTCTTTTTTTTTTTTTTACGGTAACCCATCAGGGATAATATTATGTGTACTGAACTTCTTGACTTCACAAGGTTTAAAGGTAGCACTTTGCAATTATGTCTGAAGATCAGTCAAAAATTGAAAGGTGTGAGTATATTGCTTTGCTTCATCCATTTTGCTTCCTATTAACATTGTGGGTTTTTTTAAAAAGACATTTCCTGTATTTGTTGATCCACATGGAGCTGTATGGAGCAGTCAACATGCTAGAGGGAAGGGATGCCATTCAGAGGGACCTTGACAGGCTTGAGGGGTGTCCCCGTGTGAATCTTGTGAAATTCAACAAGGCCAAGTGCAAATTCCTGTAGGTGGATTGAGGCAATCCCTAGCACAAATACAGACTGGGCAGAGAAAGGATTGAGAGCTGCTTTGAGGAGAAGGACCTGGTGGCGTTGGTGGATGAGAAGCTCAACATGAGCCAGCAATGTGCGCTCGCAGCCCAGAAAACCAGCTGCACCCTCAGCTACATCAAAAGAAGCGTGGCTAGCACATTGAGGGAGGTGATTCTCCCCCTCTGCTCCACTCTGGTGAGACCCCACCTGGAGTACTACATCCAGCTCTGAGGCCCCTAACATAAGAAGGACATGGACCTATTGGAGTGAGTCCAGAAGAGGACCACAAAGATGATCAGAGGGGTGGAGCACCTCTCCTATGAGGACAGACTGAAAGAGCTGAAGTTGTTCAGCCTGGAGAAGAGAAGGCTCCAGGGAGACCTTGTAACAGTCTTCCAGAACTTAAAAGGGGGCTACAGGAAAGCTGGAGATAGACATTTAACAAAGGCATGTAGCAACAGGGCAAGGGGTAATGGCTTTCAACTGAAAGAGAGTAGATTTAGATTAGATCTTAGGAAGAAATTCTTTACTGTGAGGGTGGTGAGGCACTGGACCAGGCTGCCCAGAGAAGCTGTGGATGACCCATCCCTGGAAGCATTCAAAGCCAGGCTGGATGGGACTTTGAGCAACCTGCTCTAGTGGGAGGTGTCCCTGCCCATGGCAGGGGAGTTGGAACTGGATGATTTTTAAGGTCCCTTCCAACCCAAATCTTTCTACCATGATTCTATTATCACAAAATAGGTTCCTTTAATTTCCCCCCGTGCTTTCATTGTGAAGTAAAAACATTTACATTTTACTTCTTTGCATGAATAGGACCGCATTTCTGTTCACGCAAATATCTCCTCTCTGTTTTCACAGGTGCTTAGTTTTCCTAGAAGTCATAGTAAAAGCCTTTCAGAAATGTAGTGTGAAGTGAGATAACCTTTATTCTCATGGTATTTTAGACTTTCAGACAATTCTAGTGACTTTTTGTGGCATTGTTTCTTTTGAGAAATGCCAGGCTGACTTACTTAAGTCTATGATATCTAATTTTTCTGGGTTATTTTCATAAAATCTTCTACTAATTAGTCCAGCATAACCATTGAATTTACTGCTTTTTAGTTTTCTATATCTTCTCTGGATCCCTTTCTGGGAAATAGAAAAAAAAAGAATCAAAAAACCCCCTACATCTACTTCTTTGCAATTCCTGAGAACCAAGATGGTTTAAAATGCTTGTACTCCAGTTATTTTACCTTTACATTTGTGTTGGAGTCTTGGACTGAACATCATGTGGCTTTGTTTCTTGCTACTCCTTTTACATGTGTCTCAATCTCTTGCCTTTGAATTTCCTGTATCTCTCAAAGATGAATCCTGCATTCAGAAGTTTTAGGAATCCCTGATCCTTCAAACATGCCAAGCTCCATTTGTCAGCCCTCCCCACACCACCAGATTTTGTCTTGAATGTCTTTCATCTTCAGTAATGTACTCAGTCTTAATTGGTTAATCAGTGCTATCCAGGTGGAAGGGGAGAAACATGTCCATCAGTCAGTATCACTTATATTTTCAAAGCCTGTACAGTTCAATTACTTTCTGCAAAACAGTTGTTCAAAGTAACAACATTTTTCAGAAGGGTCCACCTGTGTCTGTGAGTCCATCCAACACAAAATCTGAACACAGGCACATATGAGCTGTATACTGTATTTGGTTATCTGCCAAGAACGAAGTTCAAAATTGGATTCAGAAGATGTACCTAAGGTGCAGTAATCACAATATATATACCCTTAAGCTATGTGACTATGAGCTGCTAAAAATCCATCTGTCTAGCTCGTCTAGGTTATATGTGTTTGAATCTTTCTAGCAAGGGAGCGTTAAACATATGCTGTTCTAGAGACCTGCTGCCTCCATCGAAATGTTTTCAGGTTTGCTGCTTAAGGGAGCACACTCAGGTAGTAACATACGTAACTGTCACACAACCGAATTTACAGATTAGTGGGGAAGGAGCGTTTCATGGTTTCATGCTGTATATAATAGGTTCTAACTTGAGGCCTCCTCTCCAAATAGACCAGGATTGAGCCACTGCCATTACCCATCATCTTGTGATGTGGAAAAGTTTGTCATGGTAAGAAAAGGTATGTAAAATTTTGTAAAGGGCTTAGAAGAATTACCTCTTCTCAACAACAAAGTTGGTTTACCAATAGCTGTAGTGCAGCTGGATTCCCTTAGTTTTTTGAAATTCATATCCAGTAGTGTTACCCTTTGCACAACTGAGCTAGACCATGAAAATTATTTACTTTGTTTTAGAAAGGCTCTTTTAATGGAGTCCTCCTATGTAAGGCATTCACTACTCGGCCAGGTAGGAAAGTGCAGAATTTGTTTTTCACTGTGACTCACAAAACAATGAAAAATAACATACTCTTCCACGACAGACTAGACCAGACAAAGCTAAATGGAAACACTGCTTGAAGGACACAGTGCAAGATGCTTTTCTGACTTCTTTCTGTATCCTTTTCTCTCAAATAGTGGAAGTCCCCTGAACTCATAAGGGCCACATGAGCACTGAAGACGCATTTTTGGTTATGGCCATGAGATCTGAATTTGTGAACTTGACATTTCTGATTTCAACTGTAATGAGACAAGACAACTATTTTCACAGAATCACAAAATCATATGGGGTTGGAAGGGACATCTGGAGATCATGTAGTCCAACCCTCCTGCCAAAGCAGGTCCACCTAGAGCAGGCTGAACAGGAACATGTCCAGGTGGGTTTTGAATGTCTCCAGAGGGGGAAACTCCACCATCTCTCTGAGCAGCCTGATCCAGTGCTCTGCCACCCTCAAAGTGAAGAATCTCCTCCTCGTGTTTAGGTGGAACTTCTTCTTACGTTCAAGTTTGTGCCCGCTTCCTCTTGTCCTGTTACTGGGCATCACTGAAAAAAGACTGGCCTCTTCGTCTTGACACCCACACATTAAGCATTTATAGGTGTTGATCAGATCCCCCCTCAACCTTCTCTTTTCCAGACTAAAAAGACACAAGTCCCTCAGCCTCTCCTCATAAGAGAGGTGCCCCAGGCCCCTAATCATCTTTGTAGTCCTCTGCTGAACCCTCTCCAGCAGTTCCCTGTCCTTCTTGAACTGGGGAGCCCAGAACTGGACACAGTGCTCCAGATGGGGCCTCTCCAGGGTAGAGGGGGAGGATAACCTCCCTTGACCTGCTGGCCACTCTCTTCCTGATGCACCCCACGATGCCATTGTCCTTCTTGACCACAAGGACACATTGCTGGCTTATGGTCATCCTGTCATGTCAGTAAGTAGTTCAATATTGTACTTACACTTATAGACAACGTATGTGAAATGGGAGTCAGATCCTCTAAGTTTCTTGGATCAGCAAAAATAAATTCTAGTTTTCCCATTGTATTCATTGAAATTTAGATACTACATAAATACTAGAATTTTTCCCGAAGGAAGGTGTTCCTAACAATTAACTTGATTTAGAGAAAAAAAGAGGAAGTTCATTCACCTCATGTTTTCAGTGTTTCAGTCTTAGAAAATGTTTGACTGGAATTTTCCTGTCAGTTTTGAACTGAGTTAATTGGAGACTTGAATGTCCATAACTGCATTGGAATTTTTGAACCTGAAGTAATGATGTCAAAAATTAATTATTACTAATTAATTAAACCATCTATAGAAACTACTTTCAGAATGATGGATCCAAAGCAGAATTTCAGCAATGGTTGAATCATAAACTCCTGAAGTGTTTGTAATGGAAATGCTGACACAACATTAACATTATTGTGTGCTGACACAACATTATGTATAGTCATAATGAAGACTTTGATAATGGGTCTGATAATGAGTTACTAACTTTTTTGTGCAGTAGAAATGATGGCATGACTAATTTATTTAACTTTTGTAACCATAGATTAGCATGTACATTTATTCAGCTGTTAAAATTCACTTACAATTGTTTTAGCTTTCTAAAATAAAGCGTGTTTCTATTCCAAGGTTATAATGGACTTGCTAATGGGGTATTGACTCCTGTTTCTTATCATCCATCTTCTGGTGGAAAGGTGATCATTACTTTTCACTTAATAATTCCCAGTTTTCTGCACATTCACATAAAATTACTTTTATTAGGAATTCATTGAACTTGCAGTTGAAGATAGCAGCAGCTGGTGTTTAATGAAGTTATTTTCTCTATAGTATAAAATTGCAGTTTCAGGGATTTCTCAAAATTAAGAACTGTTTTCTTAACTTGAGATTTAGCAACCCTATGCACATCTTCAGACTTGAAATTTTGGCACTATCAACTCAATTGGTAAGGAAAATTTAATATAAATTGATAAGGCCCCATGTCGTTGAAGTGAACTGTTGTTGAGAAGAAAGAGTAAAGTTGACAACATAATTCTGTATTTGTATTCTTATGCTTTTAAAACAAAAGCCAAGGACAATGTAATACCTCCAAAAAGAGGAAGATTGGTTCTACCAGTCTCAGCATAAGAAGCAGAAAATGCAAGAAACATCAATTTCCCCACCTTTTCAGTAGGTCTTTGGGATAGCATCAGCTTTTATTATTCCTCATAATGACTTCTATTTCCTGACCAATCCAAATAATTTTGAGAAATACCCACTTTACATGTATGTGTGCGGTTGCATCATCAATGGCTAAAGTTGGGCTGCACCTTAGAAAGTGACCCTTAGACATGAACTTTGTCTTGGATCAAAACATCCATTCCTTAGGACTGTAGTGCTTTCCTGAATTCAGGTGTATAAAATGCCTACTTCAATTATCAAAGAGTGACTGAGCACAGACAGTCAATTCTTTTATGATATTAAATTAGATCCTCATAAACATGTTGACTTACACTGGAAGAAAATTGTCAGAAATCTTAACAGTCCAGTTCATATTCTGCTTTAATTGTACTTTAGTTTTCTGATGGGCAGCTTTCAACAATGCTCCCAAAGAAAGAACAAGATTAAAAGTATAGAGCATTAAAGGTTTTGATTCTAGAGAGAATTCTTTCAGACTTGAGAAATCTTCCAGATTTCCGGACAGAGTGTAGAATCAGTAGCCAAACTGAAGGAAACTCTTTGTTATGCAAGTTTAAACTTAGCTTTATCTGTGATCTTTCACTAAAAAACATTCCCAGTTCCTGAACTCAGTTCCCATGGCAATCTGTGGCAACCCAAAGTTAAGAGCAAAAAGCTTTGTGAACACAATTTAAGCATGAGCATTCAACTGTGAGATACTCTTTGTAGTGACTGAGTTTTTCTTTGTTACAGCTCCTAAGTTCCTACTGAGTTTTCTCTACAGTTACTGGTGTGAGAACTTGACATATTGCATAAAAAGTGAACTTGCTAAATAGAGATTTTTCTTTTCTTTTTCACTGTAGAGATCTTCTGTGACTCTGGTGTAGTCTTCCAACCTGCATGATCTCTGGTAAGCTTTTACAGATTTTTTTTTTTTGCTCTGGTTAAAGATTTTTTTCAAGTTAGAGCATAGTGAAAAAAGTCCCTAATGCTCAATCAGCTGTAATAAAGTAATTCTAGTCAATCCTAAGACATGGACAGAACCGTGGTTACTATGTATTACTTAGTATATGCTGGTTGCCTGAAAAATATTGAAAAGATATTAAGATCTGTGTTCAAATCTTATCATATTAGTAGGCACTAACGTTGTCACTTTCTAATTGCTTGTCATTATAAGTACATACAGTAAACACATGTGTAACATGTAAATAAAAAATCTGCAGGCACAGACATTTATGGATAGCAAGAGTAAACAAAATTAGGCATATGCTGAAGAGTTTTTCAAAGACATTAATTTAGATTTGAGTCAATGATTAATTTTAACAGGACATTGTGCCCACAAATTTGTTCTAATTGGAAAGACAAAATAGGAAGTACTAAATGAACTAAACCTACATTTAGACACTTCTTTTTTAAAGTAGTACTGCTAAAATGTGTCATTTCACCTGTAAACTATTAATATGTTTTCAATCATTTATTCCCCCATGAGCAAAAATCATCAGGATACAACTTTGAAATCCATAGCTTGCTACTCTGTAAAGAGATCTTATTTTCAAACACTAAGGTGCCTACTCCATATAAAATGATTTTCACACCTGATTGAAACACTGTCATTTGACCTCCCAAGGTCAATCAATCAGCAGGTTGACTTCAGAGCTGGTCAGATCTAGCACCCAAGTTTCCTGATACTTTAGTTTGAACCTTTTCTTTTTAGTCATACAGTTGAAAAAAAATTATGTGAGGGATTCTCAGGCATTAATTGTAAGCTGTGTGGTCCCATGTACTTCTACAGGGCATAGGGGAACTGAAAGGAGCACACTTTGGGAAGGAACACAAGGAGAACACTGCTTAGAAGACAGACTGCCTTCCTTATGTCTTGCAGCTCTGGATCAAGATTCAGGTAGGGAAGAGACCTGCAAAGCACAAATTACGGGGGGATGTCTGGTTACCCTTTGCATTATTCCCCTAAGACTGACAATGCTTACGGCAGTAGAGTTTACTGCTGTTATAAGTACCAAGTCACTCCGTATAGCTTGCTATGTTGCCTGTTAAATACATCACCTGTGTCCCAACATGACTCACCATGCAGAATTCTCTAGGCATGAGAGAGATTCTAAAGACACATGGAAATAATTCAAGATTGTCCTTGTCTGCTCTTGGTATTTAGAAGTTTTTTATTCAACGTTTTGAAAATTCACTTTGTTTCTTGATTGACTTCAAAGAGCAGATGGTGCAGTAAAGCAGCAGTGGCGCCACAACTTATTAAAAAACTGATCCTTAGGGACTGAAGGTAGAGGTTTGATTTCATGGAAATATCTGAAAATGCACTGCAAATGTTTCATGGACTATCTTGCATTGCTCTATTACTTCAGTGCTTTTACAGTATAAACAGATTTTTAAATTAATCTTATTTTCTGACACAGAAATAAAATTATCATCCCATTTGCCTTCCAGCAAAGAGGAAAATGCAAGGAAGGTTCAATAATGCTATGCAATTGCTCCCAACAAAAAATAACATAGTTGGCTCATTGGAATGTTAACAAAAATAATTTCATAGTTGTCATTTTTAATGGGAATGATACCCAAGTCTTTGATCTACGACATGGCACAGAAAATATTATTGAATTACTCTGCTGGGAAAATTAATAAATACGACACAGCATGTAGTACTGCACAAAGAAATGATCTTGAGAAGCATTGTGGTCGTCTGCTTAGATATTTGTGCTTCATATTTTGATGATCCACTTTTGCCCACAGTTTTCTCCTGTGCATTGTTACCTGAAAGAGTTAAATCTTATTTGCTTTGTTCCTTGTCTCTATCTCTACTAACCTGGCTTTCACAAGCACTAAAAATGTGTACTGTCTCTGGATGGAGCACTCTTTTCTGCACATCTGCTAACTTGTATCTGCATCCACAGTGATACACGAAGACAGCAGCCCTGTTCTGCAGTGCAGGGAACAGGACTTCATGGTATACTTGAGGGAAGCACTTCACTTTATATCACAAAAAGTGCAGACAAACCTGCTTTTTAAAACATAGTTCACATTCCCTCTGGGACTGTGCAGCAAAAAGATATTGGAGTGTTTTCTTTGCACAAAGCACCTTAAGTACCCAGAGAAGATGAGCCAGGAATTTCTTCTGAGGTATTCTGATTTTTTAAAAAAAACACCCTTATATATATATATATATCTCCTTTCTCATAAACTTTATTCTATCCCCTGTCTAGCATAACATTTTCTCATCACAGCATATTATTCTGCAAACATTGGGGAAAAATTGTGTACTACCAAGGGAGATATAAATTCCTTGAAGATGGTCAGATCTTTTTAGCTTTCATTCTTGGGAAAAAAGAGCAGCAACAAAACCAGTTCTATAGACCCGATTACTTCCCAAGACCCATGTACAGATAGGAGTCTTAGACTGAAACTTGATTTCTTCCTTTCAGAGGAAAATGTTTATACCAACACCTAATAGGTCACTCCGACTCCATTGGTCCTGATGGAACTTTACGCAGAAGGTCCCCTACGGGGCATAGGACTGTTTGGTTTCCAGATAAAAGTGTGGCATAAAGTAGAGAAAGTGCAGCATAAAGTGTGAACTGGGAACACCTTTTACCTAGATTTATAAGCAGCTTCATCTCTTTAGCCACTTGACTGTGGTGCATCAGTTTTGTGGACTATGAGTTGTACCAAAATCTATGAGATCCACCTTGGGAGATCTCAGCCTGTTCCCTTAGAGACCCTGGCTGTGGAGGGAAGGATTTTTAAAGCAATTACCTCAAAACTTTGGTTTACTATGGCTATTCTTTTTAAATTATTGTGGTAAGATGATGAAAATATCTGGAGAGTTTTATCAAAGAAATTATGTGATGACAGGGTAAACACAGTCTGGCCAGACCAGATTGTACCAAAAATAGATTTCGTACCAATTTCAAAGCTACAAGCAGACTACCCAAGTAAGATGTCGGGATGTACACAGTCAAAGCATTGGTGTAATAAAATAATGTCATCAAAATAATGTCCATGGATTATTTGCAAAACATTTTCTTAGTTATTTTCTGTGAAAACAAACCACTACTTCAAATCCCTGAATACCAGTGGTTTCGTAACTCTCGTGGTGCCACTGCAGCTTTCAGAAACTGTATGGCATACAGCTTCATGACTGGCAAGTGCAAAAGAAAGATGTCAGAAGCGTATTTCTTGCTGCTGAAAGAAGAAATTTGTGTTTCCATATTTGAACTGTCAGCTGTGAGCTGTTAGCAGGGTACAAAAGAACCAGGTACAGGGCTACTGGAAATGGGGGTTATGTTTTCGCTTTTCCAGTCGGTGGAAACTTCACCAGACTGCCGTGACAATTCAAATATAATGGGAAGTGGTTTAGCAAATTCATCCACTAGTGTCCTCAAGATCCACAGATGGATTTCATCAGGTCCCATGGATTTGTGCACCTTTAGCTTCCTTAGATGGTCTTGTACTTGATCTTCACCTACAGTGGGTGGTGTATGCAAAGCAGGATAACAGCAGAGGCAACTGATGGAGAGGGAGAAGCTGTCACAGCAGTTTGCAAGCTCCTCCCTCAGGAAACACCTTCTGGGAGCTGCATTTTCTCAGAACCTCTTCTGGTGGCCTGCTGCTGCCAGTGAAAATTAACTGCTGGAAATGGAATATGAAGAAAAGCTTTTCTTACCACAAGGGTGGTAAGGTGCCTAAGAAGGTTCTGGGACCTCCATCCTTGAGATGCTCAAAACTTGACTGGACACAAATATAAGCAATTTGATCCTATCAATCCTGCTTTGAGTGAGGAGTCAACTGCTTGACTTCTAGACATCCCTTCCAACCCAAATTATTCTATGATTCTAAAATCTTCCAGACTTACTGTCATAACATAATACTTAAAATATGTTGAATAACCATCACTGTGTTTTGTCTGGCACTGGAATTATTTATGAGGTCTTAAAAAAATAATTTAAAAACCCTGCCTTACTATCTTTTCAAAGTATGTCTAACATAAGAGTCAAGCTTGTTTTGGTTTTTGATATGGTGACACTAACAAATTTTTTTGAGAAAAATTACTGCAACGGCTAAGAGAACATTCATTTGGCTAGAATTACTCTGTTGTTATTAACTATTAACAATATCTTTATCTAACCAGAGATGTCACCCTTTGTGTTTTAAAGTACCTGAAGTAGTGTTATTGAGCTCAGCAACACACAAAATTTATACTGCCAGGGATTGCATGAGTTGGGGTGGTGAATGTTCTTGCTATTTTTATTTCTATTGTTAGATTTTGTTAGAGAGAAGTATATTAAAACATATAGAAATGGTGAGGGGGGGGGGACTAATACTGTATTTTATTGATGTTTCATACAGTAGAGTCTGATAAATAAACAGAATTTATAGAAATAGAAAGGTGGTAAGCAGTCTTTCCTCATCCCCACTTTTATTTGTGTTCTGTACATGTGGAACAGAGAGACTTCATGCCAGCCTAATGCATTACTCACCAAGTAATCTTTCCAACAAATAAATTCAATAATGAAGTAGTGGGAAGCCCTGTATATTCACAATTGTAAATGGGAAATGTATCAGCAATGGCATGTTGCTATTGATTTTGTAATAAGCTGTACTAATTAACTAAGTATTAGGCCAGCTGGAAGTCAAAAGGGATATTTTTTTTTTTTTGCACACAGGTTGGAAGAAGCAACATTAACGGTGGTAGTATTGGAATTTTGTTTTATTTTGAAGGCATATGCCGGGAAAATAAGCCAGACCCAACCAATTGTGTAGTATGGTTTTCCACGAAGGCAATAAATAAGCTGAATTTCTTCAGCTGAACTTCTTGAAAGAATCCTTTCTCTGCAGAAAGGTATGTGTTTCTACCTGACTTGTTTAAATTAATTTTCTTTACTGGGAATGCTATCCATTATTTTGACATGTTTTGTGGTGAGTAAAAATCCTTGATTGCAGCTGCATGCCAAAAGAAGGAGTTTTGCCACTTTTCACAAAAAAACTATCTTCAAAAATGTCAGAGGCCATTTAAATGTCATTGCTTGAGAAAGTACTTTGAGAATGTTCCAAAATGAGCTTTTTGGGAGATGTCAATTCTTGAAAAAATAATAGTAATAATAAAAATGTATCTGTCTAGCCACATTGGAATCACTTTTGTACAGGTTTTCTTGTATGCATATAAGAAACACACTAGACAAGCAGTCAAAGCCAGAGTGCTCCCAAAGGGAAACACATTTGAACATTTCTCACAGAGAGAAATTCACAGGTTACTTCACAAATAAGATTAATTGGGCTTCAGTTTTGGTGTTTTCTCATGGAAAGGAAAAGGGGATACAAAAATTACTGGCAGTTTATTTGGTTTTCTTTACTGAAATTTCCAATATACTGGTGGAAATTGTAAAATGTCGTAAGCAGTTTCACAGCTGTATTATCTGTGTTTTACACAAAGCTCTAGTGCTCTGAAGCCAAGATACTGAACCTCTATTACCTTGTATATGTGTAGCTGGCATTCTGAAAGACTAACAAAAAATATGGGGTTGGTTTGTACTGTGGGAGGGAGGTATTTGTATATCATTCTCAGAGACCTCAGAAAAATTTTAAATGTTTCTTTATTACTGTTTAGGTTAATAAATTTTGAGGTCAGATCTCAGAACCACCATGACCATCTTGCTCTGACTTCCTTGCTACAGAAGCTATAGAACTTCTGTGAGTTATTTCTGACTGTAAGATCCATGGTGGTGAGTAGTTGCTGCTACCCTTGTGTCTTGAGTCTCTTATTTTTGATGATGAACAATGCTTAGTAAGCTATCCCACTGGCTAACTGCACTCCCTTTTAAAAAAACAAATAAGGAAAAAAGATTTATATTAAATTTTAATCCAGAATTTGTACAAATCCCATTATATCTTAATTTGAGAAATACAAGAGATATAGTTAGCAATTTGGCATTTTTTTGTCTTTTATATCAAGGTTGTACGATTCTCTTTAATGAAGTAAATTGAATGAACTTCTTAATTTCTCTGTATTTGCAAGTTTATGATTCTTCAATTGTTCTTGAGGTTTTCTCTGAATTTTTTCAAATTTATCAATGTTCTTCCTGGAATGTGAAGGTCATACTTGTATGTAGTGCTCTAATAGTGATCACATCACTAGCACAGAAGATGCAGAGGTAATATAACCTCTCTTCTACTACCATAGCCTACATGAGACTAGAGAGTGTAAATAATCCCAGGACACAAACTCTCTGTGACACAGCCCTGCAAGCTCACTGCAGGATGCGATATCTTCACACAGGCTAGACCAAGTTGAAGTGGAGAGTAGTGCTTAATAAGCCCATCCCCAGATTTTCAGAAAATTCACTTATATTCAGGAACCTGTTTTAGTAGACATAGAGAAGTTCCCTGCCTCCAAGAAACTGCAATTAAACCGTCTTGGGCTTTCCCGAAGCTCTCAAGAAATGATGAGAGCAACAGTTATAAGCAAGCTGCAGATCCTAAGGAAACCATGGGCATCTCTGAATAAGCACAATTTCTGGACCTCAAGGTTTCCTACAATGCCTATTATTACACCTCAATACTAAGCTAAAATTTGCATAAGGGGAAGAAGAATTCAGTCTTTTGGCCATGGTTCATAGATTGATACACTGAGGGTACAGCTACACTAATGAATTTAACCTAAATATAACTGCTGCTATTTTTTAGTGTTGGCACAGACTAAGGGTGCCTATTGCTGTCTTAGATTTTGTGATTACTCATCCCACAGCAACCACCAAACCTCCAATTGATGATGATGATTTCTGTGTAATACTTCTGTTGCTTTATTTCGGCTGGTCAATTTTCACTTTTGCTTTCATTTGACCATACCCCAAACGTAGTGCAATCTGGTAAAACTTTTCTGCTGCATGGTGGAGCAATGTGAAATGTATGCCAGGCAACAAATCTCAAGTGAAGAAAAGTATTTATTTATTTTACAAGTCAAGATTACAGTAGATGACTCTGCGTCATATTGCTTGCTTTTTTTACTACCATTTTTATAAAGTCTTCTGTTGGCTTTCTGCTTTGGGGATGAGAAGGTAATAAGATGCAAGAGCAGGCCACTGCCTACCAAAATCTCCTATGCTGAAGTACTGCCAATATACACTGAAAGTGATATAACTGATAATGAAGCAACCGGGAAAACATACCTTCTCTGGCAAGGACTAGTTGAATTTGTCCTTTTTCGTAGGGTCTATATAGTTCCCAGTCTTATGTTTCCTTTATTTTCCCCCAGTAGGTATCAGTACCTCCTACAGGATACTGCTTTGATTGCATTTTCCTGGTGGGTCTATCTGGACTTGGAATAGTCTATTACGTTTAGCCTCGAAGTATATCACATCTCTGATGTAGCAGTTAGTTTTGGGGTGGGTTTTTTGGGGTTTTGTTTGTTTGTTTGTTTTGGTTTTGTTTTTTTGGTGGGTTTTTTGCTATGTGAGACTCCCCTTGTATTAATTCAAGGAATCTCTACTTTCAGGTTTGTTTACTGGGAAGCAAAGGAGTTCAATTCTGAAGTGTTTAAAACCTAGACTGCAGTAAACCATACCTTTATTGCCCATCCACAGGTTCCCTTGGCAGTAATGCTTTTTCCAGGTTAGGTTTAGACTTGATTCAGGCAAGGAGGAGACTTAATTCTTCCAGCAAGTTGGCACCACTGACATTTGTGAGTGAAAAAGAGGTAGCTCACAGATGAGCCAAGTGTGTTGGTTCTCAGGTCAAAGCAGATTAATAGTAGGTCCAGAGTACAGATTGCTCTATAGGGACCCTTATGGAAATACACAAGGAGTGCTTCCGATGTGTTACAGCACTGAAAAGATATTTTTTTTTAATTCCTACTTGCATGTAATCAAGTATGTTTTGACAACTAACCTGAAATAGAAAATGAGAGAGACAAATGAGAGAACCCAGCTTAAACCACGACAAACAGCCACCAAATCTCACAGCCAGTGTTGTTTGAGTCTGCAAAAATAAATTTGTATGATGGCAAGACTGGCTGGAAGCAAAATTAGAGAGTAGAAACAATTTGGCATCATTAAAGGTAAGACAGGATTAGTAACTTATCCTGTGTGTGTCAAGAGATGCACTGAATGGAATAATTACTAATACCTTAAGTTTATCAGACACTTTCTACTTACAAAAACTGTTGAAACAGAAAGCATGAGCGTGATAACATGTTGGATTTCACTTCCCCAGCCCTCCCAAGACTTGTTCAGTGCACGAGATAAGCAACAGATACTCAGCTTCAATATTTTATTTTATCTTTGTTTTTCAATATGCAAGCTCAATCTAAAGTACTGAATTATATTTAAACCCTGCTCTGAAGACAGGATTTCATATTTATTCCTATATTTTATAGTATGTAAGAATACAATATTGACTCAATTTTATCAACATTATTTAAAACATGTGAAACTTCAGTTATTTTGTCTGCTAATCTGGGGTGCACGATGTGATATCTGTAGTTCAGAAAATTTCAGAATCTTGCATGATACTTAGTTGGACAGAAAATGTATTAAAATAAAAGCACTGACGTTTGATTTTATAAAATCAAATCCTATTGACATAATTTTCAGAAGTGATTCCTTAGTGGCTTTGAAATTTATATAATCAGGCCTCAAATTTCTGTGCCCAAATAGTGGGGACTGATTAGTTAGGATTTCTAAAAGATTTTGCCCAGATTCGTCCAGGAACTTTTTGTCAGAGTCAGGGATAAAATCTAATATTCTGGGAGAGTTTAAAAAATTCTTAAGCCATATGATTCTTCTTTCTTCCCCTGCGGTATCTCATTTGATTTGTCATAATCCTTCCAGGAAACCAAGATCATTCTCTTCAAAGCCATGACTTGCTATTTACTGAATAAGAGGAGTTAAATGTATGCAATTATGTAATTAACTGTATCATAATTCAGAAATAGAGACGAGACAGATGAATTAATGTAAACGTACAGCATTAATTACAGACTTTTTGTCTGTAATTAACTTTTGTAATTGTAATGAACTTTTTGTTGTTTGGCTTTCTGATATTTGCTTTCCATCTGTTTTCACTCAGTCACCTGAAAAACTTCTGGAGCCGTAGGTAGGATGTGTGTTAACACTGCTTATACTGTCCTGTAAGTAGAGGCTGCTGTTTTGACAGATATATCTGATTCTCCTTGGTCAGGCCAATATTGTTTCCATGTATATCAGATATTGTATGAGAAGGCAAATTTATCATTGGCTAGAATAAATTTTCTTTTTACATGTTGGCATAGGCCTGTGTAGTCACCCTGTTCTGCAAGGGTGTGGAATGTTGTCATGTATTTCTTTGTGTGTCATGTTTCTTGATAGCACGTTCCTTCTTTATGAACTCTTTGTTGTAGGTTTTATTGATCCTAATGTTTGATTTTCATGCAGTCAGCTGGAAAACATTAAGAAAGGAATGAAAATGACATTATAGGCAGAGCAGTCCAGTCAGGCTTGCAGTAAATTCAGTTTTCAGGAAGGACTTCAACTTTAAACTACTTTTCTCAAAAGCTTATTTTTTTTCAGAAAAGGCTTGAGGCCCAGGTGTTATCTTTCAATGGGCAAGCTTTTATGATTGCAATGGAATGTTATTTGGTTGGGTTTACAATTTTTTATGATTCTGCTAACCAGGCAATAGATATACCTTCCTCTTAGACATGCTCTCGGAGATATTTAACACCACACAAGTGTCAGCTACAACTGTTTTTCCAATTTAGATGGGTGTTATGACTGTTTTTTAGTTTATCCATGTATATAAGCTCAAAAAACCCAGCAGTGTCTCTGAGTAATTATAGCAAACCATCTAAGGTTAAAGTGAGGACTAATCTATTTCCTTTAGGACAAGAGAGTATTGTGGGTTGTCAAACTGGATCTTGCAGTCTTTTAGTTAAAATGGTTATGATTCTAAAATAGCACTTGATATAAATTTTCTTCTTTTTTAATTGGACACAACTTTTACTTCAGTTTCTACCTCCTTCTGGTAATAAGGATACTGAGGATACTAAGACATATTGAACTAGAAGTTGAAACAAATACCTGTTTGCATGATGCCTGGTACTCAGAACATCTGCATACTTTACTTACATGACTCTAGATACAACATCACTATGTACGATATTAATAATTCAGCATATATATTTTTTAACAGAAGAGTGAATGAAACACTGGCCTTGCCTCCACTTCCATAAAATTCAGGTCAATTTAGTTAATTTCCTTACCTACTATCCTTCTTTTCACATGAAAATTTTATACTTATTCCCATTCAATACTAGATAAGAACAGTAAAAGCTGTGAATGTCTTTAGTTATTATTGTTTCAGTATGTCAAATAATTCACAGACCCTGCTGAGTTGGTGATAGAATGACAAATGGGTCATTAGTGTTCTTAATAAAATATAACTTGTCATATTTGTTTTTGAAATTTCAGCCAGTTTTGGTCTTTCTTTCTACCTTCCTGACAATGTCAGCTCTGATATAGTTCTGCATTGTCATGTCACTTTTCATTTCTTATTCAGCTTTGACTTAATTTATAATTAAAAAAAAATAATCATTGATTCACTGGAGCATTGATCTGTTCACCAAATAGTTCAAATGGAGTCATTATCCTATCGATCTGTCTGCATTTGATATTTGCTTTGCTTCAAATTTATCAGTCTGGATGCTGCAGATTGCTTTTGGAGGTGTGAAAAGATTTGAAATTGCAAATTGTAAGCATGCTGCGATACTTTATGCTTTTCTATGACTTCTCATTTAAGCATTTAAGATTTTCTCCCCTCCCTGATAGCTGTGTTTGAAGAGATGCTTGATTTTGTACAACTGATTTAGTATCAAAGCCCTCCTAGGGATTAGTAAAGCACTACCTCTGTACAACTGTTCAGCTGCTCTATAGTAACACTTTGTATTTCCCTTTCATATTTGCAAGTTTGTCTTTTTTTGTTGTTGTTAGTATTCTAGAGAAATAACAAGGTAGATAATTCTTTCTACTCCCTTACAAATTAAAGTTTTTTTGATAAAGAAAGAGCAAATCTAGTCCTGTAGTCTTCCCTCATGTTTTTCCCTCAGAAATGACTACTGACCTGAGGTCTACAGTTTTGCAGCTTTGAAAGACCATCACATTTTTTCAAATGAAACTGTAGGATAACCTGGAGTTTCTGAGCAAGGCTCTTCAGAGCACCACAGTTCACTAATTACTCTGCAAATACAGGCCAAAATGAGCTGACGTATAGATTTAATTCAGGTGTTGTCAATGCACCAAAGGGACAGGCTGGAGAGGTGGGCCCAGGTGAACCTCATGAAGTTCAACAAAAGTAAGTGCAGGGTTCTGCACCTGGGCCAGAACAGTCCTCGGTATCAATACAGAGCAGGGGATGAGGTATTAGAAAGCAGCCCTGAGGAAAGGGACTTGGGGGTGCTGGTGGACGAGAAGCTGGCCATGAGCAGGCAGTGTGCACTTGCAGCCCAGAGGCCAATCACATCCTGGGCTGCATCAAAAGAAGTGTTGCCAGCAGGTCCAGAGAGGTGATTCTGCCACTTTACTCTGCTCTGGTGAGACCTCACCTGGAGTACTGCATGCAGGTCTGGAGCCCTCAATATAGAAAGGACATGGACCTGATGGAGCGGGTTCAGAGGAGGATGACTGGGGGGTTGGAGCCCCTCTGCTATGAGGACAGGCTGAGGGAGCTGGGGTTGTTCAGCCTGGAGAAGAGGAGGCTCTGGGGAGCCCCAATAGCGGCCTTCCGGTACCTGAGGGGGGCCTACAGGAAGGCTGGGGAGAGCCTGTTTACAAAGGCCTGCAGTGACAGGACGAGGGGCAATGGCTTTAAGTTGGGAAAGGGCAGATTTAGATTGGAGATTAGGAAAAAGTTCTTTACTATGAGGGTGGTGGAGCACTGGAACAGGGTGCCCAGGGAGGTGGTTGAGGCCCCATCCCTGGAGATATTCAAGGTGAGGCTCGATGAGGCCCTGGGCAACCTGGTCTAGATGGGGGTGTCCCTGCTGACTGTGGGGAGGTCGGACTAGATGGCCTTTGGAGCTCCCTTCTGGCCTGGACGATTCTATGATTCAGTGGCTAAAATAATGAACAAAAGATGCATACTTATTATAAAGGCAGTTCTTAAAAATTAGTCTAATTTTTGATTAAAAAAATAGAATTATTTTAAAAATAAATTTATCTAATTGGGATTTTTGCTTGCTAATGTTTTTAAATTGTGAATACTCTGCTTTTATTCTGGGTTTTTTTGAAGTTGTCTTCAGTTGCTATAGCACCATCTATGAGAGAAAAAATGCAAATAAGAAAGCACAAAAAACCTCTCTCTCTGCATAAATGCCAGATACTTTCTGAACTTGCATTGCTTCTTGTTGTTCATTTCATGGGAAAAAGAACTGGTGTCAGTGACTGGAATTAGATACACGCTGTTATTCTGTATCTGAAAATGCTAGTAGCACAGATACAACCAAGGCAGCAAAATGTACCATTTTGAAGAGTGTACGGCATGCCATTCTGCCTGTCTGGTTTATAATATCAGGAAATTCTCAAGAAGCTCACATTTGGTTTTTACCCCAATATTAATGCACCCTGGTAAAGTCTGATGTAACACGATCAATTATAAAGAGAGAATAATTTTAATACTTTTCCTTGTTTATAGGAAAGCCATAAACAAGAGAATTTTTTCTTTCGGGTTAAACACATCAGCAGTACTTTGATAACACATTGGTGTCATTTGCTGTGAATGAGTCTTTCACCTTAAAACCTATGCTAAAGAATGGCATTTACAGGTGATTTATTGCACACACACACCGGAGGGAACATGTGCATTTTTTTACTGTTTGTCCAGGACAGTTTTATAGCTATGTAGTATAATTGACTACAATATTTATTTTTGATTTACAGTGCTGTGATTCAAAGGACAAACAGTGTTGCTGTAATTTACTTTTTAAAAAACATTTAAGACTTTTCATGTATCAGCCTGGTGAATCTGTAAGTGATTTGTGATCTGGTATATGCACTGGTGAGAGAAGGACTTGGCATTTTCAGTGGTGATTTGTAGTGTGGGGTAGAATATGGTCAGTAAACAAGTTTAAGTTGCAATGTCATCCAAAGTTCCAATGAGCCCACATGAGTTGATGTGCAAAATTAATGGAGGGGCAACTTAGAATTGCAGGTTAAATACAGTGGGAAAATAATGACTCAAATTTGCCTGTGATTAGGGAAAAGATCCCACCAGGTTTGCCTTGATTTGAAAGTGCATGATAGGAAGGTACAGAAAAAATGTCATCACTGATCACTGTAGCAGTTGTCTGTGTGTGAGAAATAACACCAGCATGAGAGCAGGTAAGCCCTTTCCCCTTGATCTTGTACTTCCTTCAAGTGCAAGGTAAAACTATACCATTTGTACAATTTTGTGGGTTTTTGTTGTACAGACAGCACGAAACACTGGAAGAGGAGAAACGTTTTTCTTGGTGCCACAGCTCTTGAAAGTTAACTAGATTGTCTGTATTAAAAACAAGTAATCCAGTTTCCTTTCATTTTATGCAAGGAATCTATCTTATGAGTTACTGTATTTTGGCATACTTTTCTCTTCTGCCTTTAACAATGCATTGTCAGGTGATACCTCATTTCCTTCATAATACTTTCAAAGTTGTTTGAGCAGTGGAGGCAGTGTGTAGTACTTATTAGATGCATGAATTATACCTTTAGCTGTACCTAGAAAACTAGATGCTTCTTTAATCAAAGTTCCTGCCAGGCTCAGAGTCAAGATTTGATTTGTATGATTAGTTCACATCCTAGATGAATATCCTTCCCACTATGCAATTGACTGTGCTGGGATGGGTTGCTTTCAATCTGTTCTTTATTTTCTGTAAGTAATTTACTATCCATTGGTTCAAAGAGAGTAACTGTACTTATCTGGAATATGCCAGAATCAACCAAGTGCATACTCCAAATGCTTCTCTGTAGATGCTTGAATCTGAGCTGCTGGCTGCTCTTGCTTTGATTTGAAGTGATGCAATTAGAGAGCTTGGTCTGAGCAGAGAGTTTTCCACTATTGTTTCCTTTTAATTTTACAATAGGAAAAGATACTGTAATCAAGAAAATTCATCATATCTGTAAGTCCTGTTGTGCCACATTTGTGAATGTCAATGACCAGTAACAGTTTCTCTTGGTCTGGTCTTTGAGGTCACAGGTATGCTGACAAAAACATTTGGTTATGTAAAATGCTGTGAGGAAAGAAAATAATGGGGTTTATACACATCACCAATGTGGTTGTCTAAGTTAAGCTCCTCTCCCCAAACTTCCTGCACCACTGGGACTTGTTCTTCACTTCTCCAGATGTTCAGGATATGAAAATAATTTTATTTCTCTGAATTACACAAAGCAATAGCCTTCTTTTCTCCAGTGACTGCAATCTGGGTCTAAGAAGACTAATATCTTAACTTCAGCCTCAGCTAGACTCTTAAAGTCAGGCTATATGAATATTCATCATGTCAATGTCTAAATTTCTTTTACTTCCTGTTTCAGTGCCTACAAAATGGGAAGCTTTGAAAGGGGAATTAATATGTTACTCATGTATGGAAGGTAAGGACTTCCAGAATTACACATAGAAATTTTTGTCCTTATTAGGATACTTTTGGTCATCTTCAAGATATTTCCTTGTCCTTTTGTGAGATGCTGAAATTTAAGCCTTTTTTCTTTGTTCTGTGTCATTCACCTTCAGTGACTTCTCATATAATTAATCAAAATGAACTCCTGTGGTTGATTACATTTTAGGAATCTCTTTCTGCTTGGGAAATAATATTGCATTCGGTTCAGATACAGATGTAGCATTTTGTGCTGAAGATTTCTGTGTCTGAACTATTTGGTTATGAACACTATGCACACAAACACTTGGTCAAAATATAGGCAGTATAGAGTTTACAACATTAAGAATAAATTATACCATGGAATTTGGATTATATCATGTCAGAAGATTTACTTCAGAAGTCACTTACAAATTTAACGACATTGTAATTAGAAAGCAGTAGGAAGTTTTCACTGGAAACCAACTCCAGTGCCCCAAACAGTTGTCAAGCATTCCTCTTCTTATTCCTGTAATTACTTTCATTTATCTTATTTATCTGTCCAGAATTTGTCCCTGTGAAACTTCCTGGGAAAGCATTTCCAAGCAGAAGAGAGTTTTATGTGTGCTTGCATATATATGTGTTGGGGAGAATGAGGAGGAGAGGATAGAGAAGAGGAAACTAGAGCGAGAATAGCTGAGAACATCAGTATGGCTAGGGGATGCTAAAGGATCTCATAGCCATTTTTGCACTGTAAATACTGCACTAGTCATTGCAAATAGCAGCTCTATCTGCAAATAACGTAATGGATGGCTCCTTGGAATCCACTGTCCTTTGCAACTCTGCTTTATTTGTAAGCTGCTATCATCTGTTATGGGAGAGGCTGTCATGACAGGGCTATAGGCTGAGACAATCTGTGAGCTAAATGCTGCTATTATATGCACTTGTGAAATTTAGCTTAGGTTGCTCCTATCTGATTAGCATAGAATCCTTTTAGGATGGAATATAGTGTTACAAGAAAGAATTTGCTGGGAAAGAGTCAGCAAAATACTTGCAAAACAAAGTGAAATGGATTCAACAAGAACAAAGAGGAAATCGAGACCGTGCAGTTGTTGTCAAAAAACAATAAGGTCTGAGAGGAAATGGACTTGCAGAAGAATTGCCATCTATAGGTCCTAGGTTGTAGTGGAATACTCACCCTAATGTACTGAAGGAGTAAAATGTCAGCAATTTTTGCTGCAAAAAGACAGATTATCTGTCAATTAATTATGTTCTAGAAATTTGCTTATCTAGGACTTACCTTAGAAAAGTTTGCTTCTGGATTATGGACAGGGATGTATTTCTGTTTCTGCTAATACAGCCAAGAAGAGTCTAGGACTTTTTAGACTGTCTTTGAATCACACCAAACTTGAAAGTTTGTTTTGCCAGACAAACACTTGTGTGTCAGTTTTTTACTAGCTCATTTGGGAAAACTTAGTGCATCTAGATTCAAGTTCTTTTACTCAAAAAGCATTAGGATAGCAGTTCAAGTCTTTTCCTGTAGCGAGGTCAGAGTATCTTTCTCTTTTTATACTGGTTATGTATCTTATTTCCTCTTTGTAAATTATTTGAATCAACACTACCCAATATGCAGTGGAAGTAGATCTGAAGAAAACTTAACAGATACAGTGTTTATCTTGCAGAGCTTCTCTGAATCAAATAGAATTATATTTCTGATATCCTTGTTTTCTGGAGGTGTATGTTGTAAGTTCACCATAAATTAGTTGTTTTAAGAGAAATGAGAGATTTTAGGTGAGTGATATGAAGCTGTTGTCATAGAAGATGCACCACAAGAGGGGCCAGGCTTTTTCTCTAATTCACCTCAGAAGACTTGAGAAGAAGTCCACAGTGACATAATTGCAAGCAATATTTTGACTGAGGTCCTATCTTCACACAAACTCTTTAAAGCCACATGATATCTCTCATATAAGCTGGAGGTAGCAACTAGGCCTGCTACTTTCATTAAAATGAAGAAAATGTCATTAGCTCAAAGTTGCATTTTGTGGAGAAAAAAAAGAATATGGGAGAAAAAATGGAAGAGATAAATCTAGCATATGGAGTTTTTTGTCATCTAATGGTTAGAACTAGTGTCCAACAACTGGCAGTCACTACTGGAGAAAGGAAGTAAATCAAGGAAGATGGTAGGAGTTACTACATTTGCAGTTATTTATAACCTTAGAAAATGGAAAACCTAAGAACTCGGCCAGAAACTTTGATGTATAGTGTAAGTTTTTAGTGTGATATGCCTCACCTCTGGAATAAATGCTCAGCAGCTGATAGTCTAGAATAAAATACTACTGGTAGGAAAAATATTTGCAACTTTTCTGTGCCTGGGCTTTTAGTAAAGTCGTGTTGTATCAAATATTTTTGTTGCTTATGTGCATAGATTCATATTTCATTGCTGTATCACTGGATTTTTGTACTTGCTATAGTAAAACTGCGTATTAAACTGAAAATTTTGATACCTGCTCTACTAGCTATAAAATATTTCACTTAACTGCAGTTTGAGTTATATGTTTTCTATTATTTATTATTAAATATAAACCTTGTACCTTTATAAATAGTTTAGTTATTTTTGCTTTTAAAAATAGATTCGAGAATATCTTTGTATGCACATGGGACTGTTAGTTTTAAAGCACAATAGTTCAGTAGTATTACAAGCTTCTTAAAAGAATCTTTTATGCTTCTATGTCACCTACAACCTGAATGTTGTCTGTTGCAGAGTGCTCAGTGGGAAAGGAAATACCACCTTGAACTCTTTCTTGCAAATCCCGTCCGTTTTCTGATTGTACTGTCTCTCTGCAGGGGAGAATTTACATTTATATTCATCATAAACCAGAAAAATATGATTTTTTAGGTCTGAAAGGCTTACAAGCTTAATGTCTGACTCCATGTGCTCACCATGAATTTTGAGTGATTCAAAAAGGCAAGTAACCTTTCTCTGCTCTCTTTCAGTTTTCACTATGGTCTTACTGACATCTAAAACTCTATTTCTAGTAAGCATAGACTGCACATTTAGCAGGGTTTTTGTGTTTGCCAGGAAGAAAAGATTTATTCTGATTCCTTGACCAGTTGAGTTCTGTGGGGGTGGAAACTGAGAACATAAATTATGTAACCAGAGTTTTCTAATTGACTTTGGCTCTACAGTAGTAAGGATAACAGTATGAGACTATTATATCATCATTAATAGTAACAGTTCATCCTTCAGAAAAGATGGCTACAATATAAGCCATCTGCACCTTCTCTCATTGCCGAAGAGAAGTCAAGCCCTAAACTGAGTAGGGCATATGCTTCTGTATCCTTAACAGGCTAAGGAATCTCACAGGGAGAAAATAATCTGCCATTAAACCAAAGGTGCAGCTGTGAGCTTCTCCTAAATACTACTGACACTTACTAATCTTAATGAGCTGTCAGAGGCTGGGGTGGGAGGAGACCAACACATCAGAAAAGTTTTATTGGAAAATAACATCTTTGATCTGTTCTGTCTTTCACAATAAAACTGACAAGAAAGGTATATATAGATTGAGAAAGCAAATTTTTATTCACGTACTGTAAGATGAGAGCAATGACTTCTGCTTAGACTTGCCAACATTTATGGAAGATATTTGTCGTTGGGTTTAGGGCCAATGGAGAACATGCACCATACTCTGTGCAAAACCTATGTGACTCTTTCCCAAATCTTCTACTGTTGGCAAAAATGTGTGATTGATTTGGAAAAAGAAGTATCTACTAGTTAAAATGAAAGCCTATTAAATAATTATGAGCTATTTCTAAAGAAATCCTAGCCACACATGGAAAAGAAACAGCAAAGGTCGTGAAATCCTTAAATATATGAACTGCTTAGATATTGGGTTGCCTTATTCTTATGGCAGAAAGATAGAATTTTGTGTGATGCAACGAATTAAACTAGGATAAAGAAAGAACTTTCAGATAAACCAAGTTGACAATCATAATCTACATCATACTGCTGGTGGGAGATACGGCTGAAGAGAAAGAAAGCTATGACTTCTCATATGCAATGCCTTGCCGTTAGTACGGGAGGTGGCACCTTTGCAGATGGTACTGATGAAGGAGATTGCTTGTGTTTTCTGGATAGGAGGAGCACAGTATCCTGTATCTAGCAGAAGTACCTCTGGTAGTTGAGTTTAAAGCATTAAATTTGTGACAGCAGGATGTTCCGTCCTGGCTAATTTTCCTTGCTGAGAAACAAGACAGATTAATCTAAACTCAGTACTGTGCTGCTGCTAGTGCACACTACTAAACAAGCAATCTCTGGAGTCTTTGCAGGACACTGCACAGTGCTGTGATCCTGTTCATTCCCTTCATTATTCCTGGGCTGAACAACTTGCCCTCCCACAAACTGCTAGACCCTGGGAAAGCATACCATTATTACTGTGAGGGTACAAAATCAGTCTTTAGTAAAATGCTATAAGGGAGGAAAGGATGGAGAAAATCAAGGTGGGAGGGGAATGATCAAGGAATATGTGCCTTTTAAGGGTATACTCTTGAAAATATTCCTGCAGGATCCCAGTGTCACTTGTCAGCTGTATTGCAAACAGATGCTGTCTCCCTTTCTGATTCACCCAGGACAGATCAGATAATGGATCATGAATGTTAATGCTACATTGGCAGAAATGTTAGCACAGATGCATACAGTAAAAGCTAGACAATCATTTGTCTTAGTGCTTGCCTTTGTGGTCAGTTACCTTTTCACCTTCTGAAAAATAATGCCACACAATAAAAATTAGGAAAAAGAAAAAGTGATTTGGCTAAAAATTTATCATATGTATTTTAAAAATTTATCTTATTTTCATTTTTTCCTTCTCAAGAAAGGTTTTCTTGGTTTTGTTTTTTATTTTTCTATTTTTCTTTTTTTTTGTCTATTGGATCTGCTAAGTTCTGCTGCTCTTGCTATGGCGATGGGGTTGATTTGAACTAAAGAAAAATATACAGTAAGGATTGAAGTTACTCATTTGTGGATTTTTTTCCCTGGAAATTAACCAGGGCAGTGCTGCTTGAAAAAAAGAAATGTCTCACTAAGGCTGAACATTTCTGATTTTACTGCTTTGCTACAATGGCCATCTGTGATGGCATTTAGTCCTTCTGTCAGTATTGTGATACACAGAATCATAGAATTGTCTAGGTTGGAAGGGACCTTTAAGATCATCTAGTCCAACCATCAACCTAACTCTTATAAAAAACTGTCACTAAACCATGTCACTAAGCATTATGTCAACCCGTCTTTTAATTGCCTCCAGGGATGGCGCCTCAACCTCTTCCCTGGGCAGCCCATTCCAATGCTTAATAACCCTTACAGTGTAAAATTTTTTCCTAATATCCAACCTGAGCTTCCCCTGTCGCAACTTGAGGCCATTTCCTCTAGTTCTATCTCCTGTGACTTGGGAGAAGAGACTGACCCCTGCATCACTACAACCTCCTTTCAGGTAGTTGTAGCGAGTGATAAGGTCTCTCTTCAGCCTCCTTTTCTCCAGGCTGAAAAAGGACATGCGTGTATACATGTGAAAATATCACTGAAACATTGCATTTATGACTTTGCTTTCATTGTTATAACTAGAAATGGAAGTCAAGGCAAAACTATTGGTTCAGCTGAAGCAAATTTTAATTCAAAAGGCAATAATATAAATGGGCTTTATTGCAGGATGTTATGTTTTCGTCACTGCTTTTAGCATTACCCAGGTGCATCCAGGCATTGTCAAACTTGTCACAGACAATAGCATGTATTCTTTTTTCCATTAATGTTCTGCAAATTTGTTACCCAGGGTAATGGAGTAAGAATACAACTGGAATAGTTTTTGTCACTGATGTTACAGTGCCATTTTTGAGAACTTTTGCAGTCATTTTACAAAATTGGGAATAGCAGCACTTGCGAAGGTTGGCCAAAGTTTTAAATTTATTAAAATATGTTGCAGTCTTTTCCAGTTCAAAAACGTTCACTGCTGGACCAAAGAGAACATGTGTGTGAGACAATACTTTGTTGGCTCTTTTCCTAGAATGCCATGTCTGCTTTCTGCTCCTGATGGTGTTTAGGGTCTACATTATGCCCAGCTGAGACTATTAAGGTGAGTTCTAAACCTTGGTACATAAGGTATTGACACATTTATAGTATTTTAAAAGCCCTGCATATAAAACAGTACAAAAAATTAAAGCAACCACAACAAAATAAAGTGTCATTATGAATTCCTAAGGGAGACAAAACCAGTGTTTTTGACTATATCTAAATAAAAATGGTACCTATTATGTCTTAGCAGAATATCATTGAGCAAGCTGTAAGAAAACGCCTCTTTACTTGGACTGTTATAAATAGTCTCTGTCCTCTGAACATACATTCTTTCTTCTTTTCATTATATTCTTTGTAGTAAGAATGAAAGTACTAGCCAGAAAGTTTTGGGGTTTTGGGTTTGGGTTGTTGTTGTTGTTGTTTTAACTGAGTTTGATACCTGCATCCAAAAAAGATAAAAATTTTCATAGAACATTCCTTTTAAATTATGACATAAAGAAAATGAGTCTGTTTCTAATTTTAGAGCCCTTAACTGACTTCAGTGGATCAAAGTTAAGAGGAATTTACCACCATATTTGAAATAAATATAGATATGTAAACACGTGAAATTGCAAAAGCTAGCAGCCAACCTCATTCAGAAACCCTAGCAAGAGGATGTTTACATAATTCTAAATGCACAAAAAGATGTTGTGCTCTTCCAAACCATTAAATGTCACATGTTAAATGAAGAAAAGAGCTATGCAAGTTGGGCCAGTCAAACATAACCAGGATAGTGAATGCATTTTCTGGGAAAAAACCAACAGTAAACCAAATAAATACACAATCTCCCAAGCAAACACCCTTTTTTTTTTTTTTTTTTTTTTTTTTTTTAACTAAATACATGCAACTTATTTTCAGTGCACCAATAACTATGTAAAAGCACAATATCTGATGTGCATATTTTCTAGATACTTTTTTGTATTATAGGAAAGATTCTTACCCAACTTCATGAATGTTAAGAGCAGATAAGCAAAGTGGTAATGAATTTTTGTTGGAAAAAAGAGCAATAAAGAGGTATGGAAAGCCTTAAAATCAGTAATCTAGCCGTGACCTTTTCAGTCTATCTGCTGCAGAGCATATCCTGTTATACTATCATGGTAATTAGACCCAAATACATGAGGTGTCTGATCTCCTGTTGCAATGATTTGAGAAACTTCACTAATGTCGTGAATTTAGAGGTGGCTGTTAGGAAAATTCTGTCTCTTATGCTCTGTCTCCCATTCTGCTTCTTCCTGAAAGCAGTATTATCAGAACAGGTGTTTCCTTCCTTCCTTTTCTACCAAAAATTACTCATTTTCCAACCTTTTTCTGCTTAAGCAAATCAGAAGGAGAGGACTGAGGCTAGTGACAGAAAATAGTGTTGCTCTTTAGGGCTCTGTTTTCAGGTGGATTTTCTATTGGAACACCCAGTGTTTGTCAACCACCCAGGCTGCAAAAAAGAGAGCAAGAGCCATTTTTCCCTTCATATGCATTGGCCAGCTTTTAATTATCTAGCTGGCTACTATCTGTCTTTGCTACCATTTATCTAGTTATCCTAGGCAGGGAATGTACTGTATGGTGGTTTCCAAATAATTTCATTGAGTTTTTTTTATCGTTATGCCCAGTGAATGAAACACTTTTAAAGAATGTTAGAGTGATGTTAAAGACTGTTTTGTACCAGCATGAAAAGAAAAAGCCACACTCTAATGGTATGAATATAACACAGCTTCCAAAAAATTATTTCTAATTTCAGCTCTGAAATTAGAGCTTTAATGTGGGTTGTGGGGGATGATTAGAAGGAAATGACTGTGTCCTAGATTTTTTTTAACATTGATCTTCCATTTATGTCATGTTGATGCTGAAGTTAAACAATCCACCTCAAGCTAAGAAAGAGGCCACCTCAAAGATGAAGCTTGGAGTATGACCAATGTTACCCCATAAAATCTTAGGAACCTTCCAGGATGTGGAGCCCTAAAACTGATGTAACCAAACTGGAGAATTAGCAAGTAAAGCTTCTAAGCCAGAGGTATGAATACAATTCTTAACAAAGGACCAAACAGAAGAGTTAAAAAAATTTATAATACAATTGTCTGTAAAAGAGCCATTAAATCTGAACAAAAAAGCTCAGCTCACAAGCTTGAGTCTACCCTAATAGAAGCACTAAATAATGAACTCCTTCACTGAGGAAATACATGAACTTTTGGAAAAAGACTAGTATTAAAATATTATATCATTACAAATATCTATGATTTTATTACTTAATAGGAATAAGTCAGGCATAAACCAGGACAAATGACATTATCAGGAAAACACAACAGATCATTAACAGGATGGTAACTTCACCTTGGAAAGGACACTTCAGCAGTCTGTGCTACTGCTTGAACTCTAGCTGACATAGCTGCAGGAACTATTGTAAGGTTTTATGCTTAGTACTGTTTCTGTTACTAGAAGGACACGATGGTAGTTGAAGCAATTCCCCATGCTTAGCCAGCCAGAAGAACATTTTCTGTCCCCTCAAGCCATAAATTTTATGTATGATCTGATGAAGAGGTTTTTAACTTGTTTGTGTCTTCCACCTTTAGCTTTATACATACATTTGTGAATTGCTACTTCTAAAAGGATAGAATCATACTGCCATTCTGTGGTCTTAACCCAGTTATTTTTGTTGATAAAACTATTTTTTTTCCCTACTCTGGTTCTATCTGTAGTATTTTTTCCTTGCAGCTTTGACTTCTTTAAAACTTGTTAAAACCTGCATCTTAGAAAATAAGTGCTACTCCCTTTACTTTCCTATTCGAAAACAACTAGACTAGTTGTACCTTGCATTAAAATGATCAGCATATGGGTGAAATAGCCCCAAAATAGTGTTAGATAGTACGTAAATGAAGAAAGAAATTTAGATGAAAACTATCCAGGGTGTGGATATCAATTTTAAATTCCTTGTGACTGTTCAGTTTCAAAGGTTTTGAATTTGGTCCTCTGAACTGCTAATAGTTTACACTCTTATTGTATAATAGAGAATGAATTTTTGACAAGCAGTTATTGGATTCATGTTTGTAGAAATATCTGTCTGCATATATGCAGAAAAAAACCTCAATGTATTTGCATGGATAATTGTTTCATAGATGTTGGTGTAGTATCTTCACATTTATGAGAAATCAGGAGGAGCTGAATTCTGTAACTAGTAATTTGCAGTGCATTTTTTAGACTAAGTTTTCTGTAGAGGTTGGTGGAAATCTGGATCTCAAGAGACACATGTTGGTGAAATTACGATTCAATTTAAAAAAACCTGTCTTTAAATTCAGTGAGGATAAATTTTATTTCAGATTTTCAAGCAAACAGTAAAAACTGTAAAATCACCACTTGATTGAGCTTCTTTTGAGAACTGGATCTTTAACCCAGTTGTTTTTATTGTTAATACTGAGCTTTCCCAGGATCAAGTTCCTTATACTGAGTAAAGACTGGATCAAGTGCTATGTGAGAGAGGAAAGAAGCCAAAAAGACTGGAAGATGGTTTACTTGGTTCATGTATTTAGTTAAGTGTAAGTATGGTAAATATTGTGACAGTACTACAGTGCTTCAGTAGGGAGTATGAGTTTTGATTAAATTTGAATACATGAGAAAAAATTGACCTTATATTTTTTTGGTCTTCAGTGTTTCATCTTGAGACACCAGAAAGCAATATTTGCTGTAATATTGACTTCTCCTTTGTGCAAAGTCTTATTGACATCTTTGTGAAGATAGCCCTGTATTTACAATAATGATTGAATTTTATAAAGTTTTACTTTAATTAATTGTGGTTGATATCAAAGCATCTGCTCTGCAAGATACTTATTACTGTCAGTCCCTATTGCACTGAACCCTAGGATACCAAACACATGCAATAACTGTTTCAGTAATTATCAAAAGGCATTTAGCCTAATGTGAATCTGCAGTTGCTAAATTGAGAACTGTATCAGTGAGCCAGCAGAAGAGGAATGGGAAATGAAATGGAGATGACTAATTTTGTAGAGAGTTGCTGCCTCCTGAAAGACATATAAAGTGATCCCGAGGGCCAGCCTTTGAATGCAGTTCTTCTCTTTTTTTTTTCCTTTTTTTTTCCCCCACTAGTTCAATGAGATGTAGAGCAAGAACATCATATCTTTCCAAATAAACTAGCAAAGTTTCCTCAAGGGAGAGTTTTCAGGCACTGTGGACCTGATCTCAGCTAGGACTAATGGTCTGGAAATTAGCTTCCCCCCTAAGTAACTCCTCTACCAATGTAGTCTCTGGAATTATTTTTTTGTGTGGTCAGATTAGAAAAATTAAAATAAATCAGAGCTGATTGTTTAATGGTATAATTATTGTAATATAAAGGAGAGTATTTCAGCTCTTTCATTTCCCTAAACAACTCACTGAAACATGATTTTAATGGCAAATATGCTAAAAGCATTCTGTCCTTTATGTAAAACCAGATTTCTGTCCTCCAAATGTAGAGTCTCATTTCATCTGAAGCAGCTCTCAGCCCTTTTCTGAAAGGATTCCCTCTTTGAATTTGCAATCTCTTTTAGAAATGGACTGGTTGTTACACAGCTGGTACTGTTGTTGTGCAGTCCCATTTCGGTAATCTATAATAGCCATCTGTGCACTCTCAAAGCCCTACCAGATAAAATACAAGCATTTCTACAGTCCAAAGGTGTACACTTATGTTTTGAGGTGGATTTAAGATGAGGATTTAATGGGAACATAAAATTATGCTATTAGAAGAATATTGGCTTTAGGGAAACTGCTTCCATGTATTACAAAAAGGATCCAGACCTTCACATTAAACAATTTGAGTATTTTTTGACCAACCTAATTTTATTATGAATATGTTGAAAAACAGTATAGCACATTCTTGCACCATAGTGGTTTTCTAAGGCTATTTAAAGGTTTTATAATTACATATAGTCTAAAATGTAGACAATTCAGTAGGATAGTTAATTGTAGCTTCAAAAAATGTAGTTTTTAAAAGAAAAAGGAAAATTCAATTCTCTAGGTCTTTTATAAACCTGTTTCTAAATGGACAGAGTGACATAATCGATAAGTATTTGCCTGAAATAAATTAGTTTCCTTTTATTCAGGTGTACAGGATGACTAACCAATGAAAATAGACTACACTTCTTATTTGGGGCTTTATTTTTGTTCTTTTAACCATTATTATTTTTTCTAAAACAGAATTTAACTTTTAAAAAATTTTCACCATCCTGTCAAACTTTGTGAATTGTGCCCATAAGTGGAGGTTGCAGCTGTACATACAGCAAATTGCTATATTCTTTTGTTTTGTTTGTTGGAACATGCTGATAAAATGGTATAAAACAGAGTTAGAGATGCTTGCTGCCTCTCACAAGCTCTACATTTGGGATAGAGGACTGTAGTGTGGTATTGGTATATATCTGTTTTTTCAGATACCAAAAGGCAGTGGAATTTCCATTGCAGATTTAACTTAAATAATTACTGAGACCCAATTCTACCTAAAGTCTGAGTTTACCTTGAGAGCAAAACGTGCTTTTGTTGCTCAGATCAATGGGTGCGTCTAAAGCTACATTCACACTGGAAGTAGTCAAAGCCATTAAAATGGTTGTTGGAATGTTTTTCTGCGATGGATGACAGTAACAAGCTTTGTGCCACCAACTTCCCTCAGGGGAATACAATAAAAGAAAAAGGGAATTATTCTTGCCTCTTTCCTATAGTTTTCTACCTCTCTGTCTCAGGCTCTCCCAGCACAATAGCAGTTTCTGCAGGGTGAGAACAGGATAATGGGAAATTGGAGGTTTCTCACTTTCTTTTAGCCTTGCTCACCAAGGAAGAGGTGGGTTTTTTTCTCTCCTGACACAACAGATGTGTTAGCTACTTTCTGAAGCCTCTGACTTCAGTGTGGTCTCTTTTGCATCTTCAAGAAAGCAAACCTTGAAAAGTTCTCTCTGCATTTTATGCAAAGTAAACAACCCAGTTTGTATCTAAGTGGTGGCTTATTTTTAAGTATTGGTTGGATTCCAGAAATTCAGTAGTTCAGAAAATAAAAGGTGATTGCTATATGTGAGTATTCACGAATACTTTATACTAAACTTGACATGGTATTCTTTAAGTTCACTGTCTTTTCACATAGCAGTGAACTCAGAGAAGTTATTTTTTTGTTGATGTTGCTGTTGCACATCATATTGTCCCTGTATATCATATATGTATGTTTGCTCCTATAGCTAGATTATACACCTAAATATATGTCATAGAAGTGACAGCAAGTTTTTAATAGTCATAAACTACTTCTATTTTCAGAAATGAAACAAAGATAAATTATTAAAATTCTCTTATTTTGTAGCTTGACCATAATATTGAAAAAATATTGGCAGCTAAAGACGTTATTGCAAGCACGAAGTACTGAGTCTGTTTTCTGAGTGCAGAGGATGTAATTCTTAGGGGATTTTTTAGGATTTTTTTTTCTTTTTTTTTTTTTTTTCCAGGCACTAAAGGAATGGGAATGAGCCCTGGAATAGTGCTCAGAGACATGTGATTAGATGATCTACACCGTGCCACTACAGGAGAATAAAGGATATTTTCTCATATTAATGTACAACTTTATGTAAGTTGCTGACTTACATTACAAGACAGATCTTGTTTTCATAACAGAGTAGAAATCCCATATAAGCATAAACTGTATTGGAAGGTCAGATTAGGGAAATCCTCAAAGGTGTCTGCAGAGCCTGACTGCTTATGGAAACTTTGAACCTGCCATTAATCCTGTCACAGTCTCAAATAACATGAAGTTGTAAAAGTCTTTCTTCCAATCATAGTAGTGATCGTAAGCAGATATGAACTTTCTGTGCAATAATACAAAGTATTGTATAATTGATTGTTTAATCAATCATTATGAAATGTCCTTTATTTTAATCCCTCTGAAATGTCATATTTAAGAACTGCAACAGTGTTTGAATAGTATAGAGTGACCAAACAGAAATTTCTATTTAACTGTGAGATATTTGTTGCAACTGTTGTTACAGCATTTCTGTACAAAAGTTTTAAAAACTACCTTGCCTCTACCGGTTTGCTTGATTATAGAGCTAGATGTATTTGCAAAGTTTGTTGCTACTAAGAAGTTGTCAACAGGTGAACGTAAAATAGAAATATTGTAAAACCCAGATTTCTCAGGTAATTCTGATTTTAAGATCTATTGTTGAAAATATAAAATATATAAAGTGAAATTTAACTAGCTGAAAATTAATTGACCATTTATTAGAGAGACACATCTTAATTTAGATTTCTGTTTCAGAAGATTTGTGGTCCATATCTTAAGTAAGAAGATAGAAAAAATAAATCACACTATTTTCAGAACATTTTGGGTTTACTGTCCTGAGAATTATCTTCCTTATTTATAGGTAGTATTCCATTTGATTTATTAAATGATTCTACAAATAATGTTTTACAATGCAATAAAATCATGGGGCTTAACACTAAAGGTGACCTTCATCTGAAATGTGCATATGAAAATGCTCAGTTCATATAAAGATAGCCATTATTATTGTTTAGCCGCATGAAATAATCCTTTCCATTTATAAAACAAATTGCTGGTCTGCTCAAATAGTTTACCCAATAGTGTATCATCTAGCCTACGTTGGTAGCAAAACCAGAAGTCTAAACCACAGTCACATGGCTTTAATGATTTAATGACACAATATTGAAATGGCTGAGAAAAAATAGTTTTCTCTTACGGAGATTATCCTTCTGAAGCTTCATTCTAATACAATTCCTTTTATTTTTAATGTATTTAGCGCTTTCATCTAGTTTTTTGCTGGTCATTTTGTGGTTTGAAGATATTTATGTGATTTTTTTTACATCACCACACAACAAAATAATTTATGATCATTATTAACATTCTGAATTCCATTGTAAATCCACTCTTCATATTTCACTACTTCACATTATTATTTTGTGAAGGAGAATAAAATATGAGGTCATGAGAAACAATTTTGTTGTGGATCTAGACTGTAAATCATTAGACCTGTTGATGTATCATGGAATCACAGAATTGCCAGAGTTGGAAGGGACCTCTAGAGATCATCTAGTCCAACTCCCCTGCTAAAGCAGGATTGCCTAGAGCACGTTACTCAGGACTGTATCCAGGCATTGAGAGATTAAGAGAGATCAAGGCATGTAGAGATTAAGAAAGGAGATATGACCAGATTTTTAATATTGTTATGCAAAAAAAAAAAGTGTGACAAAAAAAAGGAAAAAAAAAAAAAAAGGTGAGAAGTAGTACCAAGAATCAATGAAAGGCAAGAAGCATGTATAGGGGAGAAGGATATATCCTCAAATGTTTCTTCTTGAGCAATACTGCTCTGAGTATCCCATATCTATTCCTGTGCTCAGAACAGTACTACCTGTCATTATGGGAAAACTGCAATTTTGCTTTCCCTGAGACCAATTCCATAGACTGGTAAAGCCACATGTTGCGGGTTTTGTGCTTTATCATTTGGAAATGCAAAGATCAGAGTTGGGGCTATCAGTTACTCTGGCAAAAAGAATGACTTCATTAGCTTTAGAGAAATTATGATGTAATAGGGAATACTTCAGTGAAGCCTGTGTTTTCCACCTTTGGGAAATGCTGATTGATTAAGCCTAGATGTAGTAACTAGTAATTTATTTTTTATAGTGCCTGTTATTTCAAACAAGCCTTGCAATATGGGGAAATGCTAAACACTTTTTGAAAAGCACTTCATTTTTGGTTTTTTTTTTTTGGTGGAGGCTGTGAGAAGAGTTCAGAACCACAATAGTTCTGTCCAGTGAATGAAACAAAATAATTTTACTTGCTTAAGTTTGATTGTAAGACCTCTAGTCTTTTATTACCAGCTTTTTGCTTTGGAGCAGACATTCAAATTCATATACCTCTTACCCTATTTTTTTCGGATTGCATGCACTTTTGTTCTTTGGGCTAGTTTTCTAACAATGTAGTATTGGCTTTCAGGTTCCGTCACATTGTTTAAGAGAAGATATAGTCAGTTCTGATACAAAGTATCTTCTATCAATTGTGCTGTAGGAAGTTGCAATTTGATATGTTGAATTAACTTGACTTTTCATATACAAAGAATCTTCTTTTAGAATTTAGTGTGAAAGTGTTTGCTAAATTACAAAAAATATGGAACAATCCGCAAATGAAAAAACCTCAACAAATTTTAAAAAACTAAAATCTCTCTCCAATTGTTCTTAGAGCAAATTCCTACACATCTCCTAGTCAGCATGTGGCATAGCTTTGGTATACACGTGAGGCCACATGGAAGCTTGCCAACTACCTGTATTGTAAACCTCTACTTTCAGTACCCAGCAGAGGTCGAATCCCGGTGTTCTTCTTCTGGGGAGGAGGTTGATTCTCTGAAATGATTGAAATTTAGCCCCGTTGTGAATGATGGAGTTACCAGCAGCAAGCCTTGTTCCCGTCTTCCAGATTTCCACCGTTCTCGTTCGTTCTCCCTCTGTAAGTACAGATGAATTTAGAATATAGTTCACAGATGGCTTTCTAACAATATCCTCCTTTGTGACTAAGACAAATAAGAGTTTGTGCAAGGTACAAGGTACAATAATGAGAGGAGGCAGCTATTCAAGTAGTGCAGGCTAGAGAAGATCTCTTCATCAGTTTAAATATTAATACAGATCTGCTTGCAAATGCAGTAAGTACTTAACCTGAGGGGCAAATGATAGCAAGATCACTTCATTCAATACTAAAATGAAGTGGTTATTTAATAGTGTATCAAAGTAGAGAAAGATTTAATATGAAATAATGAATCATGCTACAGTCAACACTTTTCAAAACTCTCTGTAATTAATAAATAAAGAGAATTATTAAGAAAGAGAATTAAGAAAGTCAAAATCAGTTCACCTCTTAATCTAGTGAAATTCTTTGATTTATATACAGAGAAAACACTTCAAGAAATAGAATAGATTTGCATTGGCTTATACTGTTGCATAAGAGAAGGCCCCAGCCAACACACACAGTAGAAAGTAGAGCACTGACTAATAAAAATAGAGTCAAGCAACAACAAACTGTAAAGAAGAAGAAAGAAATGGCAAAATACTTGTGTACTAGAAGTACACTGAAGTAATTACAGAGAAGGAAAATTCTATTAAGCAAAGAATTGTCTTGTGCACACTGATACTGCAGAAATGCGAATATTTTATAGTTTTGGCATGCCCATAATTTAAGCCCCTCATTCTCGTCTCATAATCTTGTTAAGCCTTATGTGCTCATCTTTTGCTTTTAATTCATTCTATTTGGGTTCTTGCATAATGGCAACAAATAGATAACAAATAATGTGAAATTCAGTCCATTATATTTTGTTCCTATTTTGCATATTTAGGGCCTTCTAGTGTCTGACTCTTTGCCAGCAGTAAATTTACTGCTCTTGTTTTAATTAATTTAATTTTTCATGCTTTTATGAAAGTAATTAAACAAGGATTTTGTGCATTCACTATAGGATTTACTTTACTTTTCAAAATTTCTGTCTGGGTTAGAGTTGTCCTGTCTCACCACTTGTAGGTAATTATTATCTTCACTGTGTTGTTTAGGCTTAGATTCAACATGCTGCATCTTAGCCTTCTTGTTTTTATGAAACAAACTTGAGGAAGAAGTACTGTTAGTAACCTGTTTTATCGTCATTTCTTTTATTTTACTTGGGTGTGACTTTTACTAACTCAAATAGGAGTCTACCTACTATCAAACAAGATTTTCAAGGTAATACCAATAAGGATAAGCTGATAGGAGTATTCTGCTTGCAGCCTCTGTCCTAGCATCTCCAAATTATACATCTCCTTTACAGATACCTTGGATATCTCAATACTGTTGAGTCAACAGTGATGACATAATCTTAGATGTCCCAGAAGTAAACTATGTTCTAATAGTCAATGGAAAATGCTACCTGCAGAAGTATGTTTTAAATCTAGCTCCTACAGAAGACTGTAGGAAGCAGCCTATATACAGTCATATAGGCTCAGCAATAACATCTGCCAGCTCTCTCGGCACTCGCAGATGCATCCCATCAGAGCCCATGGACTTCTGGATGTCCAGTTTGGCCAAGTGGTCTCTAACCCAGTCCTCCTCTACTGAGGGAAAATATTCCTCTCTCCAGGCCTTTCCCCTTGCCTCCAGGGTCTGGGATTCATGAGAGACAGCTTTAGCAGTGAAGATTGAAGAAAAGAGGGCGTTCAGTAACTCTGCCTTCTCCGTGTCTTCCACCTCTAGGACGCCCACCTCATTCATCAGTGGGCCTACATTTTCCCTAGTCTTCCTTTTTTTTCTGTGTTTCTTAGCTCTTTTCCAGCTGTATATTAAACCTGGGCAGAAGGTTTCGTAGCTGTTTCAAAGACCAAGCACAGCTTTCCTACCTCTAGAAAACAAGGTGAAAAGGGACAAATTTGGAGTTCTGATGTGTGTTAGGTCTCTCATCCAAACTTGTTGGGCTGTGTTTATAAATCTTTTCGTTTAGACATAGATTTAAAATGCTTTAGAGGGACTTCAATGTTTTCTTTATTTGTCGGCAGATAACCATTACTTAGCCTTAAGTATGACTCTGATTTAATTTCACAGTTTTTAACAAACACAGGAATCATTGCTCTAAAATTCATTACCCTTTAATTTAAATCAGTGAAAATAAACGTGTTTACATTATAGCACATGCTAAAGGACTTTGGGGAAACAGTCCCTACATCTTGGAAGGCTATCACATAGCTGCAATTTTTTACATTAAAATATGTATTTTAAAATGCAAAAAGTCCATAAGACCGCATCATCTTAAAAAAGTATGACTTTCAATTTAGGTATTTCAACCATATTAGGCTTTGAACGTATCTTTTCAGAACTCTCTAAAAAAATCTGATAGAATATTAAGACTTTGAAGCAGTTAAGCTTGAGAGGTTCAATGGACAATCAGAAGAGTTTGGAACAAAAGCAATTCACTACATTATCAAAAGCAATAACACTTAATATAGAACCTCTATTTGCTGTTGGCATTACACTAAAATACTTCAAGTGTGATTGTGACCTGTGGAGGCAATGGATGTGCTTTAGGTTTTTGTAGTTAATCCTCCTATGAGGATAACATGATACCCTGCAAATCAGTGGAGACTCACATAGATTCATAGACTAGTAAGTACATTCAAAATGAAATACATTAAAGATATAACTCAGAGAGATCCGTATTTCTCTAAACGTATGCCAAGATTTCTAATTATACTTTACTTCTCTCTGAACTATTGAATTACAGAGTTCTTTCTCAATCAAATAACTTCTTGCTATCAGAGAACTCACCTTTGACATGGAATAAATATAGCGCACAAGGTTGATTGAAACATCCATCTTTTTAAAACATGTTTTCGAAAATATTAGTAAACATTTGTGATTCTGCTAGCAGAAATAAAAAAAAAGAATAGAACAAATGAGATGCAATTATTTCTTCTTGATTTAATTAAATGCTGCTGTGATCTTCCAGTCATGCTTTTGCGGTAGTTTTACTGCACAGACTTTTTCTGGATTAGTTCGCTTTTGTATTCTAGCTCTGTTGTTATGTTCTTTTCCTTGTAAGCTACTGGAAAGACCTGCAGTTATGAAGCCGTGTTTGTTATTCATACCGTTTTCTGTGACAAGTGGGAGACAAGAACACCATAGGTCACCAGAACCCTTTCAGGTAAAGCAGTTTAGGTTCTATAATACCTCAGAGATATCATCTTTCCTGCTTTCTCAACAGCTAACAACGTATCGTAAAATGTCAGTGTTTTTGGTGTCAAGAAATGAGTAAAAACAAATCCAGAAAATAAATTTCCTTCCTGTTTAGTCTGAACAAATATTCTGAATATTGTTCCATTTCTGCAGGAGTTGCTTTAATTTATTTTCCAGTTGACCTTAACAGCAGTCCCTTAGGATGTGTGGGCATATCTAGGATCTAATACCATCAGTATTCAACAAGAACATGATGCAGAGAGGCTACTGCCAGGTTATATTTTGCCATCCCTTCTCATTATACATCTGTTCATGAGTGGCAGCATCCTATTCCACGTATTTAGTGACTCTTCACAAAGCCCACAAATGCCTAAGAGAAGTTGCTTCAAGGAAAGAAGCAAACTTCAGTAATTCTGGAAAGATCAAACATTTGAAAGACATTTCAGGGAGGAATAAATTTAAAAGGTAAATGCCTTCCTGTGCTATCTTCTTCCTGGTTTCATTTTGATGTATTTTTTATTATTGTTAAGGACAGAGAGGTTCAACATAGAAAGTAAGATTGCAACGTGGAACTCTTAAGTTTGTTCATATCTGAGAGTTTTGTGAATAAGTCAGTTTTTCAGCAATATGCCTTTTTGCTTTGTGCCTCTTTTAGGCACATGTTAACTGTGGTGCCCATGTTAAAAAAAAAGCCCATTACTTGAGAAACACCAGTGGTTGATATTTGGCAATTGCATGGGGAAATTTGAATCATTTGTAAAAATTCTCTAGCATGTTACAGCAACAGTTAGGGGAGCAAGGGTACTTCTGAACAAAAATGCAAACATCTTATTTTTAATGGCAGCTTAACAGAGATCTAGTTTCTTTTGCCTTCAATGGTAAATGCAACTTTAATCAAGCAGAGCAGTAAATTAGCTTCTGGCAATTTGCATCCTAGACAGCTGTAATGCTCAGAGCCACAGCGATGGCAGTTAGGAAAGAAAATACATTAGTAGTGTGGTAAACTGCAGGGGGAAAAAAAGAGCCCTCTTAGTCCAAGTCGTTTATCCAAAAAAAATTTCATCAGGCTAATGTCAAATAACATTCAAAGGAAATGTACTACATCTTCCCTGAAGAAAACCTGGCTGAATTGTCTTCTGTTCTCGGTGTATTTGCTATATTTTCCAAGTACTCCATCATTTTCAATGTTAAATTATGTTTATTTAGATAATTTTTAGAATGTTAGAAAAGTAATTTCTTCCAAAATAAAGACTATCAAGTGCTGTACATTCTTGAAGGGAATTGATATAAAAAGTAGTTAAATTATGTGAAATTAAAAAAAAAAAAGCTCTTTAGGGGAAAAAAACCCAACTTCTTATGCAGTTGCACGAACTATCTATTATACTCTGAGTTTGTTCATATGCTTTTAGAAAGGAATTTTTTCTTTGAGTTGGTGAGACTATTATATAAGTAGTGGTTTTGCATTCCTAGTTTTTTCTCTCAATTTGCTGTTGGAAAATTGTATACACCACTTCACACTAGCTTCTAATGGTAAAACCAGTAATGATTTCAGTACTGTGAATTGACTTCAGTTTCCAAGTGATAGAGAATATGGCAAGAAGGGGAATGATTGCATGGATATCTTTGATAATTGCCATATTGAAGAAGGCAATTATTGGGCCAGATTCAAGAAAGCCTTTTTATGTTTGCCTTTCCTTCTGGTTCACTGAAATTGCACGCTGTTACTTTTCAGCGGTTTATGTCTCTCTGTTTCCATAAATTAGTTTGTGCAATCTGTCCCTGTGACCTCAGGAACAATTCTCCTTCTGTTTTTGTGAGGCATCTGAGCACTGACGCTGAGACTGAAAAACTTACTAGAGCTGATAATTGATAATTTGCCCTGTAAGTAAGCATAAGCCGTGGATAACATTGAGTTGGATGAGTAATTTTTTTGTATCACAGCCACGTACAACACTGTGCAGTAGGAGGAAAGGGAACCTTGTCAACTGCTCATGGATTAGAAAGAAAGAAGCTGTGAGGGGTTTTCTGCTTGTAAGACTAGCAAATTGTTATGGATTTCTAGCACTGAGTGTGAGATGAAGACTGATGTGTTCATGTTGGTTCCTCCTGTAGCTCTGACCCCTCCTAATGTCAAAACAGAACTTTAAAGCACGCATTTATGGGCTGAAGAAATTATGATTAAGATTACAAAAATTATATGTACAGATGGAAAGAAAAAAAAAAAAAAGATGATGTAAAGAACAAAGATAGAATGGACTTCTTGAGGCACTTAGCTCTGTCTCCTTCCCCACTCTCAGGTTTCCACAAAATACATTTATGTTCCTAAATATTTACTTCTCCCTCATCACAGTTAATAAAATGTTTTTCAATACACCATGATAAACCTGAGACCTACAGAAAGAAACAAAATCATCAACTGTAATTTTCCACAATTTTCTCTGCTTAAATGCAGAGATCAGACATTCAAACAGCAGTGCAGTGTCCTGCAAACATTACCTTTGAGGTAAAAAAGATGGCTAGGGAAGGCTTTTAAACCTAAGCTTTCCTTTTTACACCACGATCACTTATATTCTGTCATTTTTCTCTCAATTGTAAAAAGCATAAATGCTCCCTACCCATTTTGAATTCCATTTTAAAAGTTCTGTCTGTGGAGGCCTGGAAAGCACCCTTCATTTCTACTGAGTTATTATATGAAAAATTTGTATCACTGTTACCATAGGCCATTATGTCCCGTAACTGAAATAATTCTTGTCTCATCTTAATACTTACTCCCGCCTCTACAATATTTGCAGACTTCCTCAGCTTCTGACTCCAGTTTCATTTCTGTAGGCCAAACAATCGAGGTTCTTTTAATCTATTTTTTAACTAAAGAAAAAGATCCCCAGTCATCTAATGGTTGTATTTGTCCTGTTATTCAACATATTCCAATTTGAATTCGCATTTCTTAAATAAAAAGGGACCAGAAGAATATGCAATATTTTTGAGGTTTTTCCAGTTTGGAAACTGATTCTGAGCTGAAGTTAATTTACCATTAGTTTTAAAAAAATGCGTTTCTTTGTCCTCCTTGTTTTTTTAAGTTATAGTGTTACCTTTCATACAAAAAGGGATAACAAAAGCGTTTGTTTCACAATCGTCCTTTGGTTTTGCTTTGGTTTTCTTATGTTGTTTTTTTTTTCTTTTTTTTTAGTAAAAGATGCCATTGCAGTGCTATTAGCATCAGAGAGTGTGTTACAGAGGTAAAAACAAACATGCTGTGAGTATAAATATATTATTTGTATTGTCTACTGTTAAATATTGAAAGCAACTTTGAAAACAAAAGTCAAGGTTTCTAATACCTATAAAATGTCATAAATATTACATATAAATATAGCTGAGGATATGCTTCTGTAATAAAGTACATCTATTAATTAAATGCTGTCCAAATAAAGAAATGTTACATTAGTAGAACATTTATTTAAAAAAAAATATCTATAAAACTGGTGTATAAGGTGTTTTCTACTGATCTGATACTGCTTGTGGATTTAAGTATGTTGCCTGTGGCCATCCTGCAGCTTTAGAGGAAAATACCTAGGGATTATAAAGCTGACTGCATGATGCTGTGCCTTGAGTGAGCAAGACTGAACAAGCAGGAATTGAACAGGAAAAGGCAAGAATTTGATCACAGTAGGTTGAGTTTCTATTATGCTTATTATTTTTCTTGCTGATTTAAGAGGTAACAGGAGAAGAAAAGCCAATCTTAAAGGCAATATAATGGAAGCACAAGGTAACTATTCATCCACATTTCTCAAAGATAAAGAAACACAACACACAATGCAGTTACAACAACTGTTAGAGAAAATGACATAGTGTATATGGAAGATAAGAGGCGAACTCCAGGCTTAGCCTTTGATCATGTTTCCTTTGGGATCAACAGTTCATTTGATGATGCAGATACAAGTGGAAATGGGAGGGAGATATAAAATATTTTCAGCTATGAATTATTTGCTAGTTGTGATGTCAGATTTCTTATTGCTACTGACAGGAATGCTATTAAAGATATTGCTAACACTTTCCTTTTACTTCCCTGTCAAATACAAAATTTGCCTGTTTGATCATTGTTGTTTGATGTCCTTGGTTCTAGATTATCTGGCTATATGAATTAACATGAAAAAAATATTTTTTTTTTCAGAAAAGTACACCTCTGAATATCCAGAGAGATTAGGGGGTGGGAGGGGAGAGAATCTACTTTTCCGTGGAGGGTGACTAAAAGACCTTTTAGATTATAGTGCTATTTTGAGCAACACATAAGTGGTACCCAACTAATTCATAAGCTTTGTGTTGACCTATTGTGCTGAGGTGAATTTTACCCAGACAGTGAAGCTCTTCTGTAAAAAGAATCAAGAGCAGCAGCATAGCTTAATATTAAGGAACCAAATTCAGATGTGATACAGTCAATGGAACTTCACTTCCCCAGTATAATTCCAGTGGCTAAAATACCACGTTTTAATTCAGTCCAAAGTACTTGAACTGCAGGCTTTCTGGTGTTACATCCTTCATGCAATTTCCTGGTAGTGTTGTGCTTCATCTTCGAAGTCAGGTCTAGAGTCCGTCTTTACTCCCCTCAGGCCGCTCTCTGCTTTGCCTCCTTCTCCACATCAAATAATTTGGTGAGCTTCCATTTGAAAATCAGAAGGAAAAAAAAAAAAAAAATATCCAGGAGTGCTAATTAGCTGAAGGTAATGGCAACAGAATGTGTCACTAATCATTGAAATATACTTTCAAAAAATACTTAATAAATCATCACACTTTGTCAAATCAAATCAGTCAGTATAATAATCCAATGATGGTGCAGTGCACTGATGTATAGAAAATACTGAGCACAGAATATCACCAGTGATTAAGTACTTATCATTGTACAGCAGACCATAATTCACCTTCCTGAGAAAGCAGTTATGACAGAACAGAATATAATAAAGCCTTTCAGCAGGTGCCATTATAATAAGGAAAACCGGCTCAATGGAGTCTGTGCATCCAGTGAAACTTCCATCCCTTCTAGAGGCAACAGCTTCTTACTTTGACTACAGCCCTTAAATGAAGTTTCCCTTCATTTCTGGGAACTAGGCCTGTTGAAACCCAAAATATGCGCAAAGCTTGTGACAGTGGTAGGATTTGTTCTGTTCCTCTCGCAAATATTAAGATACTTTGGCTTCTAACATCATGCTTTTTTCTCCTGGTTTGATAAATAATTCTTCAGTATTTCTAATTATCAAAATTAAATGCTGGCCATGCTCCATTCACCATTTGTTTCACCTATTTGTTATGCTGTTATTTGCTTTTTTTCATGTCCATTATAAAAAAAGTAATTTTGGGAAATGGATTCATTAATAATTGTAATCATAATGCTGTAACTTTAATTTCTTCAGAATGGAATGAATAGCTGCTGTACTACTTTTTAATTTACAAGCTGGAAATCTAGGGAGCACAAGGAGGTAAATTGTCTTTTGTAGCTCAAAAATGGGCTTTGGATGTTTATGAATACAATAGTAATGGTAAGGAAAGGATTAATAAATCAGGTGAGGCACAATGTAATTAACTTTAAATTTAATCTGGGGATGGTATGCAACATGTCTAAGGATGCAGACTTGCAAGCTGTTACTACTGTGGCATCATAGATTTTGTCAATAGCACAGCAAAACTGGGTGTCGTACACCGTCATTAATAGCAAGACAGAACAAAAGTGACTAATGTGCAGTGCTGGTTTTTGTGCCATCTCTGACACAGTCGGTGACACCTAGCACTCGGCCTCCTATAGAACAGGAAGGTGGAGTAGGTCACTTACGGCAGGAGACCTAAAGGAGCAGGTGAAATTCATTTCTCCTGTCCTCCTGGAATCTTAAGGCTGACAAGACAAGTCTGTGGTTTGTTTGGCCCTTTCCATTTTACCCTTATTTCACATCTAGAGAGAAACTTTAAAAAAGAGCTGTCAGTAATAAAGTTGGGAGTTTCATCAGCTCTGAACAACCCAAATTGTTTGAATTCAGTGTGGTGATTAATTTAAAAGCAAAATGCAGACCAGGCAGTGCTCCCCTGCTGTCTGTGGAAATATTTTCATAAGATCTAAATGAGATTTGTAGCATTTTTGAATCTCATACAGAGGCAGCCAGTGACATTGCAGCAAAGGGCAACTTCCAGCTGGGATGTTCCTTCTCAGTGATCAGCTCAGCTGTTCCTGGAGGAATGAGCTGTAAACCAGCAGTGCTGTCATGCTGCTGGGCATCACCAGTCACTCTGAGTGACTCTCACCTTGTATGTGACTTCCAGACACTGTCATGGGCTTGGGCCCACCCTGTTTTACAAGCCAGCACAGAAAATGTTGTAATGTAGTTCAACAAGTGGCTGGTTTGTGAGAGCTGCTAACTCTTGAACCCTCCAGCTAAGAGAATATTTTAGGTGTGAGAATTAACATGGTATGTCTTGCGTTATTTTAATGTATAAAGATCTGTAATGACAATCGTCAGTCTGTGTTGGGCCTTGCTGAAATGCGAAGTTCCTGACTCTTCTTCACTGGATTTATACTGTCTAGTTTAGTTTAGTTTTGTATGAGATAATTATCCTAAATAATGATTAGTCTGAGTGCTTATTTTGGCAGGTTTGTTTAAGTGCCATCTACTACAAAATTTATGTGCAATTTTGTGGTTTGGTGTAGTGAGTATCTTTGCATCCAGTAATGATGGAAATTAATTTCTGTTACTTTTGCAGGAATTAAGTTTCTGTAAATATTCCTAGAAATCTGTCCATGCCATAATTTCTCAACATGAGAAATGTTTGTCCTCAAATTTGTACACTCTTCCTATATTTATCATCAGTCTTCCTGTATTTATCATCCATTCAGACATTAAAAAGCATATGCTTTTTTTCCTGAAGTTCAGCTGAAGGGAAGGCATGGCTAGTGTGAGGTACTTTGCTAGCCTTAACAACTTAAAAATTGTCACTCTTCCACCCTGACAGCACTGATTTACTGATTAATGGGCCATCATTTTGCCTTTGTATTAAGCAATTGCTCTCAGCTAGTGCTGAATTACCAAAGGATCTGTAAAACTGACTGCTGCACACTGTACAAGTTTCCACCACTCAAAACCCTGTGAGAGCCACTGAATTATATTAGGGCAGCAGCTCCCGATGAGTTTCTGAGGCAGATGACCTATTGCTCCCAATAAGGACAATTTGGTGGCTTGGGACTGTACAAATCCATTGGACCAATCTGTGTCCCACTCAAATACTGTGCTCACACTTATTTCAGCTTTGACTTCTGCTATGGGAGCCCTCCTGAGCAGCCAGGTTAAAAGGAATCACACAAACCTTATGCCCTCATTATATTTCCACTGAAACTCAAAGTAGATCTTAAGTAGTGTGTAGCTAATCAATTGACTTAAATCAATTATCTGCATGCCTGGTGTCTGGGATGAAGAAATTGCAAATATCTGGGAAACGGGGATGGAGAAATCCAACTCTATTTGCTACTGAATGACTCCTTACAGCAGTGTGGAAACATGATGTTCTGGAGAATTCATACCCTTTCCTAACCTTTCAATTAGACCTGTAGTGTTCCTGCCACTTTGGCTCTTGAGAGAACCTTTATTGTATGTGCAAACCTTTCATTCATCACCTAAGTGTCCACAAGTACAGTTGTTGTGTAGAGTTTGTTTTAAGCCGAATATTTTGTTCTTCTTTCCCTCCACTTTGTTATGCAGATAGCTTCCGATTGTGCTTGTGCACCCTGCCCGTCTATTCAAGTGCAGTTGCCTTGGATGTAAATTCTTCCTCTGGTATTTTGCCTTCCAAAAATGTAGAAGGTGTGGAGAATGTAAAATGTAGCCTTCTACTTCTTCTTCAGCACTGACTTCGCCCAGCTCACCATTTTAATTCTTCTTATTTGTATCACGAAGGTAATGGTATTATATTTTATAATTCATCTTGAAAAATTCAATGGTACTCTTGGCCCATATCCAAACTCATATTTTCTTAAGGCTGGAGTTAAAAATGAACGTGTGTCTTGCTGCCTCCCTACCCCTGAAGTTTGTATTTCACTCCTGCCAACAGCGTGTTTCTGTACATGTGCACATTTCACAATCTGACATAAAGCTTGTAAGGTCTTCAAGATATTATATGTCAACAAGTAAATCAATTGAAGAGAAGTTTTATTAACTGAACAGGAACAGATGTGTGCATAGGGTAACTTATTCCTCATTAAAGGAGAAAGTGTATGACCTTTGCAGTACTTAAGCGTCGAATAGATGATAGGTAAATGGTCTAGAAGGTTGTATTTCTATGAGGCTCTTGTTTGAGCTGTTTGGAGTTAGTTATTATGTGGAGGTTTATGCTACATATATCAGTCAGCTAATACTCAGCAGATCTTTTTCATACAGCACAATGTGTGACAGATTTGAACAGAATTTAGTTGATTTAAATAATAGATTTCTTGAAAGTATGTGGTCTTCCAAATTTAGCTTTTGAAAATGTTTTGCTTGGCTTGCTAGGACTATGCCCCAAATTATCTCATATTTGCAGTTCTAAATAGAAGCTCAGTTAAAAAGCAGTAATCAAGAAGATTGTTTTTCTGAACTAGTCTTCAGTGACTATTTGACTTTTGATTACTGACCTACAGTGATGTACATGCCTATGAGTAACCACAGGCCCCCAGCAAAACTGCAGAAGAGCACAGTCCCGTTCTCTGTGGACATTTTCTCATTGAGTGTATGTTTGACATAACTGCCAGTAGTATACTGGTTTGCGGTGGCAAAAGCATAAGGGCCTTACACTGGGCACTAATGATCCTCAAAATTTTTAAGAGATCTGGTTTTCTCAACTGCTCTACAATTCTGGTTTCCTGTGTTTTCTTTAACAAGACACAGTCAGCACAGACCCTGAGGATTCCCCACAAATATAATTATTCTGGGCTATTTACATAGCAATGTAGGTGTTTAATCTTTCTTAGTTTCTGGAGAAGGCCAAAGAAAATGTTGCAGCTCATATCAGCCTATTTAGAAGACTTTGAAAGCAGATAGCTTTTCTTCTGTATGGTAGTCTATCCCTATTTTCTGCCTTAAACCACCTTCTTTGTGCTTACTTATCAAAGGGTCTGTCAGCTTCAGTTGTCCTGGCCTCTTTTTGGCCCCATGTTAGCCTCGTGTTCAATAATTAGGTCTTGCAATTTTCATCCAGATCTGAAAGAGAATAATTTTAAAAGAAAAAATCAGAAGGCAAACATGCAAACTGTCAGAGGATTTAATGCCAATCTCAAAAGGTTTTGATTTTTAAAAAGCTCTTTAGCATTCAAGATGGGTTTTTTTCCAGCATGTTAATCAGGCTGGTAGTAATTTAAAAAAAAATAAATCTAACTCTTGTCTACTACATTGTAGAATTGCTTTAATAGTTAGAAACCCCTATTTTTTTTTCTCTTGAGTTTAAGAATTTACAGTAAACTCTCTCTAGTTAATTTGAAACTTTCTGATAAAAATCTATCTTAAAACCTCTGATACAGACTTTGAGACAGATCTATTATATGTGTCTACCTCTTGAGCTCTGAATTTTGTCTTTAAAGTGTGCATCACTCATCTCTGACCTCAAGTGTGATAAAGAATGTTAGGAAAAAATCTCTAATCTGAATCCAGTCCAGGTGTGACTTAGAATAATCATCTCATTTTTCACTCTGTAGCCATAGATTTCACTTGAACATATCTTGCAATGTTCCACTTGAGTATATCCAAGAGAATATTTTTCCTAATTCTCTCCAAATCTTACACTAACTCTGGAAATTACTTCTCTATGGAAGACTTTATTTTTGACTCCCAGTAGATTGCTAGGGTTAGTTCTGACGAGGACCAATACTTCTCCTGTCAGCTGCAGAACTATATTTATTTGCTTTGTCTGAAGGAAGGAGTGATCCATCTCACTCTGTATTTCAACTGTACTTACTGTAAATAAGAGGCAATAGAACATAACAAATGTTCTACATAAAACTTTACTTTCAGTTGGTATATGTTAGATAGATAAAAAAGGGTTATGTACTGCAGATTTTTGGCTAGGAAATAATATTTAAACAGTAGCTTTTCTACTTGTAGCTCCAAAATTAAACCCATTTAGAGTGCGCTTATTCTAAACAGAAAATGTCTTGTAGATGCAATTGTTCTGTTGCGTGAAATCACATCCAAATTGTTGTTTTTCTGGGTGTAAAGGGCTATATATAACTGCAGTTGTGTAAGGAAGTGAAAATTAGTATACTGCACATGAGACTTGTACTGTAATTGTAAAGCAAAATTACTTTCCTTGGATTCAGCCTAATATTTTCTAAACAAGTCATTTGCATTTTTGAACTCAAGCCCAAAATGCGGACATTTTCGCTTTTTGGAAAATTGAACCTAAAACTGAAACAAGGAAATTAATTAAAGTGTGCTGTATTGAGGTTTATATCTGGACATGCCAGAATCACAACTGCCATGAAGATCTTTTTTTAATTGGAAGTACCACAATTGTGTACTGGAAGCACACATACCAGCAGTGTGCATTGGCAGCCCAGAAAGCTAACCGCATCCTGGGCTGCATCAAAAGAAGCGTGGCCAACAAGTCACAGGAGGTGATTCTACCCCTCTACTCTGCTTTCGTGAAACCCCACGTGGGGTACTGTGTCCAGCTTTGGAGTCCTCAACACAGGAAGGACATGGACCCGTTGGAACGGGTCCAGCGAAGGGCCACGAAGATGATCAGAGGGCTGGAGCACCTCTCCTATGAAGAGAGGCTGAGAGAGCTGGCTTTGTTCAGCCTGGAGCAGAGAAGGCTCCAGGGAGACCTTATAGCAGCCTTCCAGTACCTAAAGGGGGCCTACAGGAGAGCTGGAGAGGGACTCTTTTTCAGGAAAGGTAGCAATAGGATGAGGGGTAATGGTTTTAAATTGAAAGAGGGGGATTTAGATTAGATACTAGGAATAAATTCTTTGCTGTGAGGGTGGCGAGTCACTGGAACAGATTGCCCAGGGAAGTTGTGGATGCCCCATCCCTGAAAGTGTTCAAGGCCAGGCTGGATGGGGCTTTGAGCAACCTGGTCTGGTGGGAGGTGTCCCTGTCCATGGCAAGGGGGATGGAACTCGATGATCTTTAAGGTCCCTTCCAACTCTAACCATTCTATGATTCTATGAATTCTAAATTGAAAAGATAGAAAGCAGGAAGTGGAAGAAAGATTTCAGTCTTCTCTCTTATTCATTTTGTAAATGTTCACCCATCATTAAGTTGCACAATTCACCTGTCAGTTACAAGTAAATTCCATATGGGTATTGCTTGCTAATTACTCTAATTTCCTTTTTAAATGAGGAGATGAGAGAACAGGCAAGACAATGAAGATAAGACCTTTAAAATAACCTCCTCATGATGCACAGTCATGTATTGATGTTTAACAACTGAATATCAATTTAAAAATGGATTAAAAACTGAGGTTAGATTAGGAACAGTCCAAGTGAAATAACATTAGGCTGATGTAAGTCAGAGAACACAAATCATCTGAAGGAAAAGAAAGGTCAGGACAGCAGGTGGAATGGAAAAAATGTAGAATATGGGAGGAAAGGAAATGATCTGTTTAGCATCAGACTGATTCCACTCCCTAAGAAGTCAGTGGGAATTTTGCTTCTGATTTCAGTGGGAACAATTAAGTTAAGAGGATCTGGAGCCTGACTCAGATGGTCCTATACTACATTGTAAATAAATTAGAACTTTCAGTGATTGGCTGATTAGATTTTATGTATAGTTTTTTGTTAAAGTTTTGCTCTATAATTTTACATGATCATCAAGGCAGTAGGAAAGTGGCAAGAAACTACTTGTAACAAAACTGATAAAGTTAATAGGTTAGTTTAATATGATGATTGGAAAATATGAAAAAATCTTGAAGGACAATAGCAGAGGTAGGTAGTTATAGTGTGACATTGATCCTAAGGCTTGGACAGAAAAGTTGAATAATATTCTAATGCTGAGTGTCTTGTGTTATTTGTTATAAAAGGCAGGAGCAGAAGCAACTATTATGTTATAATAACTCATAACAGTCTCTCTTCTATTCTGCGCTCTGTCCTACTGCTTAATTGGGTATAAAAATTCAGCAAGAGAGGTGAATCCCCGAGCACACAGCTCCTTTGGGAGCCGCCTTTGCACCAAATTTCAAAGTGCCTGTGCAACCTGGCACAACAGAGGCGAAGGGTGTCTGCTGGGCCCACTAAGTAAAGAAGAAGAGTGGATTACAATAGCTTCTTTATAGTGAGACAATCCCATCAGAAGAATGGATTAAGAGAAAGGAGTAGTGAGCTTCTGCTGCCGAGTCTCAGTATGTTTCTTTCTGATATGTATTACCTCCTTGGAAACGTGTCTTCTGGTTTTGGTTAATGAGAAAGCTGACTAACTCCGTCTATTTCTGACCTCTTCTGCAGCTGTTCTCAAGTCTTCAGAAATAGTTCAGGGACACAGATGTATTTGTCTTCACCTCCTATGAGTGTATGATAGGGTAAGTATTGCCCTCCTTTGTTTTAGCACCAATTGAAGCACAATGTAGAAGCTCTGGTTATTTGGTACTCTATTCTTGGAAGCCCTGTCTCTAAATCACATACACTGTCCTTATTCAGGCTGCAGTTTCCTTTCAGTATTTCTTATAATATATAAGATAATTACAATGGCTGTATTTAATTCAGACAGAATAACTGCCAAAAGGGAACTGAAAAAGCATGTCTCCGTCTTTTGTGGTCTCATTTATTACCAGCACAATAAGAAGCTTTTTTCCAGTATAATTGCTGGTAATGTTTAAAGATTTTGTTAATTTCAAGCTTAACTATAATTATTGCTTTCTCAGTGATAGAGAAAAGCATATGTGATTTTATCATTCTGTGAAATGTACATGTAAAATTCTGATATTGTATCCATCAGCATAAAGGCTCTGCTTCTGGATGCAAAGGATGATTCTTGAATTTGTGTAAAGGCAAAACTAAAATTAGAAAAAAGTTTTTGTTTATTTGATGGAAATTTGATGCCTCTTATATTGCAGTTAGGTTTGTAAGAAAATCACAACTAAGTCCTTCCACATAAATAAATATTGAAATTCATAAGGAGTACAAAGAGTTCACAGAGCTTAGATGGAGCAATCCTGTTGTTCTCTATCTTCCCAAACTGGTCATGTCTATCAGAGTACTAATTTGATTAGGTATGTGAAGGTTCTGAACCCCAGTCCTTCATCTGATCCTGGATTTTCAGCGCTCACTGTCAGACCAGTTGATAGTAACCTTATGATAACCTTAAAAGACAGTACAGACACGTAAGTCATGTCTTTGCTTCTGTGCTCCTGTGCAAATACAAGGAGTATTTGCTTCTGGGATTGTTCTGAAGATGAAATAATGTTAGTGCTGCTTCAGAGAACTGGGCTCAACCACAAAAATGCATCTAAAATGGCTTTTCTATTTGCAAAAATCCATTTGGGCTGTAGTTTTTCAGCTGTGTAATCAAACAGGCAGGTTTCTGAACAAAGAATGTGATCAGAGGCTGGTTTCCTCCTGGTAAAACCAGAAAGAAAAGTCAAGTAGAAGATTTTTTCTTTAAAAAAACCCTACTCATTTGAGTAAATTCTAAATCTGTGGCTCAGCAGTGAGTAAGGGGCTCCATATTATAGAGGTGATTAAGTCTTTCACATGAGTGACAAAACCAAAAGAATGTGAGTATGGTTCTGCAAGAATAGAGTTGTTATCACTCTGTTCAAATTCCAGTTTGGGTAATTACTTCTTCCTTACCTAATTTCACCTGCAGTTCCAAATGGATGCAATCTTCAATTCCTATTATAAGCTATTGTGTCAAATCACTATAGCCCCTGCAATTTACCCTAGAACTATCTATAATTCCTGGGTGTCTGAAAAGATTCTTGTATGGTATACATTCAATTTGTAAAGACCTTAGAGATCCTTGTGAACCAATAGGTGTATATGAATACATAACATCTGTTTCCTACATTAGTTAAAATGGGGAAAGTGATTTCTAGCTAAAACAAGCGGAATGGTGTAAAATTAGCCAAAACTTTGATAGGACAGAACAGATCAATTTAGTATTCTTTAGATCTTTTATTCTCTTCGTTCACCTTTCTGTCAGTTACTTGATCAGCACCTATTGTGTAGATGGAGGTAGGAGATGGGAGACAAAAAGGTTGACTGAAGAGAGAAATTCTGTTGTAGCTTAATCCTCAGCTGAAAAAGATGTAACACTGATGAAGTCAGATTGTACCACAGAGGAGGAGCACTGGGCCTGTGTTCCTTCCATAACAAGAAACACCCCTCCTTTGTATCATCTTGCCTCTCAAGACAGGAATACTGCTATTGCTGCTGTATTTTTTCTCCTGGTATTATACTGGATGTTAATACAATAAAGGGGATCCTAGAAAAGCTGGAGCATTTACTCCATTAGCTTTAAGACAAGGAAAGAACGGGGGAAAATTTCAGACGTATTCTGAGCTGCTCAGGGAAGGTATCACTTTGACTTCATTACTTACACCACTGGTTCTAAAAGAATGTTTCATTCCAAAATACATCCAGAGACTAATTAAGAAACAGATTTCTTAGGCAGTGCAAAATTACTTACTTTTTTTTTTCTCCCTGTCTCAGATATCAGCTGGGATAATTGACTTGATTTATTTTTCAGTCCTGAAAAAAGGTATTTTTAACTGAATCTCAATTTCTTTTTTCCACAGGTAAAATTTAGCACCAAGAGAAAAGCACAGACTTGTGTCTGCAGAGATAAATTTTTGCTATATAATTGCCAGGTGCTTTTACAGTTCTCTTTTTCATAGGCTTCTATGATTTGAATATATTCTTTGTATGGCTGAATACTTTATTTTGAATTTCTGTAATGTTTACTATTCTTGCCCCTTGATTTTTATATTTTTTGTGTGCTGTCTCTCCAGAATTTTTCTTCGAATGCAGCACTTCTAACTCTTACAGATGACTTGGAACAGTTACCAACACACTCTTGAACACTGAAAACTGTAAGTACTGGTGGTAGGTGCTAACGATACTTAGTTCTTTAGGCAAAAGACCCTGTATGACTAAGGAATTGCACGGATTTGAGGCATTTGTGTGTTTGAAATCTTCAAGCCAAGGATATTAAGACCCATTTCCATTATCCACTGCATAAAAAGAGGTTGGAGATAATCATTACTGGAAGCTTGATCCAGTTGAGATGCTGAAGCTAATTTGTTTTTAGTTCTTTGTTTCTGAAGCACATAGTCCTTCATCAATATTGAACTTGTTATGGATTTTTTTGTAATTTTCTTCCCCTCTTTCTTAAAAGAGTGTAGTCAATGACACTCCTTTCTCCAGTCCCTATTGAGATCAATGGCAATATTGCCACTGACATAAAAAACCCATAAAATCTCACTTTTTTTATACCTTAGAGGAACAATTGAGATAGTTTGGGTGTTAAGTATCAGACATATTGAAACCCATATTCCCCCCAAACCAAAGAAAGCAAAAGAAAACATAAAGATCAGATTTAGTGATAGACTAAAAGACATCACAACTGCAAAATCAGTAATTCCTAAGAATTAATAGCTTCAAATGGCACATTTAATGTTCTGTGAAATGTATGTCACCTTTACAGACATGCATTAAAGAGGTGCTGTCATGTATTTCAAACTTACTGGAAAAGCAGAGTTTTTCTCTTTGTATTGTGTGACCTAGAGAATTAAAAAAAAAAGTGGCACATAGTGGTTTTAGTGCTCCAACTTGTCAGTAAGCATTATAGATAATTGCTACTTGTCTCACTGCCAGTGAATGCCAGTTTCAAAGCTAGATTATGAAATTTCATTAAGATTGTGCAATTTGTGTAACAATTATAATATGTCGCATTTTTCAGAGCTTTTAATGTGTGTTCCCAACTTGTCTTTTTCTAGATTTGGTCCACAGACTTGAAAATCAATTTTATTTTCAGAAGTTTTTTTCCTATATAATTATACAGTTGTAGAAATCTCTGCTTCTGTACAGCTGTCCTATTTAAGTTTACATAACTTATGTCAATGTAATTATTCCTTTGGGTCAGAGCATCTGCATGGGCATCAGCCTGAACAAAGATGTTTCCATTATTTTCCCTGTGTAAGATTTCCCTATTTAATCATACATTTGTTTACAGTTTTTGTCTCTCTGGATCATTATGACTGTATGCTGTGATTTCTAAAATGGCAATTTTATAGGTGTTGAAAGCAAAGGTTGTCTCATGGATAAACTTGAGTACATAGTGTCCAGTGTCTGTGTCCAGTCTAGTTTAATTACCCCTTTAGGTCATTTTCTTCTTGATGGGATTAGCACAACCAATAAACTGACTGCCTCTAACAATGCTTGATATATGTCTATACTTCCATTTTATAGAGAACTTTAAAAATGTTTCACCTCCGAACTCAATTTTACATGTATTACTCAAATTTCTTTCTCATCTAATTAGTTTCATCTACCCATCGATCACCAAACTATCTCAAATTTATTTTATGGTATGATCATTCAACCAGATTAAGAACAATTGACCCCCAAATCTATGTAGCCTTTTCAATATTGATAATGCACCATGGTAAAAAATATGGTATGTATATGAAATGGTGAATAAACCCAGTGTTATAAAAAAGTGAGTGTTTATCACAAAGTGCAATCGAATTGCAATGAGACCAAAATGTAATTATTGAGTAATAATTATTTTAATATGCACCTTGTGGCACTGCCCAGGGAATTTGAGAACAATGGCACCTTTCCCAGGGTGTCGTTTCAACTTTTGTATAAAATTTTGTTGTTAATTATATATATTATATGGCATAGTCTATGGAAAAAACATTGTTCTCTAGAAAATACATTTGATTTTTTGGATGCTGTCTGTAGGACTCCTGTGCTTCTGCAAAACTTATTTACTTAATTCCTAATGAATCCAAGTAGCTTTCATAATGATATTGAGCTTTCATATAAAAAAAAACCACTAGAGAGAAAGGTGTATAATTTATACTACTAGTGTATAGTAAGCATATAAAACTAAGAAACAATACAATTTTCATATTCAGTTGAAAAGACAGTTTCAAAGATTGGAAGACAAGGCTTGGAGTGATATACTTACCAAAAAAATTCCTGTAAAAAACTCTTGCTGTTTTAAATTAAATCTTTACTACACTACCATCAAAGAAGGTGAGATCTAGTATATTCTTCTCATAAGAACAGCCAGTGGGGGAAAAAAAAGGCCCCATGTATACAGAAAATGAGTCATCTAGTGCTATTTTTTTCATCTTCATAGGCTTTTACGACTATAGAGTAAGGTGCAGGTAATTTCTTATATTACTTGGCAGTTACTGATAGCAGAATGGAAATGTGAATCCTTCTTCTTGTGCTGCATATTTACTCCCTGAAAAGGTAGAGATGATGCATACCAGAATCTGAACACTGACAAATGAATTGCAGCACTTCAGCAAGTAGGATGATAAACTTTGCTGTAAAGGTGCTTGAATCAGCGGCTTTAATCATTGCGGTTTGTGAGGCAAACAATGAAATATCAGATGCTCCTCTTTATATCCTGGTTAGATAAGCACAACTTCTTTCTTTTCTTTCTTTTTTTTTTTTTTTTTTTTAATATTACAAGAAATTGCATCATGCAATGCCATTAATCAATTTATTGAAGTTCACATTAAAAGCAGTTTGATGTTTGGGCTTTGCAGTATTTCAGAAGTGACCACAAACAAGGCACTTGCTTTGAATTTCCAGAACAACTTCAATTCTTCATGCCCAATTTATACTCATTTATTCTTGTGCCACATTACCCTTTTTTTTTTTTTTTTTTTTTTTTTTTTTTTTTTTTTTTAAATATTACAAGAAATTGCATCATGCAATGCCATTAATCAATTTATTGAAGTTCACATTAAAAGCAGTTTGATGTTTGGGCTTTGCAGTATTTCAGAAGTGACCACAAACAAGGCACTTGCTTTGAATTTCCAGAACAACTTCAATTCTTCATGCCCAATTTATACTCATTTATTCTTGTGCCACATTACCCTTGATATGAAATAACATTTCTCTCTTTTTGATACATTGCCCCTTGATATATCTGCAGAGAGCAATCATATCAAACCTTGGGCTTGACTTCTGGTAGGCTAAAAGCCTCGTTATTCTCACCCATAGTAGCTATTTCTCTGTCAGATCTAAGCTCTTCTCTGTACCTGTAGCAGGAGTGATCAGAAGCGTGTGTAAAATTTGAAAGCCCCTTTGAGCCTTCTGTGGTGGCAGAAATGCTTCTTTCTCTCTGCAGATGTTGGGAAACCCTTGCCCAGCTTCCTCGGAGAGTTCTTGTTCCCTTTGAAGGGGGTGCAGGGGTGCTTTGGTGCTGAGCAATGCAGCCACACTGGCATAGTCCAACAGCAAAGACATTCTCATCCTCTGTCGGGTTACCTGCAACGTAATAACAGATAAATTTGGGTGTTCCTAATCTGGTTCACGTGCATAGTAAAGGGTTTTGCTTAAAAAACCCACAATGCTGAGTGTTTGGACTTAAAATGCAGCATAGGAGCATCCTGAACCCTATTGATTCCTGTGGATCTGAATTGCTGAGTTACAATCTGCAGGAGAATGGATCTTTTAGAATGGAAGTAGTACAGGAGTGGTTGTAGTTAATTTCCAAGGTATTAATTCTTACGCTGGACGTACTTCTTTTACAGTTGTAGAAGTGCATCAATTGCCTGAGTTTGTTAACACAAACTAACTAACTAATTAACACATTACTTTGGATAGAGCATTCAAGGACTAATATGGGTGAAAAATAAGGTCTCAGGAAGGTCTGCCCATGGAGACTGCCAGTCAGTGACAGAAATTCTATTTAACAAATAAAAGCAGAACACACAGGGGGGAAAAAGGGGCTATTAAAAAAAATGCTTTAGGAAGCAGAGTTACTGATCGTTAGAAAGATACCTTTGAAATAATTTTCAACGTAATTTGAACAAAACATAGAACAAACCCAATTTATGTAAACTGCCACTCTGTGTGATATGTACGTTACACCAATTAAGACCCTGTGGTCTCATCACTAAAGTGAAAATTTTGTCACTGATTAGAGTGAGATCAAGACTTTTTCAGTAGTCCAATCTGGACTCATTTACAGCTACCGTAAAGCAGCAGATGCTTCATCCTTTCACTATGCTGTAACTCTTATCTGTAAGTATGACCAAATTAAATCTGAAGAGCATTTTGAAACTCACGTGTTTATGCAGAGATTATGCATGGTGGCATTCCAGACAAAGTCAGAGAATATAATAGAGAATTGTTACTGCTGCGTGTATATAAAACCACTTAAAAATATTAGTAAAGAAATACCTCTGAATATGATTTCCCACATTTAATTTTCTGAAGACTAGCAGAGATCATGCATAAAATTTTCAAAGTTAATTAAATTCAAATTTAATTGTAAAAATTAACATATAATAATGCATTAACAACACAATAACATTTTGTAAATGTTATTGGTATTTTTTAAATTTGTAAATTAATAGGGAAAAAGTGAGAAAACACCTTTCTTTCTAATCCCATATCAAGTCAGGGAGACTTTGCTTCCTTAAAAAATAAAATTAAAAGAGACCATAAAATTTTCTGTATTTGTGTTTTTTAAATCAAGGCTTTATAATATTGCATTAAAGAAAAAAAAGTATTGAAGGCACGTTACCTAACATTCAGAAATGCAGCATGATATAAAGTGAAAGCTGTACCTGCTTAAAGGTTAGTGTCAGACAGATTGCAATTGTGTGCCAACAGAGCTGCAGAGGAAGAATGTTTCACTTCAGTTAGTTTCAAATAACTCTCTTCTATTTTAATGTTCTTTCAGCAATTTTTAAAAAAAAAAAAAAATAATCAAAAGTTTCATTTTATAAAATGTGGCAGGATATAAAAACATCTCACCAACTGTTGGTATTTCTTCCTCCCATTTAAGAAATGAACTGCAATTTAAGAATAATAAGGTCTAATTGGGGTACATTGGGGCCACAGTACTGTACATAGTGTCTGCTAGGTCTTTGTGTCCCTAAGTCCATTTGCCTATGTGATTCTTTGCAGGCAGGCTTAGAACTTGTATGCAACTTTGAAGCAACTAAAGAAAAATAAAAGTAGTTTTGCAAAATGTTGGGAAATTTGATGCATTTGGGCTTATTTTATGTCTTTTTAATAGCAAAACCGATTTGGACACTTTTGTAAGCAAAATAAACTTGTTGAGGAAAAACAGATATGTTGATGAAGAATGAATGTTTTAATGACAAAGGAAATAAAAGGTTATAATGGGCATGAAAAACAGTCTACTAATGTACTAGCAAATGGAAAAATAAGACTTTAAGTTTACATTGAATTAAAATGAATCAGTGTATTAAACCACACAATTTTGAAGAGTACAAAAATAGTGTTTTCAACAGTCTGGTTACCCTTGTTTATCACAGGCATACTGTAATATCAGCAAATGACTGTGGAATTCATGACACTTTATTCTCCTATTCTTCATATTTATTGGGATATAACTTTAGGAAGTGAGGCCATAAATGTTTCCTTTACCTACTAAAAGACATCTCTTTGTTTTTTATTCAATAGTTATACTGCCATTAAAACAATGAAATGCCTAATATCTGCGATGTATAGATGAGTATGTGCAATAAAGTATGCACCATGAATTATAATTTTACCTAATCATGCAGCAAGCTGCTTTTTTGGATAAAATTTGCATCAAAGCAGAGCTAAGGTAAAGATACATTATATGATGCATGGTGGAACTCAAATGCTAAAGAAACCCAAAAAATCATACCTGAAAAGATAATAAAATCACATTAAAAGCATGGCTTAATAAAAAAATTAAACATGTCATATAAACAATAGCATATAGGTTACCTGGAAATTGAAGCAGTAGGATTACTAGAAAGATACCATTGTTGTTATTGATTTATTTTTTTGGAAAAATGTATTGTCACTCTGATTTTCTTGATAATTTTAATCTCCTTTGTTTTAGGAACTGCCATATTTGACTACACCAAACGTCTGTCTAGTTGCGTGTTTTAATTTTGATCTTAGGAAGGTTATTGCTCACTGTATCTACAGATGCATTTGAAAAAAAAAAAAGTGTGACAATTCCTGGCTTGGTTAATCTGGGATAATTTACAATTTATTTTTTTTTCCTATCTGTTCCTTTTGGTCTTAAACTGACCTGCTGGATACAAAGCTTTTACCCTTTAATTGATTTTTTTTTTCCCATCCACTTATTACATGGAATAGAGATCAGAAGTTCCAAACCATTTCCAGACTACAAGTGAGTATGTTTTTATTGTGGTTGGTGTACATGATAAGAAAGAGTAACCTTTTTCCATCACCTCTTAAAGTAATACAATTACAGCCTTTTTGAATATTTTCCCATCTCTTTGCTAATTTCTCTGAATGTTTCTCTGAGATTTGATCTCCCTTTTCTGAACCTCAGCCAGTTATTTAACACTTTTTTCAAACACAGTGATGAGTGCTGCACATATTCTGGAGAAGGTAGTAGTTTAGGTTGATATATGGTCATTTCTTGACTGTAATGGCACATTGAGCAATTGATGTTTTTTATTCCCTCTTTTTCTCTTTATTCATTGTCAGTTACTTTGGAAGCTACAGTGTAACTTGCTCCAGACCCTATATTTGAGTACCAAACAGAAATTGAAAGGAGATGTGATCACTCTTTTTTATTTTCTTGCTCCCTATCAGTGTTGCATTCAATTACTGTTGTCTTTACAGGTTTCTGACCCAGCTAGAAAGAATTTCCTCTCCTTTGATACGTGATTTGATTTGGGGCAAAGTGCTTGGGTGGTGGCTGGGCTAAAGGCTTCCACTGCTTTCCTCTGAAAGAGTGGCACTGTTCCAGTCATGGTGAGAAACCCTTTAGCTGCCTGTATCTGGTTGGTGTGGTAGTCTCCAGTTCCAGTCATGGTGAGAAACCCTTTAGCTGCCTGTATCTGGTTGGTGTGGTAGTCTCCAGTTCCAGTCATGGTGAGAAACCCTTTAGCTGCCTGTATCTGGTTGGTGTGGTAGTCTCCAGTTCACTGCCCCAGATTAAACTTGTGGCTATATTTAGGAAAATGAAGGAATTTTTCCCCTATGCCAGGCTGTTTTACTCTGTAGTGTTTTATATGACCTTGTTTCAGGCATCTTCTGAGTGTTTTCACCGAAAAGTTCCATTCTGTTGCAGAATCTGAAGATGTAGGCAGCATCCTTAATCACTGCAGGCTTCCTCCTTTGGCATGTTTTCATTTTAAAGGCTTTTGATCTTTTATATTAAAGGTCCTATTGTCTGGACACTGAAGCATGTTTTGTTCATTGAAGGGTAGTTTACAACTGTGGACTGGACACTGGAGTATTCTGCACTCTCTGTATCTCAGCTGTATATCTGGCTGTGTACCAGCTCTGTATCTATCTGATTAACTTGCTGGAAGTGGCCTTAAAATAATCACTGCTTTTCAGCCTGAGTTCTTAAGTGTGTGTGGAACTGAAAGGAAGAGAAGCAGAAGGGATGTAGAGAAGATACAGGGAAAGAGAAGAGTTGAAGTGACTATAAGTCTGCATCCTTAAGGCTGGGTGTTTCTTTTTAATGGTGGGTTGAGCACAGCTGGATGCCAGGTGCCCACCAAAGCCACTCTATCACTCCCCCTCTCCTCAGCTGGATAGGGGAGAGAAAATGTAGTAAAAGGCTTCTGGGTCAAGATGAGGACAGGGAGATCACTCACCAAATACCGTCATGGGCAAAACAGACTCAACTTGGGGAATTAATTTAATTTATTACCAATTAAATCAGAGTAGGTCAACAAGAAATAAAAATAAATCTTAAAACAGCTTCCCCACCTCCCTCCTTTCTTCCCAGACTTCACTCCTGATTTCTCTACTTCCTCTCCCTGAGTGGCAGAGTCAGCGTGGGTCCCTTGCAGCAAACCTACTTCAGCATGGGCTCCTCTCTCTCCACGGGTCCATAGGTTCACTGCTTTTCAGCCTGAGTTCTTAAGTGTGTGTGGAACTGAAAGGAAGAGAAGCAGAAGGGATGTAGAGAAGATACAGGGAAAGAGAAGAGTTGAAGTGACTATAAGTCTGCATCCTTAAGGCTGGGTGTTTCTTTTTAATGGTGGGTTGAGCACAGCTGGATGCCAGGTGCCCACCAAAGCCACTCTATCACTCCCCCCCTCCTCAGCTGGATAGGGGAGAGAAAATGTAGTAAAAGGCTTCTGGGTCAAGATGAGGACAGGGAGATCACTCACCAAATACCGTCATGGGCAAAACAGACTCAACTTGGGGAATTAATTTAATTTATTACCAATTAAATCAGAGTAGGTCAACAAGAAATAAAAATAAATCTTAAAACAGCTTCCCCACCTCCCTCCTTTCTTCCCAGACTTCACTCCTGATTTCTCTACTTCCTCTCCCTGAGTGGCAGAGTCAGCGTGGGTCCCTTGCAGCAAACCTACTTCAGCATGGGCTCCTCTCTCTCCACGGGTCCATAGGTCCTGCCAGGAGTCTGCTCCAGCACAGGCTTCCCATGGGGTCACAGCCTCCCTTGGGCATCCACTTGCTCTGCTGTGGTGTCCTCCACAGGTTGCAGGTGGATATCTGCTCCACTGTGGACCTTCATGTGCAGCAGGAGGACAGCCTGTCTCACCAAGGTCTTCACCCATGGGCTGCAGGAAAATCTCTGCACCAGCGCCTGGAGTTTCTCCTTTCTCTCCTTCTTCACTGACCTTGGTGTCTACAGAGCTGTTGCCCGCAGATATTCAATTCTCTTTCCAGCTGCTGCCACCACAGGGTTGGGTTTGGTTTTTTTCCCTTCTTAAATATGTTTTCACAGAGATGCTACCACTGTCACTGATGGGCTCAGGCTTGGCCAGCAGCAGGTCTGTCTTGGAGCCAGCTGACATTGGCTCTTTTGGACATGGGGGAAGCTTCTAGCAGCTACTGACAGAAGCCACCCCTGTAGCCCCCATTGCTACCAAAACCTTGCCACACAAACCCAATATAGCTAGATTGAAGAGTGTGGCCTTAGACAAGAATGCTGACTCCAAAGGCTGTGCATGGATTTTACTTCAAGCAGTCAGAATATGGCCTGAAATTTATGCTTCTTCGTAGGCCATGCTCTGGCCTATAGAATATTTTTTTCACTCTCTTGCCCACTGACTATATAAACATTATATGGAGTTAGCTTCCAGCTGTACTCTGTGATTTTTTTGTGGTTTTGAGACATCTCTGTCCCTGTGCTTCTTAAATTGGATTTGGGAAACTAAGTCAGAGGTGTAGATTTCATTAAGGGGAGCAAGCAAGTAATATTGATGTTTCAGTGCTGTGGAATTTAAACCCATCTTAGATAAGGATCTAAGATATGTCTCAAATATAAAGTCTTTCCATAATAATGAATTCTTCATGAATATTCATAACTGAAAAAAAAACAAAACATGAGAAAAATATACACATATAGCCTAGATTTCTCTACCTCATTAAACAACAGAAATCAGAGCAATTACAGTCCAGGCAAAATATTTAGTTCAAACTGATCCTGCAAGTTTGGAGATTATCTCAAGACAGAGTGTAAAATTTGGGTTGCTGTACTTTGGGAGTTTAGTTACCAGGTTCTTTCAAGTTATTTCTTCACTCCTCTTTAATGTTTTATGACATAGGTGACCTTGGGAAATATATCTTTTTTGGATGTAACATTAGTATTTCAAAGATGCTTTAAGAATTTTATTTGCCATCTGTTTATTTCTATACTTTTGGACTGAGAAGCCAGTACATGCAATGCAATAGTAAGCCAGGTAATAAAACCAGCTTTTTTTTTATTACTGTTTTAGCTTTCTTTCTGAAATACTAAGCAGGTCATGAATTCTAAAATCTAATCTTCTGTAAGTGTTAGTAATGAGACAGTGCAGCAGACAAGCATGGGTCTTCCCACAAGGTTTCTCTTTGTTTATGAATTAAGTCATATGAAGTGTGGAATTTGAGATAAGGCATGAAATTTTTAGGTAGTGCCAGCTGACATAGCTCCATTAAAATCAGTGGAAAGGCACCAGTTTTCACCACCAGCTTGTGACTCACTTCCAGAGGAAATAAAATTTTTAATATGAATGTTTCAGTCATAAAACTTTTACATTGAACTATTGACATCATAAAGACAGATGCTGGTATTCAGAGTCTGAGACAATTTGAGATATTATATTTTGAATTTGAGAGAATCCATAGGTTTTCTCTCTGTCATCCACTATTACTTTGACCCCAACTCGTAGAGCTTAGTGGAAAGTAGCTGAATAATGTCAAGTTCCTTCTGCCTGGAGTAAATTGTGGGCTACTGCATAGTGTAAGGATGAAATCTAGCTTTTCTTGAGGCTCAAGCAGACAAGGGGAAAATAAAATCTTTTCCCCTTCATGCCTCACGAGACACGTATTGAATGGTACTACTGAGTCCTTGTCAGCAATATGACCATTGACAGATTCTGTAACTACTAAGTTCAATAAAACCATTTAAGCTGATAATATGGATGCCACTTTCTGTCATTTTACTGTAAGGTAGACATCGGATGCCATTTTCCAAAATGAATGTGGCAATAGCAACAGTCAAATCCACGTGTGAGGATACCTCAATGGGCTTAGAAAGATGGGGAAGCAGCTCTGAATTTTTCTAGAGCTTCTTTCAGTTTTTACAAATTCCTACTACAAAATCAGGAAGCCCCCAGGCAAGCAAAATCTAGATTAAGAAGCAGAAAAATAGCTGATTTATCTGAAATTAAGAGAATCACAGAGGCCATTATTTTGCTTTCCCTGCAGGTACATGTACTTTTCCCTGTGCTTCTCTGCCAGCAATGCCAAATTTGCATCAGTATGGGTGAAAGATCATCATATTAGGTCAACAGTGTATCATTATATCTGTTAGATAAAAATACATATTGCTTATCTATTTTTTCTTCATTTATTTTAGGTGTGATCTTGAGTGTTGCTGTTTCTTGTAAAGTACTCATGCATGGTGGTCTCTGGAACACCAGTTACATTTGCCAGGAGGATAAGCTGCTAATAATGATGAATACATATTTGTAGTTTTTCCATGGGCTCTTGCTTCCTCTGGTATGGGAACTGTAAGCAGAATAACAACTCGAAATGACTTCTACCTATACAGTGCTTATATTTAGAACTTTTTAACAGGTTGCTGTTATACAGAGTCAAGAGTTTCATGTCAGCAAACTGTAGCCATTATCACTGTGAATAATATAGGATGTTAAATAGCGTGAATTATTTAGTTTGGAAAAAAAAAAGCGTGCTATTGACACATGCTGGCTTGAATTCTTTTATGTGAATTGCCTGTAGTATTTTCACAAGGTATACGTTTCAAATGTAGAGTGCCAGTGTAGCAAAAAACACTGTCAAAGCAGGGAAAGAAAATGGATTATTGTTCACTTTCAGTGAAATCTAGGCTGTTATGGAGGGGGTTTTTATGATTGAATATGGGAATGTAGCTCTATGTCCGAAAGTAAGTTATCCAATATATTTTAAAACATAAATTTAATAGTATACTTAAGATATATTTTTTCTCAAAATTATCTTTTTTGAGTAGTTTTCAATTCTAAGAGAGCCAAAATTATACCATCTATCTTCCCTGCAGATTTTTAATTAAAGTTTGTAACTGAATTGGAAGGATTTAATTATTATGGCCGTTGCAATATTGGTTACAGCTATATTGTAATGAAGTTTTAACTTAACAATCACCATATCAATCTCCATGATAATTATAATAAATACTGATAGGCCAAAAGTGAAATAATTTATAGGGATTTTATCTTTTACTTGGTAATTTTCATGAAAAAAAAAAAAAGAACTCAACATGCTGCTTTAACTTTCCTCTTCAATATCAAGATGAGCAGGGAGGAAAAAAAAAGCAAATAATGATGCAAAACAAAATTATCTTATCCCTTCACTGGATAACAAGAGTGATAGTCCTTTTATGAATCCTGCTTAGACAAGATGTGAACGAGAGTGTTATTTCATGGACGGCCTGGTTTCTCCATTTACATTACCCTTGGATCAGTGCACAAGCAAGTTTCTCACTTTAGAGCTTTATTAATGAAGCTATTGTTAAGCAAGAAATCGCAACTGTTTTCCTTCCAAATGAAAAAGGGAACAGTTCTGTGGGCTAAGATTTGCCCTCCAGGTAGGCACATGAAATTGCAACAAGTTATGACTGATCAAAGTTATGACCCTTTTTAACTATAACAGTGGGCATGCATGGACTTCAAGCTGTTTCAAAATATGCCCCATTAACCTAATATGTGCTAAACTTTATAGCAGAATTATTTTTTTTTTTATTTTCAATATAGCTGTACTTTTTCTTATGATGAGGCCTTTCTGTTGAAGAGATTACTGGCACTAGAAAGCTGTCAGTTTTATTTTTTCTGAATTCTTAAACTTTTTTCAATCATAAATTCATATGATATTTCAGGCTGGTAGAAGAATTTATGAAGCCTCAAGTGCAACTTCCTACTCAAAGCATCCACAGATCTGAGGTCAGACCAAGTTACTCAGGGCTTTTACCTGAGTCTTGAAAGCCTTATAAAGACTTACAGGAATAGAATAATTATAAGAATTTATAAGGTATTGATATTGATGAAATTATAAATCCAAAATTATTAGATTAAGGATATTAGATGGTACATTTTTGCTTATTCACTTTAGTACCTGTTTACAGACTTGTCTTTAAATTTGTCTAATTCTGTCTTAAATATCCTGCCTCCAAGAACCTTCCAAGGCAACAAATTTCAGAAGTTCATTTGCTACTTTGTACAAACATCTTTTCTTTCAATTGTTTTTGGCTGATCTAATAGATTAATTGAGCACTGACTGAAATTAAGTTTCTGTTGTGGACTTGTTGAATAAATAATTCTGCATTCACTCACCCTTGTGATTTTACAGACCCTCAAGCATATCTCAATATCCTTCTCTCTGCATGGAAGAATCCCAGGTTTTTTTGTCTCTCCTGGCAAGGGACTGACTTACTTCTCTGTACCTTTCTAACTCCGTGACATTTTCCTTGAGGTATAGGACTGCTCACAGTACTCAAGATGTTTGTGTGGAAGAGCCTACTTAACCCTCCCTTGATGCCTGAAGTCTGACAGAGACAAATGTGTAATCTGTAGTTTTAACATGACAGTAATAGAACTGACAGGAACTGAAAGGTTTTGGTGTAACAAAAAGGGAAATTAACTGTTGATCTTATTGGTGGATGGTTGAAACTAAGAACCGAAGAGAGTGGTTTGGTAGGTGGTGAGGATGGTGGTATAAAATCAGTGAGATTCCCTGCGCTTGCTGTGCGGTGGGGCTGGTGGCCAGGAGGGTGATGAGCGCTGTAGGAATGGGTCAGGCAGTGTGACCTTGTGTCCATGTGACTGTGTATGTCACCAGTGTAAACATGAGATTTAATACTGCTCGTGTGTAGTTGAAGCATTAGAAATAACATTAGCAAAAATAGCTCTAGAACATTGTTTTATATAATAAGGGTCTGTTGTCAACCCATTCAGCTGCCAATCTGTGCAAATGATTTATCAGCACCCGGTTTATCTGTATGTCTTTCTTGCTTTTGGACTGGTCTTTTTAGTTAGTTTTTTTGTGTGTGTATGTGACTATGTAGTTAATTTCTATCTTGTTTCTTTTTTTTTAATGCATGTTTATTTGTATGCTGAATTTGTTTTGCAGTTCTTTTCCACTGAATTGTGCTGCATGGTTGTATTGTGATCATTAATGACTTAGTAAGTGTCCGTGATGGTAAGTCATTAATATTTATGATGCTGAGTGTTACACTAAGGCAAAGACATCAGAAAGAAAATGAAAGTAGGAAAATGCTTTATATAGATGTCAGGATATCTGTGGATGACCTACAGATCCGCATTCACTGCTTATCAAGACTGAGAACCTAACTGGCGTATGCTTTATATCTCATCAAGCCCTTGCATTTGAGTTTCCTTTCTGACATAGGAGGATATAGGCTAGGAGATATGGCTGGTACTTGCTTAAATGTGACATGGAGCTGACAGATGCTCTCAAGGTCTTCTGGGCAAATATTCCTGCCTGTCTTGTTCACACTGTTCAATTATGAGGCTAGAAGACATTCTTCATAAAAGAAACAGGTTAGTGTGCCTAATTAAATTTGCTAATTTAACTGAGCAGTCAGAAACACTCTGTTTCCCCTACTTTCCTAAGTCATCTGTGCAGCTTCTGAAAACATGACTAAATGGCTTTTCCTCTTAAACCTTCTGAGGGAGGTACTAATCCTGGCTTTCAAGATTCATGTTACCTTAGCAGATATATTCCTGTGCTGCAATAGCTGAACATAAGCAAAGGGAAATGGACAACATGTAAAAGCATCTTTGAAAGTTGAAGGCCAGCCTTGACTCAAGAAAGTAAAATGTTTCCTTAGACTGTAGTGACTTATATTATTATATGAGGAAGAGGAGGCTGAGGGGAGACCTCATCACTCTCTACAACTACTTGAAAGGACACTGTAGAGAGGTTGGGGCTGGTCTCTTCTCACAGGTAATTAACAATAGAACGAGAGGGAATGGCTTCAAGCTCCAGCAGGGTAGGTTTAGATTGAACATTAGGAAGGAATTCTTCACAGAGAGAGTGGTCAGACACTGGAACAGGCTGCCCAGGGAGGTGGTTGAGTCACCATCCCTGGCTGTGTTTAAGGGACGTTTAGATGCGGTACTGAGGGATATGGTGTAGGGGAGGACTTTGTAGAGTAGGGTAGATGGTTGGACTTGATGATCCCAAGGGTCTCTTCCAACCTCAATGATTCTATGATTCTATGATTCTATGATTAGCTAGAATGGGAGAATACTGTTTTTTAAGATATAAACTGTCACGTTACACAAAACTTTATTTCCTGTTCCTGTAGAGGGTAAAGCAGTGATTTTATTGACAACTGTTCTATGAGGTTTTATTTTTAACTACCTGCTTAGTCATCACAAGGCCATTCATTGGAAAAGGTGGCTGTAAAATTTTTGTGATAGCTCACATTATTTCTATCATTGAGCAAAAATAAATGAATTAATTTCATGAAGGATTCATGTCAAAATACATATTCTGTGTAGAAACAAACAGGTTTCTTATTTGGATCTCTGTATTACTTTCTTCAGAAAACATCTAACTGCAGAAACTTTCGTTAGAAGCTTTCAAAGTTGACAGAACTCAGAGGAACATTGCTTTGATAAAAAGAAATCCATTAGTAACCATAAAAGCAATATGAGAAGGACTTCTGATGTCAACAAGCCTGTAGTCACAGGCAAAGAATAATCATTCTGAAAAAACATCACCACAGGTAAGTCTTCTGACTGACACTGGAAATTAAGGAGATGAGTTATCCTTTCTTTCAAATTCTGCTAAGATTTTCTTCAAGTTAGGTAAAACATGATTCAAAGTACATTAGTGCAAATTTAACAAGTGTTTAGTTATGCTATTTACTTATGAATGTTCCTTTTAGGGAAGCCTTTAGAGATGCAGTATCTCACTTTCATTTCAGTCCTGGGGGACAGGAAGACACTCATGCATAATAACTATTAGTTTCATGAAGCTAATGAATTCACGTTGCTTGTAAATAACAATTGTGTATCAATTGTGTATCAAATGTGTAGGAGATTAATAATTTTAAAAGCACTGACAAGATTCCTGAAAGACAAATATAATTCAATTTTATAAGCAACACTTTCAAGTGACTCTGCTTCTACTCCTTTGAGGTGAGATAGGAAATAGTAACCTCCCTGACTGAGACAGTAGGGTGTTATGATATATTAGCAGATTACAAAAATATAGTGAGGAAGCAACCCATTAATCCTCTAGATTAATCTCTGTGTGTTAGATTCCTCTCTGTTCCTGCATTTAGATTATGTGTTCATCGTTATTCTAACACTTTCTTGTGTGCAACTGGATACTTTTAACATGATGTTCGAAGCAAAAAGATTAAGTAATACTATTTTAGTAAAAGTTTGCAGAAGTGCTTAGAATTTAAATTTGGTTTCACAGAGTTTGTATTTCAAAACTTTAAAATAAATTCCTAGACTGCTTCAACATGTGTTAGCTTTATGCAACCGGAGGCAAAGGTGGTTTCATGCCAGCATTCTGTTAGCCAAATTTTGGCACCGTTGTAATAAATTATGTCAGTCTCTAAGTGGATCCAGAGTGCCATCGCACAGGCTACAAGTCAGCTAGAGTGAAGTGGCACTCTGGCATGCTTCTGCGATCAAGTCTTCACTTATATTTCATTGCCACAAAACCGGGTGTTGTAGTAACATCTGTGCCATCATTAAGGGATCCCCTCTGCTGCTAATCCCAAGAAGTTTTATAACTCTTCTGCACATTCGTACAGTGCAGTTTATCAAGGTAAACATCATCATGTTGTCTCCTAAACAGTGCTTAAGCACTTTAACATGGCCAATAGATATATTTTCTCTAGTCATAATCTACTCTTCTCTCAAACAATATTGTAGTTCCACTACAGTATTGTAATATTATTTCATAATAAATATAATATCCACAACACTCTACCAATAAATATTTTATGAGAAAGCTCATATGCATAGATCTTTTGCCACATAGAAGCAGAAAAATATGCCCTAGTTCAACATGTTTAATCTGCTTCCTAATCAATAAATAAACATCCTTGTGCCTCAAAATCCCAGCAAAAGTAACTTTACCCTGTAACTTCCTTGCAGCAGGAAAAGCTTCCTCACTTGGAATATTATATACCCTAATATACTCCTCACTCTAATTATATAAAGACAAGGTAGTCTTTAACAAGAAATCTAAATGTAATCATAAAAATGTGAAAAATATGGGAATGATGTGTGATAAGTATACATGGATAGAAATTTCCCCTTATCCAAAAAGCTGACAGTATTTTATGGAACGTACCTGTCCTGAATTTATGAGATTTCTCAAGCAACGGTCCCCTGATTGCATCAACTCTTGCACCAAACCTTCCTCACAGTCTCAGCAAATGACTAGACATAATCTATGGGTCATTTTAGCGCCAACAAAATTTGTTAAACCAGCAATTAAATAAGTTTCTGACTAGGAAGGCATCCATGCACTGAACCTCTTTGTGCTGTGTTTTACTTCCTTCTTTCACAGTAAATTTATTAATCTGCAGTAGCACTTCATCAAACTCAATATAGAATTCAAAGTAAGAATACCTTTAGTCAGATCCAAAGAAATATCAGGACATGTAATCAATCATTGATTTAACTACATTACTCAAAGTAAAAGTTACAAAGATGTTCACAGAGACATTTCAATTAAAAAAAGATTTTTTTTTTTATTTGGTATACTTCTAGGATTGCTGGAATAAAAAATTGGGAGTAAAATGGCTAGTAGTTACTTCTACTTACATTATTCCTGCCAATAAATATCTTTTGACAAAGTTCTTTATTTATCTTTTGACAATATCCTTTCCCTTGTTGTTTTTGATGATATTTAGAGCAGAGAGGATGAGAAGGAAACAAAGAAAAATGGAAATCAAGAAAATGAAGACAAGGAAGACTCACATATAATGCCTGATGGTGTTTTCAGACATAGCTTTGGACTTGGCTTGACTTCAAAGTAATGATTTCTCTGTAGAAATTCTTGCCTACAGTAAGTCCCTAATGATGGTTAGCATAAATTTAGTTTATCTGTTTGAATTGGGCAATGGTGCTGAGTCAGTTCCCTGGCAAAGGGGACAAAATTGTCTCATTTGTGCCTACCTGCATGTTCATTTGGTCCTATTGGCAATTCAGTGTAGACTGAAGCAACCCTGAAACTCTTCCATGTAATTATCTAAAATCTTGACTAACTTTATGATCAGGGACCTGAACAACTGCTACAGAGCAACTGTTCTCTCTCTTGTGAGTGCATGAGCCAAACTATAAATGAAAAGTTGGGCTATGAAATTGCATTTTTCTCCCAAAGTAGCCAGAAATGTTAAATATTCAAATGCATATAATAATTCTATGTAATTTTAAATACAATAAAGCAGATGGTTCACAACAGAACCAGCTTCTTTTGGCTGTTGACTTGCTAAAAGAAAAATATCTATTGATACTAGTGCAGGAAAATTTTAGCTGTGAAACTTGATTCCTTTGATTTTTTACTTCTCTCTGCAATTAGGAAAATGTTTCAAAAATTGAACAGTTGTTTTGTATGCTTTCTTGTATCCCAGACAGCTGATGTGTACTTCAAGTCTATTATTAACAAGTTCCTGTTTTGCTAGAGTCCAGATAACGTTATTTTTAGAAAAGTGACTTCCATTAATAAATTATCCAGAAATACCAATTATAATTTTAGCATGTCTAAAGAATGGATGCAGTTTTTATATAGTTTTTTGAAATTTTTTTGCAGATTTTTGAACTTTAAACTTGATGAAATTGAGAAAATTAAGAGAAAATGATTCATTCTGAAACCTTATTTTTCATTCTAAGTGTTAATATGAAAATTTAGCATCAGTTTCAATTTTGATTTTCCTTTTTCCCAGTTCTGACATATCCACTGAAAATACCTATCTATAGAAAGGCTCAGGTTCAGGTTCCTTGTGCTCTTAGAAAGAGTGGATCTTGCAGATACAGCTGAGCAATTTCTCATAGAAGCAAAGTAATTTTAATGTCTCTGAATGGGAGTTGCAGTTGAAGACCAAGCATTCCTATTCTGTCATCTAATAGAAACTATCTCTTGTGTCCTGTTAAGTAGTTACATAAAAATGGCCTCATGCAAGGACTTCTGAAACCAGTAACTTTCATTAGATTCCTCCCCTGCCATTTGATGATGACTTGTAAATGTAGAATCCTTGTTCCACATGATAAAGACCAGCAGATTGGTGTCTTTCAATTGCTGGGAAAAAGCCTTGAAGAAGGTCATAAGTATTACAGATTTGGGTTGGGGTTTTTTTTGTTGTTTTAGTATGTATATAAATTTCTGGGAGGAAAAAAAACAAAATTTGAAGTTAATCAAATAATAATGATCACATTTAGGACTTTAAAGTGCATTGTGGTTTACGGAATATTACTATTACCATTTCATAATTAAGGAAAAATGTGGTGCAGTGATTTACTGAAGGTTACTCTGAAAGTTAGTGATACTCTTACAAAAAGAATCCAAGCTGTGCAGCCTCTGTAGATCACACTAAGTGAAAAGCAATTAGAGTCTAGAATATATTGTTATTTCTGTTTTTCGTTGAGCCCTATGTGTGCTATTACAAATACTGTATACAAATCTGATACACTTCCCAATGCAGTTTAAACTCTTCAGTGGATTATATGAAGAGCAGAGGGTACAGAAACTAAAAGCAATCAGTCTATTTGATTTTATGTCAGTTCCCCAGATAGTTACTTAGAAAGATTGGGACATATATAGACATATGAATCTCTCTTTCCTAAGAGGACTTTATCTAGGAGAGCGCCAATATATCATAAACAACTAAGTAGACAGTCTAATTTTACTTGCTTTCAGTTATCACTTTCTTGGGAAAGGAACTAGGTTCAACAGCACAACTGAAAGCCTCATGTCTCAGGGGAGAAAGTTTAGGCAGCATGAAGAAAACAGTAAAAAAAAAAGAAATGAAGTAAGTAGACAAATAAGAAAGAATGAAAACAGGAAGTTTCACTGTGTGGAATTGTGATGTGTTTTTCCTTCTCTTCAGACAGAAATGGACAAGAGAACTCTGCTGTATTTCTGGGAATGGCAGTGAGTTTATCTTTGTGTTTGACAGCCAAATCAATACAATCCTTTTTATTACACAACATCAACAAGCTTCTTGAGAAAGGACTGTCACTCTGTTAGATCGCTCCTCAGGAATGCAGCAATGTGAGTCAATGTGTAATGCCCAGCCATGTCCCTCCTCGGACCCACAGGGTCTCTCTGCAGCTGTCATGCAGCAGCACACATGAAGAAGCTTGACTCACCAAGAGCCTGCACATTGCCCCCTTGGTCAGTTCTCATATGTGGCCCTTGCTGCCTCTGGTCAAAAGAAGCCCCACCAGTCTTTGGCTATTATTCAACAGTGCCTCACAGGAAAAGGGTGATGGGGAGAAAAAATGGATTAAAAATGGAACATAGTGGAGTTAGCTTAGCCATTCCAAAAGGTTTTTGAACAAACTAACACCAGGAGGAAGAATCCCATGGATTCTCATGAGAGCCAAGAGTCTGTGCCTCCTCCATTCCTCCAAATGGCCATCTGGAGTTCTAAGGCAAAGGAGGACAGGAGTCTTTCTTTGCAGTAGGATGAGATGATGAGTCAAAAAGATTCTTGGACAGGGGACTTAATACCTAGCATAAATCAAGGAGGAACATCTAGTGTGAGAAAAGGAAGTGGAGTAAAAATGTATTCTATAGTAAAGGGTGGGTCATTTGCTCTCATACCTTATAGATGTTTAACGGCTTCTCTGTTTGGAGTTCCTGAAGCCACTGCACAGTACCTAAAAGAAGATGGACAAGGTTTAGCACATGAGCAGCCATCTTTGACTAGACCTATTTATGTGAGAACATTTTTCTCCTCCCACCCTGCCCCACCAATAGCTCCATCTCAGGCAGCTTTTTGTGCATTTTTGGGCTATTCACTTTGTTTTGCCTCTTTCAGAACGTGACTGCTGCTGTCAAGTGAATCCTTTGCAGATCTTCTGTGAAGAGTGGGATGATGTAGGCCAGGCAGCAGGTACCCAGTTGTTTTACTAGCACTAATATGTAGGGCTGGTCCCAACTGAGCCAGCAGCAACCAGGTTGATCTCTGCCTTGCAGTGATGATTGTAATAGAGCAGCCAAAGATAGTTTCTGGAGAGTTCTGGATATTGTGAATCTGAGTGCTTGGCAATAGTGTAGGATCTGGACCCTACACGTGCAGGAACCTACACGTGGGACGTTATTGCAGCTATGGCTGCCAGCCATTCTCATGGCTTGCAGCTGAAGAGTTGAAATGCTAAGAATTTCTCACACCATATGAAATCCAATTAAATTTCTTCACAATATAGAGGGGATCAGTCTTACCAGACGTGCCGGTGCTAATGTAACACCAAAGTCTGCTAAGAATATGTGAGGTTAATGTTATGGCCTGTGTCTGTGTCACAGAGATGCAAAGGAGCAAGGCAAACATCAAGATGTGGGATTTCTGCAAATATTTCATGAAAATGTGGTTCTGTTTCAGAGCTTTCTGTGTATGCTGGCAGACTGATACAGAATCAGGTGGTTACCCTGCTGAGGTTTGCGACAACAGCAGAGAGAAGCAACAGCTAAGGGACCTATTTCTCAATATCAAATGTGGTAAGCCAAAAGAGAAGCTCAGTTTTTTTGGATTAAATGCATTAGAATTATTGAGTTATTAATAATCTATGCCTTTGAAAGCTGAGACATCATCTTATATTTATATTAAAAGGTTTTGTTACATTATACTCTAAAATGTCGTGCTGTGTAACTGTGAAGGGAAAGAAGAAAATAAATAAGTCAGAAAAGAGTATTTCTAAAAATGTATTTTTGAAGAAACTTAGGTGGGAAACGGACTCCTAAAATGAGAGTTAATAAGTGAAGTTATACAATAGACTGATTTTTATGGCTCAGTCATAAACCTTTGAAAGCAAGGGTTTATAGTTTAAGTGCTGACAATATCTTAAACACTGTAAAACATTCTGTAACGGTACCAGATTTCTGAGATTTCTTTATGTGGGGGTTGTTTTTTTTTTTAATAGTTAAACCTTTTTAAAAGAAATAGTACAGATTATAGTCAGAACTACAGATGAAGAAAGGTAGCTTTTTGCTCTGGTACAATAGGTGTAATTACTAAAGATTATTGACTTCCTAGCAACATACTGTAAGTAACCATAATAAAAATATTGACCTTTTGCAGTTCAGTTAAAACCTTCAAAGTGAATTACACTTAAAAAAATACATTTTTTAAAAAATAAAACCTACTTAGTTGCTTGAAATAATTCTGCTGACCTGATTTTTTTTCTCATTATGTTCACATTTTTCTATTCTCTCACAAGAAATGACTTTTTGTTTCAGAAATTTACCACATTTCTTACAGATGAGCTTGTGTGTTTTTACTTTACTGTAATCGTTCCATCCAGGCACCAAACTTGTAATATTCTTCACAGTTGTAAATTCATAAATTTGAGTCAAATATTACATACACCAGACCACTAATTTATTGTAATGAAACTGATCTGATCTTTTCTCCTTTGAAAAGAAATCTCCTTAGTAGGTAAAGATTTTTATAGATAACCGCAAAACTCAGCTGGTTTATATGATCTTTTTTTGCTTTTCAATGTTGCATGTTTTTATCTACTGCCATTCTAATACTGGTAAGTTATCACTCTAGAAACCTCATGACATATTATGGATAACACACTATTTGTCAAGTTTTAGCATGTCCTCACCTGCAAAGTGGAATCTTTCTTAAGATTATCACTGGGAACTGTTGCAGGAGCTCAAATCAGATGAGTAATTTCTAATTCACCACAGCCTTAAGCCTTTCTACAGGTAATGTGGGAAGCTGTGTAGAAATGAATCATTATCATCAGCCCTTCCCATCCTTCCACAGTAATGACTGATTATACCCAACCTGGAATGAGCAAATACCCTCTTTAAAAGCAAGGTGTCTCCTTTTAGAGAGGGAACAAATCCAGTATCTACTGAAGTAATTATACATTGAAAACATCGAAAAAGGTGAAGGTAAAAGCATTGTACGTTCTTCAAAATGACCTCCAAATGTCCTTCCAAATGTCCTCCAAAACTTGATGTCATAAGATGGAGGCAGAAAAGCATGTTTTAGCCTACTTGCCTGTGGCTGCTTGACTGGTGTGATGACTATCTGACTTGTAGGGGACTGGAACTTCTGCTCCAATTATTGAAGGCTCTGTTATTTCAAGAACCTGGTAGCATCAATTCCAGTCTGTAAGTACTGTCAGTCTTCACAGACAAGGCTGTTAAAAGTCTGATGCCCTATGATTTCTAGGGCATGTGTGTGCTAAGCTGAGCATAAGAAATTGTTGAAGAAGCATAAGACTCTATGCTGAATAGAGTCATGTGTTCATGTGGTACAGCATCTAGAAGATGGAAAAAGAATGCTTAACAAAAATTAAGGGATAACTTTTATTGCTAGTAAGCATTGCTGGGTTAAGTAGTGTTGGTCAAAAAAAATAGGAACAGTTTTAGAATAGAGGAAAATAAGGTTTGCCAAGAGAATGTATATTCTAACAATTCTTGCTATGTTTGGACCACCCATTTCTTTGGAACTGGCTTCTTCAGAGTTACAGAGAAAGAAACCAGGGAGAATAAGTGAATGCCTTAATATAGTGTCAAAGTTTGAAAAATATGTGTTTATGGTCTCTAAATGTCTGCTTGCGTAAGAAGAGATGTTTGTATGTGTCTGTATAGACATGTGCTTTCCCACTCTTTGTCTGTGAACCAGTTGTGACTGTTTATTCTCACTAAAATTTCCACGTACAAGAAAAATTTCACTTTATTTGTTTTCCTCTCTTGAAATTTGTTTTTCAACTTCTGCTTTCACAGATCTTATAAAAAGACATCTAGCATGGTTGCAAAGATCCCTTTTTTCTGAGTTTGTTTTCACGAAAAACTATTTGCTTTCATTTTTTCAGTCTTTGCCTCGCTCTACAGTTAAAAAAAGATTAGTCTTGGTATTAAACATTCAGTCTAAATTCACATTTCTATTTCCAAATCAGATACGTAGGCATGAGTTTCAAATTGAAATGTTATTGCAACATGCTGGCCTTGTTTAATCCACATGGTGTTTTGGACTGGTGTGATTACCTGAGAGAAAATAAAGATATTGGTGATGAATTAGGTAAGGGGAGACACAAGTAATTTTGGTTTTAGCTCTTGGAATGCCAGCTTATACTGTAGGATATATTGAAGGTTTCCACAGGTATAGAAAATTGGCTAGGAAGAGAAGAAAGCCCGAGATCTGCTGTTTTTAAGACTGATCCAAGACAAGTAACACTCTCTAAAAAAGTAGCCATGAATTGAAGGTGAGAACATATCCAAGTGGCTCGTAACAAAAACAATACAGTTCAAAATGGATTCTGTAATGTATCAGTCACATCATATTTGGCCCTTGTTATTTTTATATTATTTTTATATCCTTGTAAAAGAAGACCAGTCCATTGTTTCATAATACTATGTAGGGGACAAAGGTGGCTGTGGAAATTGTATCCCATTGAAATGGTTTTTCAAAGGCGAGTCACATCAGCCTGGCCAATCTGTCTGCATGCAGTCTCAGCTCTGCTAAGAAGCAAACCAGGTTATATTGAGAAACAGGCCACACCTGGTGTTATAGTTTTAATAAGTACCAAAATATCATTCACCATTGAGAACAATTTAGTTCCTTATCATGTCTAATGTCCTTTTTAAGGTAGCAAGGTGATGAAAGATGAGGGCTTTATTTTCATCTTTCTATAAAACTGTAATGTACTTTATTCTTGCAGCTCAGAAGATAATTTTGTGTCACTACTAAGCTCTTTCTTATGGCAGAAGTCTCCCATGAGTACTTTATTTTTGCTGGAATTAAGGAAGCAGAAGCCAAGTGAAAGCCAGCCAAAGCTTAAATCTGTAGGATGTCAAAATGAGAAACTAGATTAAGAGTTGGATGCAGATATAAGAGAGACTAAAGTCACATATTTTAAAAATTCAAGAGTATCACATTCATTATGCAAAAATGTACATATAATTTGTTTTAGAACAGTAGCTAGCCATATCAAAGGATCTTTTCAAGTTAGACTCCTGTGAGGTGTTGTAAGTGCAATGCTGAAGTCTGGTTTTGACAGAGTACAGGATTTGAGGGCTGTCTTTCTTTGGGATTTTTATGAGGATAAAACCTACATTGTTCTTAGAAATAGACCTTCTGGTTAGTATTAATTCTCTTTTTGTTCTTTTGTACAAATGTTTTCCCTCTACATGGAAGCTTTCATTTGATCACATTAATGCTCTACATTTCTCTAACAATAAATGGAGTTAGTGGCTGTTTTACAGTTTGGTGTAATTCAAACAATTATATTCTGTAAACTGTGGGTGTTAGTAGAAAGCCAAGAGTAAAGAAGTGGCTCAGGTTGGGCAATTAAAAGTGTAACAAACTGGGAAATTTACACCACTTTTAGCTAGCAAAGGAGGATTTGCTTTCCAGATTGTTATACAGGGGAGAAAAAAAAAGTAAAATAACAAATTTAGCTTATGATTAAATGATTTTAGCAGGTGTTAGAAAGATGAAGGCACTTTACTTACCTTGATACTGAAAACTGGCAGACTTACTATTTTGTAATATTTTTGGAGTCGTCATAGTGAAACCATGCTGCCAATATTAGACAAGTTGACAAATTAACAGAGGCTCCTTGCTTCATTATTGTTTATTCTTTTGTATTGTATTGATAGACTTTAAAGTGTTGGAAATATACCAATGTTAAGGTCTGATTTCCATTTAATGGTATAATGAAGTAATAAACACAATTTGATTCAGATTAAAAGTTTCTTCCCTTCATAACGTAAAGATTTTAAAAATCTTTTTGTAGCTTTTATGTTTATACAAAAATAGCTACTAGCTGCATGCTTACAATTAAAAATAAAAATGATAGCCAGATTCATCCCTTGCTACTCCAAGAAGAAGCTTATCCTCAGTACTCAGAATTTTTATGGTATCTGGCTAAGCAAAGCAAAATTATTTATGCAGTTCAGTCATGAACATTAACCTGGATTTGTCCTGTGAGCAAAACCTAAACAAATGTAAATGAGGACCCTTCCTTCACTCTTTGCACCCATCTTGATTGTTGCCCGTAGCCACATTATTCCTTGTGGCATTTGCTGCATAATAATGCTTATCACTAGGTATTATGTAGTACCCAGACGAAATCTGTATTTAATAAAGAAAATGCAGAATGGATAGGAAGAGGCTTTTCTCCTTCAGTCTTTAAAGCTCTGGACCTAATCCTGGTCCCAGCTCTCTTGTGTGAGCAGCACTCATATGATGGAGTGAACAATTGCATATAGTAACTTGGTAATATCTTTGAACAAGATCTGATGGGAAAGAGGGAAATTAACTGGAAGAAAGAAATAGGTCTTGATAGGGCTGAGGATCAGTTAATCATTTATCAATTAATAATTCTTGCTGTAATGCTTCTCCTGAGGTCTTTTTAGATTCAAGGTCTTTAAACGTAGGTTTCAAACTTTTAAGCAAGGAAGCCTTGAAAATGTTTAAAATCTTCACACATAAAAGTATATGTGCTGGACCTTTTAAATTGCTAATGGCTTGTTTTATCTAGTCATTTTCAGTAGCAAATTCCAAAGCAGGAATTAAACCTGTAAGCCAAATTCAGTCCTTAGCTGAATGCGGGAACTACTTCCAAATTTAGGGCCAGTACAAGGGTTTTTTTCTATTTTTTAAAGTGTTGTGCATGAATTTACAATATTCTGAGGATTTTTAAAAAATTATATATGAAGTATTTGTGTATATAACACCATGCCATTTTATTAGGCTCATAGCAGGTACAGAATTATGGTGGCTGATTGCTTGAGGAGAGCATTGAGAGCACTGAACTTGTGGAAAAGCTAGTTGACTGTTTGACCATACTTAAGCCTCCTTGGTCCACTGAAAATGTGGCTTGATAATTTATCTATGAGCTGTAAGCAACCTTAAAGTGTAATTGCCTTTTCTTCTACTCTTCCCCAGTGATAAACTTTGAAATACCTTGCCTTTGTCCATGAGAAGAACAGAAAATAAGGTTGGAAATTTCAGAAAAGTTTCCTGGAACAGAAAAATTTTCATTCTTAATTCTGATTTAAAGACAAGAGTCTTGAAGGGCTTCCATACACCTTTGAAAATAGACTGGAGGTGACATAAATGCCAAGTTACTGAATATGAAAGCAATGCAACGTGATCCAGAGTTGTGACTCCGAAATCGTCACTAGAAAGGTGGAAGAAGCCAGAGGTAAGTACTGGCAATTGTCAGAAGAGGTGACCAAGTTATATTTTTTTCATTAATGCTATCACCCAGGAGGCAGGAGAGAAAGCAAGCATGAATGGTGGTCTGTACAAAGTACTGACCCATGATGTGGAAGAGATTGTTTACTCCCAAGTTTGCTTCTGAACTACAGGTCAGAAACAGTGTGAAGAGATGAAATATGCATATCCAACAACATTTACCCTGCTTAAAGTCATATTGACATTAATATATTTTCTATTAATTTGCAACTAGTGTACTTAAGCTTTATATTATTTTGTTACTACAGGCTATATGTCATATTTATACAGCCAGTTCTGAACAAATCACTGCTGAGGAGAATACATGTAGCAGAGGAATCCTTGTTATTGTCTGTGATTACTGAAAATGGAAACAACAGGCAGCTATGCATGCTGGATTAATAATGTTGATGTGTAGGCAGGTAGCACAGGGACACATTCTGGCTACATATCACTTTCCTAAATATCAGTATGCCATTCTCCTATTTTTTCTTTGTCATCTGTGATGAAATGTAAACAAATTATACATTAGCTACCTCAGTACCTCCAGTACAAAAGTAGTACCAGTTCTCTGATCCCACCTTCTCCCAGGGATTGCCAGGGATTTATTTACATACATATATATATATATATCTATATGGAGAGAGAGAGGAAGAGCACATGCTTGTCACCAGGAATTGTTCTTATAAGAATTGTTGAGCACAAACTTGGCAAGTAATTTATCATATTTGCTAGACCGTTATGCTTCTGCAGATTGTGAAATGGCTCCCCAGCTCAGGTCTCATTATGTCCCACTCTGCTTCTATTTCCTGAGTCTGTGAAGACACTGTGGGTTTCTGCTCTCTATACGCTACAAAAAACTTTGTGAAAAATCAAGAAGAAATTGATGTTATATGTTCTCTCTGTGGCTTTGGGTTAGCCTCCCCAGGAGTAACTGGCCATGGGATCTTGAGATGCATTTACAAATAACAAATGACGATAAGATTTTTATTCAAGATGTATCCATTTGGGGTCAGAAGCTGTAGATGATGTCCCTTATCTAATCACCATCTTGTTTTGCAACAAGCAAGCACTGAAACATGATAAAATTGTGAAATGTGTTCTCTGAATTTATACACTCTAGATTTCCCTATAACCTTCATATTTAACGGACTTGTCGCTTGCATGTGGAGTGAACTAAATATTGCTTTGAGTTTTGGTGTAACTCTCTGAAGTGATGGACAATAGAGCTAACTGGAAAATGCAAATCTTTATTGTTAAGAAGCCTGTGGTTTAGTTTGGGATTTTTCGTTGGGTTTGGTTTTTAAAATTACAAATCTGAACAAAAGGTGAGCTCGCACAACATCTTTTATGAGGTTTCCATGTATACTTTAAGAAGTGATGTGCAATTTTTTAGCTTGCTGGAAATACCGCCAGTGAATGACAATGGCTTGTGACCTAAACTGCAGGGCTACTAGGCTGCCTGAGAGCACCAAGAACCAATTAGCCCAGGAGCTGGGTACCTAAAACAAGTTGGCACCTAGGGCTTGTTTTGGATATTTCTTGCTAAGACGCTAACAAATGGATTTGTTTGGAAATAACTGCTAAAGGGCACTCAGTCACCAGCTCCAAAATCCAGTTAATTAATGCTTGTCAGAAGAACTTTACCCTGGCTGCCTAATGTCTAGTTATACTGACCTTTAAAATAACACTTGCAGCTGAGATAACTACCTAATAGCACCCTGTCTCCTGAATGCTGGCTTTCAGAAGGAGGCACAGTAGGCTTCTTATAGACTTTTTCTTTTGTTCAAGACTGTCATACTTCCTGTTCTGCTTTTATTTAAAACTTTTCATCTAGCCATAGTGCAGACACAGCTGTGGCTGAGATCGCTTAGGCTTTTCATATTGCCCATATCCTCTTGCAGACACAGTCAATACCTTCTCCAAGGACTTCCCAGTGCTTAAAATTTCATTGTCTTCCTTAACAAGTTTTTTCCGGCTGAAGTGAATTTCTTGCTGGCCACAACATTTTTACCCATTATAACACTTTATAGCTCTGATCTTATAAAGCTGATCCACTGAGCATACATAACCAGTTTTGCAATTTCTGGTTTGCTTTTAGTACAGACCATTCTCAAGCTATAGACATGAGGGGTTTTTTTCAGGGCTAATTGCCTAAACATTTCCTCTCTACCTTTTATCAGACACTGTCATTGCATAGCCAGGTGGGTAAGCAGAGGAGCAGCAGCAAGCTATGTGCCTCAGCAGCTCATGCCTGAAAAAGCTGACCCAAAACTGGTGCCACCAAGGTTACCAGGCTTTCAATATCTGCAACTATGAGGCATCTTCACTGTTTGCCTCTGTGCAGGCTGCTACTAGCTACCAGGCTCACTTGGCTATTGCTGGAGGTCAGAGTCCATTTTGGGAGGGTTAACTAACCAAATGGTGCGCTGGGACCTCTGAGACTGTGCAGGTGCAGCATCCTTCTGCCACTCCTGTTTGGGGGGGGTGGGAAACACTGGGAGCAAGTTGTTGGGAACCTGGGGAGTCGAGGGGCTCCCCTTTTCAGGGAGTGGTTTTTGAACATGAGAAAGTTGGCAGCTGGCAAGAAGTCAGCCAGCATTGCCTCAAAAATTGGAAATCTGCTGGTTCCAGCTATCTTGAATCGGTATCTCCAGAGGAAAGCTGTTCTGTCAGAAGATTTTCCACCTGATATTGTGAGCAGAACAGTGAAAACAGCACACACTGCAGGAGGAGATTTTGAAAAGGTCATTGATTTTTCCACCTTAGCATATTGAGGACTGACAGCATATTTCAAGAGCAGAATGATGCCCAAGTGCTCAATTGCCTTTGGAAAGTTATCTTTTTTTCTTTGAATGTCCCAGCCAAAATGTCTGGTACTGATGCTGCATACCTAAGAGAGCCCTTTAGAAAATTTCCCCCCCCATGTGGTTTGTACAAGTTGTATTATATTTTAAAGATTTAAAAGCTCACTCCTTTTTTTTTTGCCTATAGTATTTTAAAATTATTGAATTACAATACTTTAGGAAAATAATTTTATTTTATCCTTATTTATATGCATGCAATAGATTAAAATCACCACCTTCAAATACTATTTGACTTTTCCAGAAGCTTTAAGTCTGACACTGTGCATCAGAAAGCGTGGACTTTCTGCAGAGGCACTAAAATCACCTCACGACACAACAAAATAAAACAAATAGAGATATAGATATTTTAAAAACACGCTTTTCTACTAAACAAGTAGAGTGCACTTCAAAATCCTATGAAGTTAGAAGCGTTGACATTTTACGTTTTCAAAAGGGACAATAATTGTTTCTTAAACAAATGGAGACAGAAAGCAGAAAATAAAAACATGGTTTCATCTGAAAAGAAAAAAAACAAAAACATGAAAGAAAGTGCTCCGTTTTGTTTGTGCTCTCATTTGAAGGCACCTTTCCTGGCACACACACATAAATGCGGAAAAAGGAACAGAAATAAAAGCATCCAGCAAAATGTGATTTTGCTGGTTGTATTTTACCCTACTAGCTACATAAAGCTAAAACTAAACAAAAATTGCTAGTGCTAGAAAATAAAAAGCAGAGAACAAGAGTGGCAAGAGGTCATTCATACCTCTGATGTCCCCTGTGCATCCTTTGATAATAAGGAAGGCGGTGCTTTTGTATTGCACTGCTCATCACCACACTTCCTTGAGTGTTTAATCCAACAATAAGAGGAAATCAGCAATAAAAGAACTCAAAATCAAACATTCAGATATCAAGCGCTATGAGTCTATTTTCCCTACTGTATGGCAGAGTTAACACTCATCTCTGCCTCCTTCTGTAGACAGTTATTGATATCAAATTAATGGGATGAGACACAGAAATGATTCTCTGCCATTTTGTATTGGACATCGTCTGTTCAAAAGCAATATATGATCTGAAGGCTTTTACAGTGACAGAAATACATATTAACCCTTATTAAATTATACTGTAGCATAAAAGATAATTTTCACTTTAATTAATTAAAATTAAAAACTTTGAAGCACGAATTTTGATTTAAATATTTTAGTAGTTATTTGAGCCATAGTTGCTGCAAATGGGATAGTGCCAGATGCCACATAAACACATTGCTTCGTACAGACAGCTCTTTGGTGGCAAGAAACAAAACCTGTTGTAGTTGCTTGGGGTCTTTTCACTGACTACAAGTGTTTTGAATCAAGCCTCCTGTTACTCTGCTTTTGCTGGTTGTATTTATAAATGTGTTGTGCCATATTCTACGAAGCACTTGCAGAACACTCCCAGTCAGGCAGGAGCAGGGTATGAGGCAGGTGCTTGTAGCTGCTTGCTCCAGGCGCCAGTGCTGAATTCTTTCTCAATTGCTTTACAAAAAACTGCAAAAAAAAAAAACCCCACTGTCGGTATTTTGCCTGTTTCACATTGCACTATGTCTGAGCTCTCTACAAATGCTCTCATCAGTTGAAAAAACCCAAATAACTGCATTTGAGCTGTAGCATATCATGTTTCTGGAAAAGAGAGTGCAAAGCTGTGTCAAAGCTGAATAGTTAGAAGCCTTAAAAGCATGACTGGGTTATTCTGAAATGGGAGGTAGAAGCAAGGGGAGGATGAACTTTGCAAATTCCTTGCGATAGATTTAGAAAAGCATTCAAGGGCAAGTCTTTATGAAATCCCTCAAAGTAATATTCTCTGTCCTATGCACATACTCACAGAAGCAGATTTACAGATGTCTGTATAAAATATGTTTTTGTAGTCTCATTCTGTGAGTGTAATACAAAAATCATATGCCCTGAATTGCGTTTAATGCTGTGTATGTTGCCACAATTGTATTCCTAAAATGATAAAAACATAGAAAGGTGAAGTTAGTAAAGAAACTGCAGTATGATTCCATCAGAATCTTACTTTCATGAGAAGAAAACAGCCACCTCTGTCGGATGTAATATATGACTGAAATGGCAAAAGGGGTGAGTCTAGAAAGGGGTTGTCATAAATGCAGAGAAGTGTCCATTTGGTGGAATGCTCTTTAGGGAATGACAATGTGTGCAAATGGTTTTTATCATAAATATTTTCTATTTGGTTTTGTGATTTTTGTTTAGTTTCATTTTGTTTTGGCTTGATTTGTGTGGGATTTTTTTCTGGAAGAAGAGCTGTAGGAATGAGTACCCACCCTATCAGTAGTTCAGTTAGTAGTTCATAGGTCTTAACATTGCAGATGGCTGTACCTCATGCTTATAAAAAGTGCTGTTTAGAGAAAAAGGATTTCCTTATGATGGTTTATAAATATCAAAGTTCTTCTCAACAGACAGATGTACAGTATGCTGGCACTGTTTTTCATCCCTGACTGTATAAGATGATGAACATGTCTGTATTTGATGCAACAACTTGTTAGTCTATGGTAGTAAGATTTGTCTTATCTGAAACTGAAATTCATAGATATTTTAGGATGTTGGTCTTGGCTTGACACTAACTTCAAAAAAAAAATCTAAATGTGGGCTCTATACATGTGGTGTGCCATGATTCAAGATTTTTCGTTGGTTGCATGTGTGCCTGTGTATGCATTTTTCTTGAGTGTGCAGTAAGTGTGAGAAACTATGGTTTAGAAAAGATAGAAGGTCCAAAGTGAGGTCCCTAAGGAGTCATCACCTTTTCTAGGTGCAGCTGTTTTGAGTACTCCAATAATATTTTGGTTATAAAATAATGTTTGGCAAATGTCTTCTGAATAGATGTGAGAATAATTATGCTGTTAAGATTTCTGAAATAATATTTAATGGTATCATTGTACATACTGTAGTATTACAACATTCACAGATATATGATTGATTCATATTAAGCTCAACACCTTTGTTTTAAATAACAACCTTTCAGTTTTAAACACATCTGTATAGATGTTTGTACAATCCTAACTCTTAAAATAGGGAACAAGGAGATACAGAAATACTTCAGAAGGTGAGATATGTATAATAATCATAGGAATATGAATCATAAATAATTTGAATTAGTACTTCTAGGTATATTAAGATAGTTTTGTCTTTAGAAGCTGGATAGTTTAAAGGAAAAACAAAACTGAAAATTATCTGAGCTGGCTGCTTACAGATGTAGTAGATGTCTGCTAATAAAGATAAAAAGCTGCATCTAGCCAGGATGGGAGAGAAATTCTCATTGAAAGTATTACTGTCTTCTACATGTTTATATGCTAGCTGAGTTTGATCTTATATAATCCAAACCTAAGGAAAAAAAGCTTAGTGTAGGATTCTGAATCCTTTACATTGAAATATAATTTCAAATACAGCACTTTATAAACTTGCAATGTCATTGTATTAATTTAAAAAATGTTCTAAGCCATTGATTTTGGTAACCTCTCTGAAAAGTTAAGACATGGTTTAGTTAGAGGGCAACTTTAAAATAAATAAATAATGTATCTCAATTTCTGTTTAGAAAAATAACTTACACCATAACAGCAAGAAATCCTTTGAAAAGCTCATGGGAACACTGTAATTTGCAGGAACAGGATCAGAAAAACACTTATTCAAGGTGACAAAGAGGTACTGCTGTGACCAAGAGGAATGAATTGGCTTCTACAAAGTGACTTGTTTTGAGAGAGCTACAGAAACATCATTATCAAAAAACCACCACAAGATTTAGAACTATTGCATTGCATGTGTAACAAAATCTTCTTGTATCAACTCTTAATGACAGTCCTCCATCAGAGCTCTTTTTAGATTAATCTCATGCTTGCTGAATTTTTAACATATTATCTCTAAGATAAGGTTAAAAGTGAAGGTTTCTGTAACATATAAAAGAATAACTATTTAGGTGAAAAATAATGTTCCTGTGATAGCCACTATCTGCAGATTGAATCAATGTATTTTATTAGAGCTTCCCAAAATCACAACAAAGAGAAAACTCAATAGCACCTTTCTCACTAAAACCAACAAGAAACCATTTATGCTTTCCCAGTTACAACATGGCTGGCATACTTACAAGAATCACAACCAGCTCACAGACCAAGCTTAGCAGATTCCTGTGTACAGAATTCTGAAAAATATGTTAATTACTACTTTTTGAAAAAAAAGTCCAGATGAATTTGTGGGTGACACACTAAATTTCAATAGATTTGATATAATTGAAAATTATTTAATAAATTTTGAAATTTAGTTTTAAACCCTGAAAACTGCAGTATCTGCTTTAAGTGTTACTCTTCCCAGTCCCATCAGCATTTTACCTGTTCTTAAGGTCTTTACAAGAACAAGTTTTCAGTTATGACAAAAGACTTCAATGCAGTTCCTTGTAAAATCTTTTCTATGAGACTATGAAAGGAATGGAAAACCAAAATTAGCTTGCTTTTCTTAGAGTGGGAAAGTTGTCCCGGAATTTTGAATCTAGGTATAATTACTGGCCCAAACCCTAACCCCACGTACAGTTTTGGGTTTAATGTTATAGTAGATTTAGGGATCCTTCTCACCATGAAGCTGATGTACAGCTGATGCTTTGGGAGCAGAGTGATTTTGCACTTTGAGGAATGAAAAAGATAAAAGGAAGTAAAAGAAAGTGTTCAAATGTGTCTCTGTGTGGGGGCTAAAGAGTGCAATTCATGCTACATTATTGGTCATCTTCCATGCTGTATGTTAATACAAATGTGGCAGAGAAAGTAATTTGTCTTAGATTAAATTCCTAATATTTTCATCTACTGTCCATGGAGCATAGGTAGCCCAGAGGCAGACTGTTATGGTATAAATGTGATGATACTGCTTTCTATGTTAAAGAAGCATCAATTTTAGTTTTCACAGAGAGCATGTTTTCACCAGAAATTTGTCATTCCGGACCAAGCACTGCCACAATTGTGAAGAGTAGTCCCATTACACTGAAGAATTAATTCATGACAATTTCAATGCTGTGGAGAAATGTAAGAGGTCTTGAACTGAATCAAAATGATGGTGCACGACATTTATTTGCAATCATTCCACAACTGCAGGTTTCAGAATCAAAGCTGTGCTCTCAAATTCAGTCTGTTATTCAAGCATTGTTGAGTGAACACTCATTAGAAGGAAAAGTGGGCAAAAACTTTAATGAGTTCTTTCTATTGTTTTACGTGCTATGGAATTCAGTTGGCTATACCACCTATGTAAAGCAAAATTTTTACAGTGTGTATGGCACTACATTTTTCCAGCGTACCAGTAACAGCAAGCAATAAGAGATGTGGTAGTTCCACTGCCATCTTACCTCAATGGTAGCTCTCAGAAGGACTTATGGCTTTGAATTTTCTTGTGAGAGATGCGGTTGGAATATAAGCATAAAAATTTACAGGTAACAAAAGGAGAATATTGGATTATGGTTAAGGTGAAAGCAGCATCTAAATACCAAAGACAACTTCTGAGTGCAAATAGTTACTAAAGTGCTGATGTTTTGTGCCCTAAAATCTTATGTATGACCAACATTGCTTCATCATAGCAACAATGATCAGGCAAGACTTTGTCATTTTTTTTTGGCTGGTTTGTGAGGCAAAGAGGCTGTGGAAAGATATTCACAGTTTTGTCATCATGAGAATGAGGAGAAAGGGGGAGCTAGAGCAAAGCTCTAGGCCTTCATCCCCTCTAGACAGTGCAGAACCTGGCAAAGTGTCTAAAGGGGTTTATGCAGATGCTGACCTCCTAAAATTAAAATTGCTTACTAATGCAATGTGTGAGATCTGCCTGACCTGGAATTTGCAAAAGTCCCTCTTTGCTCTCCATGCATGCCCAGAACCACTCTGCTCTGAGAAATTAGGCATGTCAATAATCCCAAAACTGGCCAGAGAAGAACTGCAGTCATTTGAGAAACCCTGTCTAGCAGGTGTTCTCCAAACACAATGGATGCAACAGCCACACAATCTGTTACTGATGCAGTCCTGCCTGCACAGTCCCACCTACTAGGTGTGACTAGCAGGACTGCATGATACCAAAGGGCTGTGTTATAATATCTCCTTAGTCAGAAGGAATTCAGCAACCACGTAGCACGGAGCAGTAAAGTTATTACCCTTTTTGGAAAAAGGGAAGAAAACAGTGCTTGTGAACCTTCCCTCTAAAGAATAGGCATGAGGCTGAATTCAAAGTGGAGAGAGGCACCACGCTTCAAGGCAGGGTAGGAAGGTAGATGAAGTGCATGCATTTGTAATTCTCTATTGACTTGCTGTAGACTGCTTTCTCCTCACAGCTGGGGCATTAGGATTATCCTCAGCAGGTGCCTAATTTCTTTCCATGCTGTCTCTAGGAAGCCAAGTAGGTCTTTGCACTCTCTGAGTTAGGAGCAACTAGTGCACTCTTGGTTTCACAGCTGTGAGCAATGCTTCAGAAGTATAGCTCTGCCTAAGGTAAAAGGGTTTCTTTTTTTTTTTTTTTTTAAGAGGGAGTCTGAAGATGTTGGGGAAATAAATGCAAAGCAACCATTTGAATTACCTGTGCTGCTGCACATGTCTCTCAAAGACTTGTAGAGAACACCAGTGCTGAGGTTATCAGTCAGCTGCTTGCACCCACAGAGAGTGTCTTTAAATTCTAGTGACAGAAAGTGAAATAGATACTGCAATTTTTCTAAGGCTAGCACTTTTAAAAAAGAAAAAAAAAAAAAAAGAAAGAAGAGAATTTTATAAGATAGCTAATGTCTCATGCTTTTCACGCTGTGCAACCGGACAGGTGTTTTGTGAAGAACCCCTGGGGAATATTTGCGCAGATATAAACAGGAAGGAATTTTCATTTCATGAATCACTAGATTGTCAGTGATGCATTACCCCTTGTCACAGATGTTATGGAGCAAAAATGAGGTATTGCCCTGAATTTTATACCCCCACAACTAGAAGATTTGAACCTGGGGATTTGTAAGTTGGATGACTTAGCTGTAATCATCCATGGCAATTTTGTTAACTACTGTTATTACTGTGAGCATTTTGGAGACACTTTTTCTTAATAGACTTTATGACTGAATGTAGTGATTAACCCTTTAACACTTTCCTGATGATAACTACTCTCTTCTGTCAAAGGTAAAATATGATAGTTCTGAATATCAAGTAATTACATTAGTCATGGAACAAATACAGTGACACATTACTCCACAGAAAGATTTGTTAGCCTCTGTATAATGATAGATAAAGTAGCCCTTAGATATACAGTGTGTCCAGTAGTAGGTATATTATAAAGTTAGGCATTAAATTATTAGTGACAACATGAGTCAGATAACTCTCTGGTGCCTCTCATCATACTCAAAGAAAAATGCCCTGATTGCTCAGTAGAGACTGGTGGCGAAAGCTGAGATAACCAAGGGAAAGACATAACCTTACCCTTCCTAGCTCAGAGGAACAAAAGACTACATGAATCATAGAATCATGAATGCTTATGTAAGGCAAAGAAAATAACATTCTTCAACAATGCTGATGCAGAAAGAGTGTTGGGTTGTTGGTGTTCGGGGTTTTTTTCCCATCTTGGTTCATTTCCCATTCACCAGTGCTGTTTAATATCTTCATTAATTACCTAGACAGTGGGATTGTGTGCACCCTCTGCAAATTTGCCTGAGGGATGGGATGACATCTAAAGACACCTGAACAGGCTTGAGAGGTGGGCCCATGTGAACTTCATGAAGTTCAACAAGGCCAAGTGCAGGGTCCTGCACCTGGGTTGAGGCAATCCCCAGTATCAATACAGGCTATGGGAAGAAGGGGTTGAGAGCAGCCTTGCCGAGAAAGACTTGAGGGTTCTAGTGGATGAAAAGCTGGATGTGAGCTGACAATGCATACTTGCCACCCAGAAGGCCAACTGTATCTTGAGCTGCATCAAAACAAGCGTGACCAGCAGGTCAAGGGAGGGGATTCTGCCCCTCTACTTCCCTCTGTGGTGTAGGGGTCTCTGTGGAGACCTCATGTGGAGTAGTGTCCAGCTGTGGAGTCCTCAGCACAGGAAAGGCATGAACTTGTTGGATGGGGTCTATTCTGCCCCTCTACTTCCCTCTGTGGTGTAGGGGTCTCTGTGGAGACCTCATGTGGAGTAGTGTCCAGCTGTGGAGTCCTCAGCACAGGAAAGGCATGAACTTGTTGGATGGGGTCCAGAGGGCCACAAAAATGATCAGAGGGCTGGAACACCACTCCTATGAGGACAGGCTGAGAGAGTTGGGGTTGTTCAGCCTGGAGAAGAGAAGGCTCTAGGAGATCTTATTGTAGCCTTTCAGTACTTAAAGGGAGTTTATAAAAAAGATGGGGACAAACTTTTTAGCAGGGCCTGTTGCAATAGGACAAGGGGTAATGGCTTTGAAGTAAAAGAGGGAAGATTTATACAATATATAAGGAAGAAGTTCTTTACAATGAGGGTGGTGAAGCACTGGAACAGGTTGCCCAGAGAGGTCATTAGATGCCCCATCTCTAGAAACATTCAAGGTCAGGCTGGACAGGGCTCTGAGCAACCTGATCTAGCGGAAGATGTCCCTGCTCATTGCAGGGGAAGTTGAACTAGATGACCTTTATATGTCCCTTCCAACCCAAACTCTTCTATGATTCTTTGATATGTCAATGGCAGAATTACTTGTGCAAGTTTTGAGGCAGCTACACTGGCCTTTTTATTTTTCTAATATTTATAAATGTGACCATTTTAAAGTTTTGATTTTTGGTTTGGTGCACCTTTATTCCCTCCCAGAAGTTTCTCACTGAAGCTACTGTGTCAGCCCGGTGTTCACAACTTGGTATATTTCCCCAAACGTTAAGGATAATAGTTTTGTAATCATTTTGCATAGGGTGTTTGTACTACCAGCTAAATATAATATCTTCATTTCCTTAAAGTGAGGTGTGATTCATGAATACTTGTATATAGTGTGTATTCAACTGAACTTGGACTTCATTCACTTTGGTGTAGTAGAATTCTGCTTCTAACTGTTTCCAGCTGTCACCACTTTGTGGATGTCACTCAGTGTGCACAGCATGGCAGGAAATGCTGCTATCGCCTTTGCAGAAAATATTTTTGACCTTGCGGATTTCCAAAATTTCATTCCATTAAATTGAAAGCTAAGATTTAGCATAGTGAACATCAGGCAATCTGTAGTACTTAATCTACTAGCTCAGCAAAACACCAAATTAATTCAAATTTGAAAAGGACTCTCCATCTGTAGCAAAAGCATGTTCTCAATTACATATTGAATTAAATAAGAGATAGGAATATTTTTGAAAGCTTGAAATTTATGGTTTCATTAGACTGAAAAATTAAACCTAAAAATGTGTAAAAATCCACATTAATCATTTAGTTTTAGCACATAAATGCAAATAGCTTGGAACTGAGCTTCATTTCAGAGTGTAAGTAGTAATTACCTAGTGACACCTCATGAGCTTCATTAGAACCCTGCTTTTAATAAAAGTGGGGAACACTAGGGATCTGCACAAATAAGAGGATTATGGTATTTAATCAGCACAAAGTGGTAATGATAAAGCTTCATTAGATAAAATTTCCAAATACAAAATCTAGGAAAATGATCCTGAATATAAGTGGCTTCATTGAAAAGTATTTTACTCAGTGAATTCTCTTCTTCTGTTCAAGAATAGCTTGATTTGTATTAATCAGACTGGTGCTTGAAACAATCATATTCAAAAATTAGTAGATGGAAAATTCTTTCTGCCAAACTGTTGTTCTTATACAATGCCAGTCTACAACTGTTTTTAGCATTTGTTAGTATTCTAATACTTGATATCCACCACTTGTGATATTTAATGATTGCTTTTATGACAAAATTGTTTCTGGTCCATGGCTGGCCTATAAATCTTCCACAAGGTATAAGTTCATATGCAACAATATACACATGAGAATTTATAGCATAAGGATACTGAAATATTTTTCTTTCCTCCTTCAGCCTTATGAACAATAGTCAAATTATGTACAGAGTTTCATATAAAGAAAGAAGAGTAAGAAACTGTATTCATGGAAGGGGATTAGCTTTTTTATTGAAAAGTCACAACTATTTTGCATTATTTTTTCAGGCCTAATCTCTCACATGATAACTGATTACCAGCCTAAGTGTAAGTTAACAACATGTATAAAAAAGATTTAAAACTTCAGATGAAACATGGATTCTGTCATATCATATTATTTTGTTGTTGTTTAGCATTTATTAGTGTTATTATACTATATATATGAGAACATTATGGAAGAAAAATACAGTGGTGCAAGTATCCCTAGAACATTATAATTTACCTTATATATTTAATATAATATTGAGAGCTCTAATCAAAGAAAATATACTGGGAAACATTTCTCAAGCATAAGGTGAAGCATTAGATGCTTCACTGCTACACTTATGTGTGGGAATTTTATTTTCATAGAAGTGTGTGCTTCTAACTTATTTTAAACACGGGATTGCTGCATTCTTAGTACTTAGAGTACCTTCCAGGAAAGATACTTGTAGACAATGATTGTGTTTTTCTTTCATTAAATGCCACTCTCTTCCCACACCTCTTTAGTTAACAGAGTAAGAAAACAAAACCAGAGAGGTAACGCTTTGTTTATTTTCGAACCTTTTCTCACTGGTGCAGCTTATTCTGTTTTACTTCAATATATGAATAACAACTTTTACTTTTCATCTTGCCTTCTGAGATGAAATACAGGAATATTATGGAGGAAGTAATATTACAGAAATCTCACATTGACAAGTGATTTACATTGGTTTGAATTAGTCTGTAAAAGATATAAGGGAATCATCTTCTTTAAGTACATTACAGAGGATTTTAGGTTAGATACCCACTATGTGTGCATAGCAAGACAATGGAATTATAAATTTTTAAATTACAACGAAATGAGAAACCTACTTCTAACTGCCCAGCAGATTTTGGATAAGAATAGTACAATCTCTCTTCTGCTATATGAGCTTACATGTGTAATTCCAGTAAGTGAAACGATTGCATAATCTTCTACACTTTCTTTTCTAACTCACAGTGAACTCAGGTTCTGTATTTTGCTGTTGTTTTATTTGCTTTCACCCTTAAATATGTAACAAATACTCTGACTCTATGTGTGTGACAGAATTTTTCTGATGATGGTTTTGTGAGTTTGACCAGTATCTGACACGTTATTCTGGACAATGTGATCCTACTGTGAAGTTTTTTTTTAGAAAGTTTTGTTAAGGTAGAACAAATGTACCTCTGCTATCCTTAAAAAACACCAAGGCCTTCATGTTTTGTTTTGTTTTTTTTTTTTTCATTCTTTGTTTTATGCTCTCATCATGTTCCCATACGTTGCCTTTTCATTTATAATCTAAAATTTTACTGAGTGTCTCATTCCGTTGCTTTGAATATTGGCTGTATCTCATCTTGTGATATCCTCACCACTGCAGCTTTATCATCTGTGATTTTATAACTAGGCCAAGTGCTACCTTTCTAGATTACTCTTCCATCTGTTCATACACAGATCCGACTGTTCAGTTCTTTTTATCTTGTCATGCAGAACTTATGCTTGTAAATATTAGAAGTATTGTGAAGAAAGGTGCTAAAACAATTTGGGTAACTATGCCTAACTCCACAAATGGCCTACACAAGGTGCACTTCAGAAGATGCTTGTGATTTTTGCATTTCTGCAATTGCATTTTGAGTAGCCCCAAATGACCAATTGCATATCATTCATTCTGCTGGACTCTACATGAGATTGACATTTAAAGGCTGGGTTGGAAAAAAATTATTTTGATAATTAAATATTTTGACTTTCTAGCACAGAAGACTTACAATTTAAGATGTCCATGTAATAATGAAAGTCAAGAATGAATCTTGGAAAATACTTTTTCTGGTTGGGCAGCTGGAGTTTTGCGTATTTCATATATTTTCTCATTAAAAGCCACAATATTGAGTAATTCTGTCATTGCATCAATATGTAATCTCAATGTTCACAGCAATGATATGTTTATGACCCAGATTATCTTTAAGTTCTGCATTGATTCCTTTTCTACACCATGATTTTTACCAGTTCTGGTATTCTGAAATTCCCATTTTTGCCTCTTACACAGTATAACATTTTTTTTACTGTAATGATCTTTATCAATGCATTCAATTTAAAATTTAGCACTTTACCAAGTGATCGTTACACCATGCAGTTAGAGCCTTAACAAAGCATTAGTGCTACTGTTTTTCTCATTAAATTTTCCTCAAGGCATTTTAGAACCCATGTGTTTTTTCCATCACTGTGGCCACCTCATTACATTAAAAAAGAGACTTTATCCTTCTATAGATTTTCTTTCTGACTTGATCTGTAGGTTCATGTTAACCCATTTTCCTGGAAAAGTTATAGTCCCTTTCAGTCCTATTGCGTGTAATTCACAAATTTCTCAGAATGATATCTCTGTAACAATCAAATTCTTGACACCTATACCTGAAAAATAAGTCATATTAAGGTCAAATGTACACAGCTCTGTATTTTCTCATTGGCAAATGACCTCAGAGAATAAGATATTTTAAAATAATCCAATAGCACATAGAGATCAGACCTTTTGGAACTCATTTTTCAAACATTTCAATCTTTCATAAAATCTCTAAGTTCAGACTATATAAAAAAAATTCATGTTGGTCTCAAATTACTTTTGCTTAGCTTGAAACCTTATCTGATTTAATAAAATGCTTACAACAAGTAGCCCTTACACTGAGAGGAAGTTGAAAAGTTCCATTCTGGCACAAAATGATTCCCGTGTCTTTATCTTCTTTGACATTTCCAGAGTCCATAGGTGAAACCAAGCTCATTTATTGCAGCAAGAGTTTGTAGGACTGTCCCTAAAATCTGAACCTGTCCATTATAAGACTTTTTGCTGTCCAAGAAGCAGTGCCTCCAGGCTGTTAGAACACATGCAGCTGTTTCATTTTTGAGCCATCTGTCCAGACTGAAATACAAAAATAATATACAACTTAGAGCATCTGTGACATTTAGTACCAGAGTTCTTAATGATAGAAGGTCAAATACCGTAAAAAAGAGAACTTAAAGCCTTTCACTCTGGTCATAAATGACTATATAGCTTAAGTCAAACTCTTCATTATTGACACTCATGTCATAAAAATAATTTATTAATATTAATGTTTTGGAAATGACTGGTCTCACGTTTGAAGTATGAATATTCAGAAAATATATATACAACTCTCAGGACTGACCCTTGAGCAGCTTAAAACCAAAAAATCTAAATTCACTTGTTTATTTCTTGGGGATTAATTAATAATTAAAAATGAAAGATAAATAACTACATTATCTAGTGCACAGTTATGTGTTATCTATAATGAACATATTTAACCCTTAACAGTCTCTAGATGCAGCTGTGAATTATTCTCAAGCAGTTATTCTCTAAACTCAAACTCACTCAAACTTTTTGAGTTTGCAGTGAGATGTGTTGTTCCTGATGCAGCACAACGGACTGAAAAAGTTAGCTCATCGCTTCTCCCAGAATGTCATCACCTCTAAGAGTTATCACCACTTCTGTTTGCCAGCCTCAAAGCACACTCAGTCATTACTGACTTGCTTCTGTAAAATTATCCGGGTTGGAAAACACCCCTACTCTTAGCTTAGGCTAATGTGGAGTGCTGATACCTCGGTTAAGCCAGGAGATCTGAGGGGGTGTTAATGGGAAAGAAAGGGTGATGAGGAGCGGAGAACAGTAGTGGCTTAACCCAGCTCTGCTGCAGCCAAAAAAGCATGTCATCTTATGTGATCTTGAGGATAGTCTCATACTCTGTGTTTAAGCACAGTAACTCCAGGTGGACCATGAGATGGCCAGTTAATACAATAACACATGAATAAAAAATTTATAGAAGCTTTATTCTAACATACTATTGCTTCACTTAAGTTTGGTGGTCAAGAAACCCCCCCCCCCCAAAAAAAGTGTCAGAAGCATGTGATCATTTTGGATAGCCAGCATATCCGATCAAAGTGATATAGCTACTTTGGATTACTATTGAGGAACACCAAGGAGATAGAAAAGACACGTGTAATTTTGATGCTTGTAATTAATGACAGCTTATAGATGATTTTAGATATGAATTGAAATTTAAATGAGTTCTCTTGTGCCACAGAAGTAATATAAATCCGTTGAAGCTCTGGGCTAGGAAGTTTTATTCTATAGGAGATGTAGCAAATGGTAGTGTTTTATGTCTTTTTAATAATAAATCTCTAAAGGTAAGAAAGTCTGGATTAAATTTATACTGTTTTTATGGTGTGAATCTGACTTTTAATGCTCATTTAACCCTAACAATGTAACTAATATTATAAAAGTACTCAGATTGCAGTGATATAAACACCCTCAGGATCGGGTCAGACATCAGTCAGTACTGGTGTGAAGAGTAAGAATAAAGCAGTGGGAGTGTAAATCAGCAAAGATTTAAACCTTTTACTCATCTGAACTACCAACTTGACATAAAGAATTTTACTCCAGATTGCAATTACTTTTGGAAAGATTTAATTCTATATTTCCAAACAGTTAAAATTGCATCCAGTCTAATGTCACCAGTTTTACTGGAGTTATCATAGAAATCAATTCCATACATTTTTTTTTTAATTCCACTACCTGTGGCAATTCCATTCTAACAGCTGCACAAAGACTTAAAGCAGTACCTTGAGGTGAAAATTGTGATTGTTTCTAGAACCACCGTTAGCATAATAAATATGTAAATATGGGATAGTTTTTCAGTATTTCTGCTTTTACTTGATATTAACAAATATAATAAATTAAAGATCAACGTAAACATACATTAATGGAAAACAAACAAGGTATAATACTCTAATTTGGCAAAGGCAGTGCAATTTAAAAGAGGCCGCTGTTGTGGAAACCTTAATGTTTAATGGGGAAAACCATAAATTACGATTTATAGTGAGAGAATCCAATATCTTGAAATGGATCAAGCCTGAATTAAACCTGCTCCAAAGTGCACTTTATAAGTTTTTTATCTAGCTCTATATGATCTGCAAAATGTCACTTAAATAGTAGCGAGGGATATAATTTGTACTTCCCATAAGAAAATAGAAAGAAAGTTAAAGCTAAAGAGAGTGTATAGCACATTGCACATTCTAGTCATCAATTCTTCCTCATGATATCTGTACAAAGTAAAAAACCAGTTTGGTTTTTTTATACTAGCATTGGACATTTCATGGTATCTCTGGGGTTGTTGAACTTCATGGGATCACGTATCTAGGAGCAGCTTTGTACCACAGACTAGTTAAAAAATAGGTAACAGCATTATTTCAGAGAGGATCTTTAGAGTGAGAATGTATGTGAAGGCATAGATAAATGTTTATGTGGAGAAAAGCAATCAATCAGCTTATCAGTACAGATTTACACGGGCAGCCACTCCTCTTGATAAGAGGGTCGAGTAGTAAGGTAACTGTTGCGTAACATGACTACATTTATGAGTACATTAATGGTACATACATACACATTATATTAGGACAAATCATTGAGACAGGTCATCAATATCTGACCTTGCCTCATAGTAAGTAAATGCTAAATTGTCAATGGAATAACCTGCGATGGTCTTGGTAACCTTGCTAGCCTCTTCGTGAAACTGTAGAAGCATAACTCCTAACAGATATTTTTACCTCCTGATGCTTTCAGCCTCCTGTCTCACAGCAGTGTAGCTTCAGTTCTGGAAGGCTCAAGATATGAAGTCTCTAACAGTCCCTGTTCTTCCACATTGCTGGAATGAGAAAGGTATTCAGCAACGACACAGAGATTGTTTTCCTTTATGCATGCCAGAAATGGTGTCAACCAGCAGAGGAGACTGAGGTGATACCTGCATCTTCTTCAGTTACTGGTGGCTTCATGCAAGGTAAGCTGTTGCTCAAAAGGTGAGATTCCACAGGTAAGAAAATATCCATTCTATTGGAATACTGTTTAAGTCAAAAACAAACTTCATGTCATTTTCAGCGTCAGTTGTCTGTGTCAAAATCTCATTGAACAAGGTTACTGTGAGCTCTGTTCTGATGCTGATAGTCATACAGTATTGGTGCTACAGACAGGAAGACAAGGCAGACGGGTGATGTCATTTTCAGAGCTATTAGCATTCCAGGAATTGAGAAAGCACAGAAAATAACCCCAACTATTTAAAAAAAAAAAAAAAAAAGGAAGTAATTCAAATTCAGGAAATTATTTCAAAAACAAACAACAGAAATAAGAAACAGAGACCAAGTACTGAGCAACATGCTCAATTTCCTAATCCATTTTCATAGCCTATTAAGGCCTGTAAATCCACAGTAGGAGAGACAGACAAGCACACATTTTAAAATTTAGTTACACTCGGTTAGAACTGTAGTATTGCACAAAATGGAGAAAACCAGAAATGTTGTAGTTTTTATCCTCATTATCTGAGTTGCAAAATGATAAGCATGAAAGGATGCTGTGTAACTACTAACCAGTTTTAGGAAACCGAAGAATTCTGGTTATATGTAGAAAAAGGAGATCGTTGGTTGCTCAAATTAAAATTTGAAACTTTGCTGAGAAATGATTGTAAGATCCATGGGTGAAGGGAAAAGGAGCGAAAGTTTAAGTGCACATATATATCAGAAAGACAGATAGTTCAGTTTTGATGTCCTTTTGTATGGAACCAACATTCAAATCCCACTTTGTGTGAGTCTAGGCTATGCATTCTGAGGTTCTCACAGCACATTGTGGTGGGTTGGCCCAGGTAACAGCCAAACATCTACCTGGCTGCTCGCTCACTCCCCCTCCTCAGCAGGACAGTGCAGAAAGGTGAAAGAACAAGAAGGAGAATGCTCGTGGATTGGGGTAAAGGTAGAGAGATGGCGTACCAGTTACTGTCACAATCAAAGCAGATTCAACTTGGAAAACCCAACCTAACCTATTGCTAATTGAAATAAATATGTAGTTAGTAATTTGGTTAGAGGGGAAAAAAAAGACAAATGTTAAAGCATCACCTTTCCCCACCGGCTCCCCTTTCCCGTGCTTAACATCATTCTGTCATTCCTGACTCTTCTGCCCCTGCCCCAAGTGGTGCAGGGAGTAATGGGGTTATGGTCAGTACATGGCAGTTTATCTCTATTGCTTCTTCCTCCTCATGCTTCTCTGCTCCCGCATCGACCCTCCACAAGCTGTAGGGGATATCTGCTCTGCCATGGAGCGCCTCCTCCTCCTCTGACATTGGTCTTTCCCCTGCTGTGTCTCACACTTTCTCTTCCTTCCTCCTCTCTCTATCTGGTGTTTTCTGCCTTTCTTAAAATATGTTTTCATGGAGATGCCATCAGCTTGGCTGATGTGCTCAGCTATGTCCGGTGGTGGGTCCATTGGAGCCCGTTGAACCTGGCTGTGTGCAGCATGGGGCAGCCCCTGGCTGCCTCCCACAGAGGCCATGACTGCAGCTCCTCTTTCCATCTACACTCAAAACACATATGGGAAAGAGTTATGGAAAAACATTGAAAATGTTTGGTTTCAGCCTAAGTTAGAGATAGAAAATTTTGTAAAATTTTACTTATATGGGAAGTCCAGTTCCTTTCCAAATTTTTTGTTTCTCTCTGGCATACATTGCAGGAGACCTCTTGCTCTGCATTCAATGTGAAAGCTGAAACTGCAAACCCGTGATACCATTGGTTAGAAAATTAAATGACACAATCCAGAACACAGCTGTGTGGCTAAGCCTTTGTTTTCAGAAAACATAATTTCTTTTATTCCTTAGCACTGCTAATTGAAATTGCCATCTTCCCTCTCCCCACTGAAGTAATTTTGAAATCTAACACTGATTAAGAAGAGCGAGTATATCACCTCTGGAAAACTTAAACTTAAAGCTTCTAATTTTCAATAGCTGAGCTGCAATTAACCAATTACTTTTATTGTTCAGTGCTCAGACTTTAACAGCTTTTAAAAATGCTGTTATAAACATCAGTTGTTTATGATCCCGCAGCTGTAAGACACAATGCTATTTGCAGCTTGGCAGGTATTTCATCTCTGGTGACTGTGAGACAGATCATATATCTCTGCTTGAAAGCTCTTCAGTAGTATTTTGTATTTCCTGCCATTAGCAGTGAAGCTGTAGATCCCAGTCACATCCATTTTGAGACAGGGGTCTGTTTTTGTAACTCACCTTGGCATCAGCTATTAGAAAAAAATCTTGACTTTTAGTCAGTGCATTAAGTATTTTATAAAAAGCAGTAATCAGTCAGCTCTGGCATGGCAGAAGGAGAAACAAGAAGACTCTATGCTTGACCTTTTCCAATAGGAACTTCCAAATCTTAATGTTACAAGATTTGCTTACTTACAGTTTTAAAGTATCTACAGAATGTTCTGCTATAATGCTGAATGTTTTGTTGTGGTTTTTTTTTTTTTTTTAAAAAAAAAGTTATCAGCAAAGAGATATTTGGCTGCTGCCCAAAAGAACACAGAGGGCATAGAGGAGACCAATATACAGAAAAGAAGCAATCGGAGAGGAAACCTAATGCAGGAATGAAATAAGAAGAGTACTGTATCTGCTGGATATGATAAAGGCTGGACAAAGCAAATGAAACACCTTCACTAGACTAGCTTACTCTTTAACTAAATACAAAGCTGTCAACAAGGAGAGAAAATGTCACCAAATGTCAGCAGCAGAATAACCACAAAGTAAAATAGGACATTTTCCTTGAGATAAAAGCTGCACAAACTCCATGCAACAATCTCAATAAAGTTCTAAAAGAAGAAGAAAAATGCCTTAGGGAGAAAACGTCAATGCTAACAGACAGTCAAACAGAAAACAGCCCTATTGGGACAGAATGAAAAATAAATTTCTCACAGGTAACATCCAAGTACAGACTGACCTGAATGAATGACCTGGTACAGGAATCTCCTAATTTAGAACAAAATTTTTTAATTGGAACACAAGGTAGTAAATTGTGTTATGAAAAATTAGATGCTGTGTGGTAGTGTATCAGTGAGTTATTCTGTGTGGTGGAACTTATGTGCTTAGTACCTTTCTAAGTCCTTTTCCAGTATAAAAAAAAGAAGCATTTATCTTTCCTGCAGTTAGATACTTTAGTCCTTCTTTGGCAAATAAGTTCAGTCCATAAATACAGAAGACATCCTGGGCCCAAATACCTGGAGAGCACAAAACCTGCTTTCCATTCTCCTCTGCCTAATGATTTTCACCCTTGCCTTTTTTTCAGACACCCCTCTTGTGTTCAGGGGTGAAACGTCCTCATTACCACCTCCTGACATGTTTGTCCTTTGTATGAAATCCAGACCTATTAATATAAATTATGGAACATCCATAATGTATCGACCTGTGAATACTTTTGGGTTTTACATAAGTATACTAAGTATATATTGTATAAAGTAGAGGCAAGGAAAAAAGAAGTGGGTAAAGGGGAATTTTGGTAGAAGAGATGTATTGCCTTGAAACAATTGGAAGATTTTGCTTCTACCAAAAAAGAAAGGAACCAACTCAGATAGAAGACATTAGGTCTAATGAAATTGCCACAGATAAAAATGGCACGACAAGCCTGTAGGCTTTATGTCTACTACGGATTTAGTAGCATGTTAGCAGCAGCAGCATCAACATCCAAACAATACATTGTGTGCCTCTGCTGGCTTCGGATGCCAAATGAGGTTCTGAGGATAGTAAAAAAAAAGGAGAAGGAGGCAGAAAGTAAGAGTCAAGAAGTCTTGCATCGATGTAATGCTTGAAGTAGGAAATATCTGTGTTGCCCTGCTAGTGACTACAGCAGGAGTAACTAACCTAAAATTTCATGACTGGCTCTACTGGGTTTGGCTGGGATGGAGTTAATTTTCTTCATAGTATCCCACATACCATACTGTGGTTTTAAATTTGTGACTAAAACAGTTACACCCCAATGTTTTAGCTATTGCTGAGCCCTGCCCACCATGATATTCTATGCACTTGCAAGAGAGCATGTCTTCTCCTCTCTCTCCCATGAGCTACTGGATGCTGTAAAAGAAGGGCTCTGATGCCCAATGTGGTAGTGCAAATAAACCAAAAAACCCCTGACAAAACTATATATACATATACAGGAAACCCTTTAAAAGAAAAAAACTCTTCAGGAAAGAGTATCTTAGAAGGAAAGAAGCCTAAGTAATGTGTTAGGTTCTCTAAGCAGTGCTTCAGTGCCTTTAAAAAAGACTAAATTTCTTCCAGAAGAAGGTTTACACTTGCAAATCGTGCATAGAAACTAGTTACTGCTGATCAGCGGCCTGATTTATGCACCCCACTTAAGAGATGTAAGACTTAGGTTCCTCCTTTTTCCACCTCATCACTTCCTCCTGATCACCCTGACACTGGGTTTTCTGATACCTGTTCCTAGACTTTTTCTCTATAAACCAAAGGGTTGGGACAGATCAGGTGGGATTGTGAACCCCAGGAGATGAAGATACTTAAAACCAAGTCACTAGCACCCCTGAACCCCCCTCATCACAGCTTTATGTGTGTAACATATTAATGATAAACAGCAGCACCAGGACAGAATGAGCAGGTGGTCTTCCCAGTCATTTCCCCGGCCTTTGACTGTTAAAGGATCCAGTCCTCGAAGATTTGCACTCTATGAATATATTTCCACTGAATTCAAGAGCAGAATTTATGTTTGTGTTTATTCAGTATATGGCCCCTTCAGGCTTTTAATCCATGGACAGATGTAGCCAAATAAAAGCATCCAGAATCACAGAGGTCCTGCTCTTCATGGCAGTTTTCCATGGTGTTTTTCATTCCAGCTCTCCAAATTTTATTTTATTTCCATTTAAATTACCAAGTAATTTAAAGAGTGCTTTTAAGACCTGTTACTCATTGTGAGATTAATGGGGACATTCAGCCCCAGATCAACAAAGTATACTGCTAGGGATGATGGAAAGTGTGAGCCCGGAGGATCTTGCTCACTAGAAGGGAGGAATGTTAGCTGGTGCTCCAGTAATTAATGGTTAAATTACCCTTGGGTAGTAAGTAGTAGGTAGCATAACTTTACAATCTGGTAGCTTTAAATTTCATGTGTAATTGTAGCAGTGGGAGTTGGAACACAGGTTGAAGACATAATGAAATTACCACAGGGAGGAACAGACTAATGAACTGAAGTCCAGCAAAAGTTACAGCTACATTGCCGTCATCTTGAAAATCTGTAAATAACAACTTTGAAAACCATTGAGGACAATAGACAATGGATTTTATGTGTATATAAGCATGAAATGTGGATTGGGAGAATAATTGAGTTTGCTATGTTGTCAAGTATGTACTTGGAAAAAAAATTACTTGGTCATCATTTAATCTCCTTTGCACACCTTTTTCATCTTATTTGCATTTTTAATGCAAAAACCCACAGAATATATCTTCAATCATACTGAATTGGTTTGTGTCAACTAGTGCATATACAACTTTGTAAGTCTTTTAATTCTTCAGCAAAAAACTAAAAGGAAAGCGTACCATACAGTTGGACTCAATAGTCTTAAAGGTCTTTTCCAAACGAAAAGACTCTGTGATTTTATTATAATAGAATTCTTAAATCTTGCTTTATTGAATAGTAATTCTAAAACAGCTCTTTAATGAAGCGGCCTGTTTTAAATCAAGTTATCTTCAGTTAATAAAATACAGATGAGTGAATCCAGTGCTTTAGCAAATGTAGGTGAAAACTGATCTCTGCAGGTGTCTTTTCTTCAAGGTCTTTGAATATGATTTTATAGATTTATTTTTTTTTAAGGTTTCTGTTCTTTGGAAATGTCATATGAATATCAGGTATGATCCTTTACTTGCTATAGAAGTTTGACAAAATACCACTTGCCCCTCTAAAGGAGACTACAGCCTTTACTTGCCAGATAAACTTAAATGCAGTTGTTGTGACTACCTATATAACATCTTTGAAGCCACTGTGGGCTTTTTCATGGATTGCTACGTCAGGACGTCAGGTACATCTGCTATACCAGTATCACTTACATCAACAATATTAGTTTCTGCTTTACGCAGACCTGGTTATTTCCTAGCCTGTGAATCATTCCAATAGGATGGATTCTATTAGTTAATTGGTCAGGCTGCACCATCAGCTCAGTCCTTATCATCTCAATTCTTTCCTAATATTCTGTACTTTGTGCTGCAGCTTAACCCTGTTACTTCTTGTCCCATACACCACTGTAATGCAGGAATAAATTATTGTTCCCTTGTTCCGCAGCACTTAACATAATTAAAACTTATCCTATTCTCCATTCAATTTTGTCTTTAGGTTAGAAAGACATCTAGTCCTGTCTTCCTGTGCTTCCTGGACCCCTGGCCACCTTCTCTAAGCTGTATCCAGTTAATTCCCATCTTTCGTGGAATGCAGTAACCAAGCTTGCTCTATTCATGATGGCTCTGCTCATTATAATTAGAGCAGGGAACAGATATTTAGACTCTGATGCCCTATAATTCTCATATCCTATTCTGCAGATCTGGTACCTGGGCAGTTTCTTCCCATCCTGTCCCCTTTATGCTATATATATTTGGCTGCTGTTGGCAAAGTGTAATTTCTTGCACCAATTTCCATTTTGTCATCTGCACATTGGCCTGCAATTTAGATGCCATTCCCCCTTACCTTAGTGCAGATTTACTAAGCATTCTCAGCCCCACCATCCATGTCATTAATGAAGTCACTGAATAGATTCGAGCTCAGTATAGATTTTTATATGTCCCTCAAAACGTTCTGAATTTCATCATGTTAACTGCTCTCTGGCTGGAGTTATCCAACTGGTTTTGCAACTATTGTGTAGCAATTAAATCAGCTTCACCTTCCTGTTTTTTTGTGAGCGTATATTATGATATTTAAGTATGTGCCCTACTTCTGCAGAATGTTTGTAAATAGTTTGCTATTTATCTCACAGTTTTCTCAGAACTAAGCACAAGCTGGCTGTATTTCTTCGGTTCCCCTTTGCATGCTTTCTAGGTTTTTTTGATTAACACTACACTTAGTACTTTTACTAAATTACATTTATGCTTTTCCAGTCTTCTGGTGCCTAAATCCTCCTTGATGATTTTCACAGAAAGAATGATTCTATGAGCTTTTAGATGTTCCTTTAAATATCTCAGGAAGAAGTTTACCAACTTCCATATTTTTGAAAAGATGTAGTGTAGAAGTTATTCTATAAACATTCCCTTCCCTGTTCTGGGCTGATACCTTACCATTTTTTTGTTACTATTGATTAGTATTAAGTAGCTAAATGCTTCCAATGTATTGTTTTAATGAAGACTGATGCAAAAAAAAAGTGAAACATTTCAGCTTTCTCAACATCACCTATCACTTACCAATTTTTTTCCTCCACTCATTACAAAATTAACATTACATTTTCCCTACTCTTTTTCTAACTATGAATGCATTTAGTTGGCTTCTGCATCACAGTATTTTACATATCAACCAGTATCCCTGCTTTTTGCCGTAATTGGTATGACTAGATTAAGGCCATTTTCTCAAAAAGTGGTTAGTGGGTGTAATGTGAAGATATTAAGAACTGGATAATAATAATTTTCTCTGGTAACTCATTACGGTGGTGGATCACACAAAACCTGGTTAAGAATTTGCCTTTTATTTGCAGTTTGAGTTTTTTCTGATTTAAGCCTCCAGTCATTAATCTTCTCTTTGGTACGTTTCCTTTGTTAGATTAACTGCTAGTCTTTTCTTTGTGTGAATGCACTTGTAAGCTATGATCAAGTCATCTTTCAATCTGCATTTCACCTCTAAGAAATCAGTCTGATTTCTCCTTGCAAAGGTAAATCCAAACGATCGTGTATGGATCCAACAATACACCTGTAAACCTACCCAGTTTTATTCACTGTTTCCTGCTGATGTATGTCCTGGGATAAGATTAATCCGGTTCTATGATGGCTGTTAAGGAGGTAGTGAAGGTGGTGAAATGCGAGTGTAAGGGGTAAAAAAAAGCTGATAGGTTAATGTATGAGGTTTGGAGATAAGCGGTGCTAAAAATATGAGAGGGAAAGGTAGGAAAAGAATGAGGCAATGAGAGTTCCTGTGCTGGGACTAAATAAAGCCTGTAAAGATAATGTCAGCCTTTTTCCCAGAAGGGAAAGGGAGAGAATAAGGGAGAGGCTGGTGGGTTGAAAAAAAAAATAATATGATAAACCAGCTTAAATGAAATATTAACAATATGAAGAAAAATATTATTAATAAGAAAATAATGAAATATGTACAATTATGTATAGAACCAATATTGAGCTCCCAGGGTAATGCTCATGTCACCAGAAGGCACTGGGAAAATTCTGGACTGGACTCATTGCAGACAGGAACTGGATTCAGGAACACACAGATCGGGATCAAAGGCAGAACAGACGAGGTCCTCCTCAGACATCAGCCATTGAAGAAAGAGGGCTGACCCTTTGATCCCTCAGCTTTATACTGAGGATGATGCAGATGGGATGAAATACTCTGTTGGTCAGTTTTGGGTCACCTGTCCTGTGTGCTTCTCCCCATGACACTTGTAGGTGCAACCCCATTGCACTTTCTGCTTCCAGCCCTCCAACAGGACACATAACTGACCTTGGTTCTTATAGCAATAAGTGTAAGCAGGATCCTGCTTACAAGGAATGCATACCATTCCTTGGTATTAACTATAAACATCACACATTATCACTGCCAGGAGCAGACACTATCTGAAAAATGTACCATTAATTTCAGAGGGTGCAGTCAGAAGAGACTTAATTGAGAAGTAAAATTACTGAAAAGAAAGTTGTTTTTATTCTACCTCAAACCAGGACAAACTTGTTAAAAAAATTAGATTTCATTAACATTCCAAAGATTTTAAAATTAACTGTTTTCTTACTTTTGTTTAATTTTCAGGTGAATGTAGACAGGTTCAGCCTGTCCGAACACTTTCTTTTGACACACAGCCCTGAAATATAATCGTCGTCAATTTCTGTATTTTTGGTTTAATTAATAAAAGATATAGTAAGCAAGCATAGAGATACAGGTAGCAAGCATCTAAAATAGCATAAACAAAGCCTCAAAGATAAATTCCTATAATTGAAAAATATTATGATATTATGATTTTAAAGGCATTCCTTTAAACCCTTCCTAAAACATTCCTTGTAGCATATACAAAGCATTGTGTAGTGTTCATATGATGAAAACTCTGATCTCAGGTAAATTTAGAAAAAATACAGTGCCCTAATTCAGGACCAGGTGCATATTAAGAAATTAATGAAAAAAACCCCCCCCCCCTTCCCCTTCCTCTCCCCCCCCTCACCCCCCAACTTCTTATTTATTATCATTTTCACACTTTATTTCTGGTGCAGTGATAACTCAAGCTATCCATATTTGAAATAACATTTCAAGTCACCTTACTGGTAATGCAAGCAGTCACATTGCAGAAGTAGAGATAGAACTACACAGGAGGGCCAGATTAGTAGAATAAAAGAGTTGCATCAGCCTCTCAGAGTGCTTTGTACTCCAGTGCACTGCTAGGTTAATCAGAAACATGCAGCTGGCATTGTTTTCATACTCAGAGATCCTATTTGAATTTAAAGTCCTATTTAACCTGAGGTGGAAACTTATGTATGTACATGAGAATGGAGTTCTCAATGAGGTACAACTCTTCTTGTTCCACAAGCTAGCATTGCACTGAAAACAAGAGCATGAAACAGTCAAGCACTTCAGTAATACTTATACTTCCAGTAGCCCTCAATTTCTGTTTTACTTTATTCTATCATCAACCTTCTTCATACAATAAAACACATAATCAAAGCAAGGAGCTAAGATAAAAGTGAAAAAAGGCAGTAGAATCTCCACTTTGTGCGTTTTTTTTTTTCTAACAAGCTTAGTCTTTGATCATTTCCCATTTGATCAAAGAGTGCTTTGATGCTTTTTGAAGAAGTACTGAATTATTGGAATAAAGATATAGAATTTGATTCACATTTTCATCCAAAGAAAGTAAGTGAAAGAGCTGGACTGGTAGTTTGCAGTAGATATGTCTAAGGATGAACAAATAATTGGGAAAAAAAAAAAAAAACCCAAACATAAATAAAAAAAGGAGGATGAACAAATAATTGGGAAAAAAAAAAACAAACCCAAACATAAATAAAAAAAGAATATAATCTAGTTACAAACAAAAGTGAAAAGTGGGAAAGCAAGCTAAATATATAATATATTTCTCCCAGAAAATGTGTCTCTAACTGCCAGTCAAGCTGCAATAAATGTCTTCAGCTGGGAAGGAAATGTATACTTATGAATATCAAAGTGCAAAATGTATTGCAGATTCAGGCCTGAACAATATTTACCACAGCTGGAACAAATTCATTGTAAAGAATACTAGAAAGAAAGGAAGGAAAAGCTAGGAAAAAGCAAGAATATTTTTAGCTTTTTGTGTTTGTAGAGTTTCATAGTAAGCGATGTGGGTTTTGTTGTGGTTCTTTGTTTGTTTATTTGATGGCTGAAGTGGAAATTGGTAGAAATGCCTTAGGTAAAGTTCAGACTTCTTTTCAAAGTCATCAAAATGAATGTAAAGTCTGTAATTTGGGATTAAACTCGTGTTATCTGGCCTTAAGTGAAATAGTTCAGTTTCACTTTGGAGTGTGGATGGTGAAGTGTAGCCAAGAAATCAAGTAAAATTTCAAAGTCCACATTCTTTTGGCTTTTTTTCCCCCCTGCTTCTTTTCTTCAGATATCTGTTTTTGACTTCATAAATAACCCAGTCTTATGAAGTGCAGACAGAAAAGCCTGAAAATTGCATTTGGTTTAGGATGGAAAAGACTGCTGTTCATTAAAATTATAACATATATTTTGATCAACAGTTAAGGAATATTTTGTTTAACCTGTAATTATTGATTTAATAGTGCAACAACTTTAGAAGGTAACTAATGATTATTCCTATTTTAGGGAGAATAGCTACAGTGTTGAAGCTGTGTCTACCCTGAAGAAACTTTCATGGTAATCACCTTTTAGATCTCTATGATCTTGATCCCCAGTTCAAGAAAGACAAGGAACTATGGAGAGAGTCCAGCGGAGGGTTATGCATATGATCAGGTGACTGGAGCATCTCTTTTATGAGTAGAGGCTGAGAGACCTGGGTCTGTTCAGCCTGGAGGAAAGAAGACTGAGAGGGGATCTCATCAATGCTTATAAGTATCTAAAAGGCAGGTGTAAAGAGGATGGGGTAAAACTCTTTTCAGTGGTTCACAGTAACAGGACAAGGGGCAACAGGCACGAACTGGAACACAGGAAGTTCCGTCTGAACATGAGGAAAAACTCTTTTACTTTGAGGGTGACAGAGCACTGGAACAGGCTGCCCAGAGGGGTTGTGGAGTCTTCTTCTCTGGAGATACTCAAAACCTGCCTGGACATGATCCTTGCAACCTGCTTTAGGTGAACCTGCGTTAGTGGGGGGTTGGACAAGATGATCTCCATAGGTCCTTTCCGAACTCTGCTACTTTGTGATTCGCTGATTCTGTGACTTCCTAACTCACTGAACTCATATTTATAATCCTAATAGCCTTTTCAACGAATGCTTAGAATACCAAGGAAATTGCCGTGTTAATTTTTGAAAATAATAATTTGAAATTAAGCTGGATCATGAGTGAGTTGCCTCACTCTAGATCCACGCCAAAACATTAAAAAAAAAAAAGTGTTTTAATATTCACAAATGCAAAGTGAAGCACTGAAGAATAAGAACTGCTGAAGATTTTAGAGTAAGGAAAGCTGCAAGTCTCAGAAAACTCTAGGAACTATAAAGGTAAGTGAATGAAAGAAAACCACACTACAGGGCTGTGGCTAAAAGGGTTAATATCATTCTTCCATGTTAAAAGTGAGTAGGAGTGAGAAGCCATTATCCATCTGCCTGCAACACTGGTAAAATCAAGAGTGAAATATAGCATACAGTCTGGTACTCAGATTTTAATGGATACTTTATAATTAGTACAGGTGAATAAAACCCCCTTACTATAACTATTTAAAGTGCCAGAAAAAATGTCTGTCATTCAGAAAGGTCATTCTGAGGAATGATATTTACAGAGCTTGCCCACCAGAAACTCAATCCATAGTAATTTTGAAATTAATTGTTAAATCATGGTATATTTCTGAGCATATACTCTTTTCCAGAAGGAAGATGCCTTTCTGTTAGTTTAGTTGAGTCATTTCTACTTTTCAAATTATGATAGGAATCATTCTTCATATTCACTGATAAAGAAGTTGTACATTTTAAAATTTCCGTTCTCTCTGTTTTGAGTGCTTCTCCTCCTTTGGGTTTGAAGGCAGTGCTCAGGTTTCTTTGTCGGCTTGGTTTTCCATTGTCATAGATTTGATATAAAAATGCTCCAGCTGATTTCTTGTTTGGCTATACTTGCTAGAGAGTGACGTTTCTTTTTATTTTGTAGTTTTCAAAACCAAGAAACAACGAGGCAGCCAGACTCAGGGAGTATGACATAAATAGAACAATCAATAGCAAGTGTAAAATACTAGATTGAAGTGGCAGAAAAAATAACATACTGAACAAAGAATGGGATGTTTTCATGGAAAATATTTGTTACCCTGTTGGGAGTACTATACTGATGTATGGTAACTACATTTGCTACTTTTTTTTGGAAATCCATAGATAAAATTTTATATATGACAATAAATTTTAGAAAAAGACAGATCCACATGACATTTCAAATGGTAAGGAAAACTCTAATAAAACTGGAAGAGACCTTCTGGAAAGAGATTTTACGTGAGAAATTACTGAATAATGTAGTTGAAGTGAAAATTATAGGAGAATATAAAACATGCAGTTTTTAACTTGAAATACAAATACAGTACTGTATAACTGTGTTCTATGACATTCTGGCTTTTTAATAGTGATACAGGTTATATGCTTAGTATTTGATTCAAGTCCCGTGAGAGTTTATTTCCAGTTACTTCAAAGGATTGAGACTAATCTGCAGGCCTCTGGTCTACAGCAGACTTACACTGATAAAGGGAAAACCCTAGGTAGATCACTTCTTGAGGATGAAGATACAATGAGAGACATCCTGGCCCAATGAAACCTACTGAAAGCCTAAAAAAACATGAATACCAAGTGTTCTCAAAACAAGTCACACTACTTAGAGATGTTAAAATAATTTGCTTTCCACATTTTGAGAATGACAGATGTTTCCAATGAACTCATGCATCTATAATTTTCTGTGGTATTCTGGTCACTCTTGTAAGAGAATAAAAATAGCATGCACATTCCCATATACATCTCCTAAATTACTTCATGTCTCTTTTCTGGTACAGAAAACCTATAAAAAAGAATGGTCTCCATATTCTTATTTCAATACAAATTTATTTTCCATTTAGAATCTCATTATTTCTTCTATGGAACAGCAAATAAGTGTTTGGTTTTTTGTGAAGCAAAACTTATAATGCCTCAAGCTTGCAGTCATATCACTGTTCTTCAGTTGTGTTTATACAAAGCAACACTGATGCAATTGGTGTCGTGTTGAACCTAGATATTTTTTTCCTTCTAATATATGTCTGCAAAAGTGCCCACTGCTTGCCTCTCCTACTGTATTAGAAGTTACCATGGTGCCACATTCCAAAGGCTCTAGTTTCTTATTACTGTCCAGTCCAATTTATCAAGCACACTGAAATGACAAGCACAAGACAGAAAGTTCTTGTTGCCCTTGGGCTGGCAAGAACGGGTTTGGTCATCTGAAATTCAAACTAAGGTTTGTAGCTGGATATTACAGTTTCATTTGATGATTTTGTTTTTAAGCAGTGAATTATTTTGCATACATTTTGATCCATAAGCAGAGAAAACAGACTTATCCTGGAAAATGAAGAAAGGTCCTAATATATTCTGAATGAAGATAAACGTATTTAATTCAGCACACTGTATCTATCACAGACACAAGTATTGTTAGTGGTGAAAACTCCACAAAAACCACTTTATCTCTTTTTGTCATGTCTTCAGGTCTCTGAGCAATCACTAATTTCTTGACGGTGAGCTAGTCAGATACAGAAACAGGATTCTGTGGTTAACTACGGGAGCAAGTAAGTATGATCCCTTGCCAGGTTGTTTCAGTGTCTGTGTTCCTTTTGATGGTGGATAGGGCATGTGAAAAACAGATAAAGCTAAAAGCACTGAACGTTCTAAAATAGGCTGTATACATTCTGGGCTGAAACAGAAAATGTATGTTTTTGAGCCTCTATGTTAATGAACTGCCTAGGGGCAACACACCTATTTATAATCCAGCAATAAGAAAAGCAGTAAATAAGACTCAGAGCATGATCAGTTAAGTGCTCAAGAGCGTGATATGCTGATTTTACAAGTTCAGCTGAGACATGTCATTGATTGTTGCTGCAGTGCCAAATGAAAAGGACTCACAAAACTTGTCCTCTACATACAAAAAAAAAAAAAAATCCAGATTTTGGAGATATAGGATTCCTTTTCTTTATTTAAGGTTATCATAGAATGGTTTGGGTTGGCAGGGACCTTAAAGATCATCTTGTTCCACCCCCCTTGCCATAGGCAGGGACACCTCCCACTAGAGCAGGTTGTTCAAGGCCCCATCCAGCCTGGCCTTGAACACCTCCAGGGATGGGGCATCCACAGCTTCTCTGGGCAACCTGTTCCAGTGTCTCACCACCCTCACAATACAGAATCTCTTCCTAGTTTCTAGTGTAAATCTCCCCTCTTTCAGTTTACAGGAGCTGCCCCTCATCATTGCTGGCGGCGAGGGGGCGGCAGCACCGGCGGGCAGGCCTGAGGCGAGCGCGAGGCGGGGGCGGGATGGCGCTGCACAGAGCGGATCCCGCTCAAGGACCCCACAGCCCCAGCCCCAGCCGGGACCAGGAAGTCCGCGGCAGCCAATCAGGCGCGGAGGGGGCGTGGCCAGGAGCCGCGCGGAGGTTTAAAGGCTGTGAAAGCAGTCTCTCAGCCGGTGGGCGGGGTCAGGTTTCTGCGGAGCGGCGGCGCGTGCCCCCTGCGGAGCGGCGGCGCGTGCCCCCTGCGGAGCGGCGGCGCGTGCCCCCTGCGGAGCGGCGGGCCCCCTCTGCGGAGCGCGGCGCGTGCCCCCTCTGCGGAGCGCGGCGCGTGCCGGGTGAGTGTGAGGGGAGGAACGAGGGGCGGGCGGGCTGGGCTGACTGGAAAGAAAACCTCCAAGATGGCCTCCACTCGGCCTGCAGCTGCGCTCAAATGGAATAAAGCGACCCAAACTGACCTGCCGCAGAGACGTGCAGGTGTCTGGGTGAGGGGCTGCAGGGACCGTCTGTGATTCCTGCAGTCCGTGATCTGCTCAGCCTGGTGGCTGAGCTTAAGGAGGGAGTGGGAAGACTGAGGTCCATTTGGGAATGTGGAAGGGAAATGGATTGGTGGAGCCAGGCCCTGCCGTCCTGAGGGAAAAAGGAGCAGGTGGAGGCTCCACGAGAGCACAAATTGTGTGCTTATGCACGTAGCATGGGCAACAAACAGGATGAGCTGGAAGCCATTGTGCAGCAGGGCAGCTATGGTGTGGTCGCCATCACAGAGACATGGTGGGATGACGGTCATGACTGGAATGCTGCGATGGGTGGCTGTAAGTTCTTCAGGAGGAATAGGCAAGGAAGGAGAGGCAGGGGTGTGGCGCTGTACGTTAGGGAGTGTTTTGCACTGCACAGAGGTAGATTCCAGTGATGATAAAGTTGAATGTTTGTGGGTAAGGATGAAGGGGAAGGCTAACAAGGGGGATTTTTTGCTAGGAGTCAGGTTGACATGGTGCTGGGGCACATGGTTTAGCGATGGGTTTTTTTTTGTCAGAGTTGATTTGATGGTTGGACAAGATGATCTTGAAGGTTCCTTCCAACCTAGATGATTCTATGATTTTATGGTCCTATCCTGTTACTACATTCCCTGGTAAAGAGTCCTGGGTAAAGAGTGTGCTTATCCTGTGTAAACAGGTATAAGGAAATTTATTATTCCTCTGAGTAGGCAACATAAGATAGACATTGCAGAGCATTTGATGACTGAGTCATCTTTCCTTCCTCTCCCTTCCTCTTACTACACAGCTGAATGGAGAATTAGCTCCAAAAAACCAAGCTGAAATACTGAAATTAGAAAAGGAATAGAGTAAGAAATGGTAACAATTGAGAAAAATTGCAGATTAATTTCCCCCCATACCCCTCCTCCCCCTTTCCCATCCCTTCTCCCAGCCCCGGAGTTTAAAAAGAACCAGGGACATAACTGTGCTGTAACATAATTTTCTTCCTGTTCTGTTCCCATTATAGTACAGCTTTTTGCTGTCTCTCACTACTGATTGCCAGGGAACTTTCAAATCTGACCTTACATTAGTGAATCTCAGTAACAGACTTATTCTTTATAACTGAAAATCACATACTTCCAACTGACATGTGTTGTATGTACCCATAAATGAATCACAGTAAAAATAAAAATAATTCAAGCATTTTTAAGATGTTTTTAATTTGAAGCTCAGAAAGAGTATAATAACATTGTGGGTCTCCTTTATAAAGAAAACACCCAGATGGGCTCACCATCTACTCTCCATATGGCACTCGGTCCCTCTGCTCTGCATCCCACTGTGCTCACAGTGTAATCCATATGGACCTTACTTAATTAGTTTCCTATTCCTGCAACACTTACTGTCTCCATTCATAGCTTTCCATCAAACATCCACTTATTGATGAGAGAATGTATTATTATGTGATGATTTCCTAGATTGTTGGAAATGTGAAAGCATTCATTTCCTTGTCTGTTGATCAATGCTGTGTCTTTGTCCATTAATGATGAGGTAGGCAACACTCATGCAGATCCAAGTTGTGCAATTTCAGCCAATTTATGAGTGCTTATATGCACCGTATAAGCATAACTATCTGTGTGTTTCTCTATCCGAGCAGAGTGCTCCTAGGATGTGCAAGCAACAAAATGGAGGCCCAGGAACCTGGAGGAAGGCCCCAGACATGCACCAGATGGCTTCGTGTGAGTTTCTCCAGCTGTGAACAGGTAAAGAGTTTAAGGGGAGTTCTGGAGTTACTGTTGTGAGCTGCAGATTCACAGCTGAGAGATATGAAGGACAAAGGGAGGACAAGTGTCACTCTGCTGAGGTTTCCACTTTCCAAAGTAAATTAGCGACACCTGTACACTGTGAGCTGGTTGCATGTGATGTGACTCTAAGGCCAGTGGCAGGCTTACAGCTGCTGATTCTAGATCATGGAAATTGCTAGCTTTAACACTAACTGAATCTATGCATAACGACCACTGGGACAGCTCGTTAAATGTTGACACAATGTGTAACAGTGATCCCAAACTCATATCCTGCTGGTGTTCCTGAGAAAAGAAGTACAATGCCAATGTATAAGGTTACCCAGTTGTTTTGAATGCTACTTTCAGTTCTGATTTTCCTGTCTCTAAAAAGAGTAAGAGGATGCAGTGCTGTGTGATGAAGAATATGACAAACAGATTAAAAAGATAAATATATGAGAAAAGAGACAGAAAAGCTTCAGTATTGATTAAAGGTAGAAGTTGCAAAGGGATAAGGAGAAGGAAAAGGCTATTTTCATATACCTTTTGTTATACAGCTCTAGGCTATAGTTCAGTAAGACAAAGCGATAGACTTAGAAATACTTAATGACACAAAGTTCGACAGGATAATTGGAATGTGAACAAAGTAGAGTTTTCCATAGTTCTATCGTGTGGAGAGTTGTGGAGTTCAGAAAAGAATCAGATTCTTATTTTGATGGTGAAAACATCCAGAAATTTGTTAAATGTCTATATCTACAGATTTTTTACTTTTGTATGTGAAAATATGCCTGTATCTTGTAGAAATTTAGCTAGATGCTGACCAATAAGATTTAGGATGATACTTGTCTTATATATACACATACACATGTGCACACACATGTATGCATACATACACAACCTGAGATTTTTTTTTTGGCATCTTCCTTGAACTGTGAATAGTAAGGAACATAAGAGAAGCCTTGGGACTGGTGACGCAACAACTGAAAATTCATAAAATAGAGGCATGCTGAAGGACAAAGGGAGAAATCAGCGTCTTTTTTTGGTAGTCAGCATCTCTTCTACATACCGTAGCTTATACAAGGGAAACTATCTGTGATAAAATATAGCCTATTATATCCTTTAATTTTTATTGCTGTCATGACACCTGATAAACTCAAACTGCTGATTGTGTCTGGTTCAATGACAACCTGTAACTGTTTCTCTTTCTTCCCCTTGCCCTTCTCTTACCTTTTCCCCCCGCCTCTAAGAATAACTTTAACAGATTGCTACTACAATCTGTATGACAATTTCTTGCCATATTTATTTTCACATATATTATAGTCGTACCTATAGATTTACAGATGTGGATGTGTTTGTTTTTCAGACTCCAAATGCACATACAGTTCTCTATGCACATTGGTAGCCTGCATCTGTCACCATTGCTACTGCATCACAGAATCACAGAAAAGTTGAGGTTGATGGGCACCTCTAGATATCTTCCAGACCAAACTCCAGCTCAAAGAAGGGTCACCTAGAGCAGGTTGCTCACGGTTGTGTCTGGTCAGGCTTTGAATATTGCCAAGGAGGGAGGCTGCACAACCTCTCTGGACAACCTGTGCAGTGTTGTCCATCACCCAGTAAAAAAAAATGAAGATTTTTCTTGTGTTTAAACAGAATTTCCTGTATTTTAGTTTGTGCTGGCCTGTCTAGTCATTGGGTCCCATGGAGAAAAGTCTGGCTCCATCTTCTTTAGTTCCCCCATCAGATATTTATAAACATTGAAAAAAATCTCCCCTGAGCCATTTCTTTTTCAGGGTAAATATTCCCAGCACGTTCACCCTCTCCTTGTATGACAGATGCTCCAGTCCCTTTGTCATCTTTGTGGCCCTTTGCTTATCCGTTCCAATATGTCCCTGTCTTGTACTGGAGAGACCAAACCTAGACAGAACACTCCAGATGTGTCACACCAGGGCTGAGCAGGGAGGAAGTATCATCTCCCTCAACCTTCTGGCAACGTTCTTTCTAACACAGTCCAGGAGGTTCTTGGCCTTCTGTCCCACAAGGTCACATGAGCTTCAGCTGATGTTCAACTTGTCTACCAGGATCCCGGGGTCCTCTTTGGCAAAACTGTTTTCCGACCGGTCTGCAGCCTGTACTGGTGCGTAAAATTATTCCTATGCAGGTGCAGGAGTTAGTTTTTCTATTTGCTTTATGAGATTCCTTTCAGCCCATTTTTCCAGCCTGTCGAGGTCCCTTTGAAGAACAGCACAACTATAGGAATTATAAATAGTTTCTCTGAGTTTTTGTGTCATGTCCAAACTTGTTGAGGGTGCACTCCATCCCATCATACAAGTGATTAATGAAGATGTTAAACAGTATTTGCTGCAGTATTGACCCTTGGGTACACCACTATGTGTCTTGGGTTGCTGGTGCCCTTCTGTGTTGTTTCTCCAGGAGATACTGTGGTTGTTCAAGTTCCCCATGAGGATCATGGCCTGCAAAAGTGAATTTATCTGAAGACTTCAACTACTTTTTAGATAGGTGTTTCTGCAGCAGACACACCCCGCCCTCAGTATCACCCACTTTGGTCTTCCCACTAATTCTGACCTGTAAGGTCTCAGCTAGCTCATCATTCATCTGAAGGCAGAGCTTCATGCATTCCTGCTCCTCTCCCATAAAGAGTGACTCTTCCTTCATCCCATCCTGGCCTGTCATTTCTGAAGTGGAATAAGCATCCATCCATTGCAGCACTTCACTTGTGTGAGTTATTTTGCAACACCTCAGCCCTGCAATTGCACACTGACCTCTGATTCCTTATTCGTTCTCCATGTTGCATTCATTATGTGCAGGCACTTCAGGGAGGTACCCAGCTGTGCTCGTTTTCCAGAAAAGGTACAAGTGCCTTTCCCATGATAATTCTCTTGCAGGTACTTCTTTATTTCTGTGCATATGCTTGAAATGGACCCCTTTCAACTGTGTTTTCTTGATCATGAGGATGCTCAAGTCCACATCACCCTGAACCCTTTGCTTGCCACCTTGGTCCACCACGTCTTTATTCATTGTTGACTGTCTTCCCTGTTGTTCCTACTTTAAAACTCTCTACACTCACTTGCACAGCCTGGTGGCAAAGATGATTTTGACCCACTTTGTAAGGTGGATCCTGTCTATTCCCAGCAGTCCTCAGTCCTTGGAGAGTCCCATCACCATAAAACCTGTCTCTGTTTCCAACACCAGCCATGCTTCTGGCTGTGGATCCACAGAATCAGTGGTTGACCAGCAGGATCAAGGAGAAAAACACCTGTGCGCTTGATGATTACCCCAGAGGCATATAATCACGCTTGATATGCTCCAGGTGGAAGAACAGAAGAGATAATAGTCTAAGGGCTGGTGAAGTTCCATCAGTTTTTTTACAACATCTCAAATCTGAGCCCTGGCAAGCACCAAACCAGCCCAGGTAACAGGTCAGGGCAGCGGACAGGGACTTTAGTCTCTTTTTCACCCTTTCCGATGCTGCGCAGTATGCTGATCTCCTGTCAGAGCTCCTTCACTTAGACAGACCTTCCACCAGTGCACTCCTGCAGGCGAGGAGCCTGCCTCCTGCCACCCCAGCCTCAGCTGAGAGCTCAAGCGTCCCTGCAGTCCTAGGCTTGAAGAGATGCATATGCACTCAAATTGAGACCTCAGATACGCTAGGGGAAATGCTCCAGTGGCTGCTGGGGACTGTGCCCTGCAGCATGTCTCCACCACTGCTGAGCAGCACATATGCTGTCCTCAGCAGAATTTCTGGCCCCCTCTGTGTGCCCTTCTGCATGAATTGCTGCCTCTGCAATAACCCATCTCCAGAGTAAGTGAATTGCTGGTCTGATCTAGCAATTTCCTCGATGTTCTTTGTAACTCTGCAGTGGTTTTCTTCTCCCACCCTTATTATGGTGTCTGAATAGTTCTTTGTGGTTAAACAGCAGGGAACTGTATTGTTTGTTCATCAATAGGTTAGGTCTGGAGAAGGAAAGGGGTGAGGAAAGGAGTGAGTACACAAAAATATAAACAGAATGTCAGACTTTCAAGATAGCTGATCAAAACCAGAGAGGTGTATTAACCTGTTCCATATCAAGGAAGCTGTGACCTGGGCAGAGAATCATCAAAGAGGGATAGTAAAGGCAAATAATTTTCCTTTTTTAAAAAAAAAAACACAAAACAAAACAACCCAAAAAACTTTTCTTTCTTTCACTTTTCTTAGGCCATACAGACTCACATTCTAATGTCTAGGGAGTTTTCATTTACTGCAATTTGAGATGGAGTAGCAAAGGCCTCGCTTACAAGTGGAGAAAGAGGAATAGCCTTTAAAATGTCACTTTGCCACAGGCACCAAGAAGCATTTATACACACTGACTATCAACCACTGTCTTTTTAATAAGAAATGGGATATCGTTTGTCATTGTAGCAGACCCTTCTTTCATTGTTCTCTACTGTATTTTTAGCAACTTCATAATAAATAATGTCTGAATATAACAAAGCGAATAGCTGGGTTGCTCCCAAATGAGGAAATGACCAAAAAAGCCCAAACTAGTTATCGATGAGGAATAGAGATCTACCCTGCTTTTTTTGCCTAGTGAGTACGTTCTCTTCCTGGTAACATATAATACCATTATATTAAAAACTTTATTCTAATTCATTATTTTAAATGTTAACATTACCTTAAATGAAAAAAAATATATAGTTCTGTTACGCCATGACGGTGGTGGGGAGGAAAAAGTCAATTTACACATCACGTGGCCTTGAGTGTTACCAGAGTGCCAGAAAAGAAAGAATGAAGCCCGAAGTCCAGAGTAATTTCTGCTCCCCCCACAACATTAAGGTTCCTTTATTCTCATTAACACATGGTGGCTCCAGATGTCTTTGAAGTAGATGTGAATTTAGACTTTGATGTTATCAGAAGCACTGTTGGACCCTGAGTAGTTGAAATGTTCTAGAAAACTTTACTCCTCACCATGAATATTGCCCAAAAGTAGATGGCTTGGACAACGTTTTAATAGAGAGGACACTGTATTGCCTTTGCAGAAAAATGAGGTGAAGTCTAGTCATATCTGGTGCAGTATAGCTCTTGCCATTAGAGTTTCTGACAGGTTCAGTATTTCTGCTCCTGACAAAGTAATGAAAAGTGAGCCTCTAGCTTTAGTTGTTCGCCCAAGCACCATGCACAACTGTGACCTAGAGGTGACCCTCATAATGTAAGAAAGAACCGATTTTATGACCTTTGAGGGTTTTTGTGTTTTCTTTTTCCCCCCTTGCAGATTTTCATTGCAACAAGACATTGAACCAATTACTTCGTTCTTAGAAGAAAGACTTCAGAGGACAGGAAGATAAATCGTATTGAAGTCCGTGAGTCTGGTGTTCATGACAAATACTGAAAATTTATGAGGAACCACCCTAGTATATCGTAAGTTTACTTTATCATCTATTCTGTACACGTGAAGAGAATATGTTGTTGTTTAAATAATGCAATATATTGGTGCTTTATCTTCTTCATTGCAAAAATCTAAGTATAGTATGAATTTTAACAGGTCAGTTCTGATAACACTATGGCTAGGTGCATAATTATGCGTATTGAGACTCAGTGGGCTGAAAGATTAGGTCAAATACATAACTGAGGTGGGATACTTGTTTTAACATCAGTTCTAATCACTGATTTTCAGACGTTCAAAAAAGGTCTAAGTGGATGTGGATTCATGTTCTTGCTACATACACATTTCTAAAAATGGAGATGGATTTATTTTTACATTGTTGTACAGCAGCAAAGATCATGGATATATGTTTCTTTGATAAGTATTTGTTGCTAGGGGTAAGCTCCAGTTTTTTCATTTTTTTCTGTGTGTATTAGTTACGTGTCATGTAACCATATAAGGTTCATGAAAATGAAAAGGGCAAAATGAAACAATACTGTAATTATTAACACTTTGCATTTTCAGTCAGTGCTGTAAAAATACATCAGGTAGCTGTGACAGCTAACTACCATGACATCATTAGTTACAACCCATGGAAATAGGAGAGCCAGAGCAACAGTAAATGCAGGGAACTTGTTCTTGAAAGCAAGAAACCGCTCAGCAAAACAGAACTTTCCTTAGCTTTAGTGCCAGCACTGACAAAACTTCAGTTGTGCTATAAAGGAATTTTTCAGAAAGCCAGGAATAACAAATTAGAAACGGTGAAGTGGACTAACTTAGCAATATTTAGATACAGATAATAATGCTGTTCAACCTAGTGACAGCTCCAGAGCGCTACTTCTCCAAAAGGAGCTGCAGTGAGGGAGCAACTTTTCTCACTACGTGCTCATCATTCAAAATTTGTAGGTGGAGTTGCTGTTTTTTCCTCACAGCTGTTGAGAGCATCAGACATGAATGCCAAAGTTGCTATGGCTTCGGGTCCTTTCACGGGACTTTTGAGAAGCTGGGCAGAGCGAAGGAACTTCGGTACACATAGAAGGGCTAACACAATCAGATGGAAGTAACCACAGTACTGATAGATTGCCCTGTGTTTGCTAAAATGTGATAAAAGTCTATACCCCTCCCAGGCACCATACAGTGGGTACTTTCTGTAACATTAAAACAGTTTTCATAGTATAATAAAATATAATTAAGCAACACTGCTTTTGAATATGAATTTGGCTACAGTTCAGATGTTTCTCAATAGTTTGAGTCATTCATTAGCATGAAAAATAGCAGTCTTTATCACATTTAGATTCATCTTGGAAGTACGTAATGAGGGAAAATAGCAAGAAAACATATAAAAGCTGTCTGTATAAAAATGCAGTAGCAGCTAAGAAATATAATAAAATGAAAACAACCACCTAGAATTATATGCTAATTAGAATGATTTGTTGTGCCCATAACAACAGAGTTTGATCTAAGTTCTCGATTACTTACTGGTGAGCACACAGTTGGGTAACAGGCAGATAAATTTTCTAGATGCATCTGTCTTCCAGAATGGTCCTATTAATAGTGTTTTCATATGTGGCATTCAACTGGTCACTTGAACTGAACTTTTTACTTAATGTTTAGACGCCTAAATGCATGGTCTACTTGTTGAGCATGGAGATATGTCATGCCTGTGAGTGGTAATAATGATCCTTTAAAAAAATGCTGGTTTAGCTTTTATTATAGGAACAGAGATTGGAAGAAAGTAATCTTTGAGTCATTGAATGCAGTGTTCCACAGCTGTGGGCAGGCATAAAATACAGTGGTTTCCATTCCTGTTTAGCAAGGCACTGCAGCTGCCTTCTCTTCTTTTCAGAATAAAACGGGAAAAAAAATATCTATAAACCAAGCATTAAATAACCTTTAACATAGAATAACCTTTTTTTTTTTTCTCACTTAAACAAAATCAAGATATTTTGTTGTCATTGTTTGTGAAAATCTTGGACCAGCTGTTGTTTTGTTGAACTAATCACAGTCTAGCGTAACCTTACTGACTTTAGAGGCATTAGTTGGAATGGCAGTAGTATTGCATGGTGCATAGTTCAGACCACTGCTGAGATAACATTAGAATATTTTTGTCTGCAGTTCAAGAAATATACAATGTAATACACTGTGTCATAGGGAGTTTCCAATGTATTATGGCACTTACAGTTCTGGGAGAAAAAAAAAAAGAAGAGAAAAATGTGCTAGAAGCCTTAAAAGAGTCAGTCTTACTTTAGTTAGTAGTATTTAATATAGCTTTTATAGTTTTCTGAATCATCTGCCACCCTTTAGCACTGAAAAATTCATTAAAGTGTTTTTGCTGCCTATAGGAGGAACTTTCAGTCTATTTTATTTGATAGTTAACTAAAGTGTACAGTTTTCCTTTCTTCCCTTTCATGGCCAATTAATTTCCCTTATAAAGCCAATCAATTTTGTAACAACTAACCAATGTTACTCCATTAGACCAAGAGTTAGAAGCTGTTCCCAAGCGAAGTCTCTGTGAAATCTGCTAATAAAATGGTCTCTCTCAACACCGATGAGGGCAAGAACACTGTGAACTCAGGGACTCCTATTCACATAGAGCAAAGCAAAGTTAAACAATTTTGCACAGAAACTCTGCAGCGTGTGCATTCCAGCATCACTGCCAGTGTTTTGAGAATGGCTGTGGAGTGCATAGTGTGGCATGGAGTGTGGCACACCCTGGAGCCAAACTGGCTCTAAGGACTGCATATAATTGCACCAAAGCTGTTGTGAATTTGTCAACAGTTCCTAGTGGTCTGTTCTGGGAGAGAGGGATTGGTGTAATGCAGGGGCCTGTGCTGTATGTCAGTCCTCATCAGAATAATAGAATGTTGTATGATTGCAGGTGGTGCCCAGAGAAAACGGTGTAAGTTTCATGGCATTGGGAACAGGGAAAATTCCTCAAAAGTAGAACAGAGGCTGCATTTCTTATTAGCATTGAAAATCAGAGAAATTTCCAAAAAAAGACAAGGAGATTGGCTTTAGGATCACAGGAATTGTTGACTTAAGAATTGGTCATAATTGTCAGTTAATTATAGAAACCAAAGTAACATCACCTTCAATCATCTCTGGAGGTGTTTAAAAGATGGGTAGATGTGATGCTTAGGGACATGATTTACTGGTGAGTTTGGTAGTGTTAGATCGATGATCTTAAAGGTCATGAAAATATAATTCTATGACCATGATTTAAGAAATAAATATGCGCTGTTTTCTGGAGAAGGGTGGCAGAGATATCTTCCTCCAGGTTCATAACATCTGTAAAGAGAGACACAGAGATAAGGTACCTCTGCAGGAGAGACAACTTAGAATTTTCTTGAAAACTTTTTGTTGTTTTAGTAAAATATCTATGTGTTGAAGATCAACAGCTTCCGTGTGATGTGTATCAGGCTTGGGTGGACCTGAAATGAGGAATAAGGACTCAGACTAACCTATGGCTTAATGCACTAATGCTCATGGTATTTACTTGGTAGGTGAGAGAATGACATTTGGAATTCTTATGCCTTACTCACTATAGATGCTTAAATCTTTTATGTTTGTTTCAAGTAAATACTTCTATTAGGTTACAGATAATCACAGAGTAAAATCTACTCATTCATCTTTGCTGAAGATTTTCCACATTTCTTAAGTAATTCAATATGTGTTAAAGGCCTGAACTGTCTTGACTTGGACTTCCAGCTTCCCCCAATCAGCTGCACTCTTACTAAATCTTTGTTCCAATTCTTCCTTTCTTTTCCCTCATTTGTCTTTTGAAAGTTTCATTTCATGGAGAGTGAAATTAATTTCAAATCCTAAAAAATATTTCCTAACTTGCTCTGGCAGGCTTAATGGATAGCTTTTGGGCTTTGGTAGTTTTTGTGTTTCATTTTGTTTGGGTTTTTTTTGGGTTTTTTTGTTTGTTTGTTTGTTTTGGTTTTTTTGTAGATTTGTAGATCTGTGTAAGAAAGATAGATTTTATCTTTGAATCTCTGTTCAAAATATATATCCGGAAATTGTGTGGCCCAGGAGATGCATGGCAAAATGTTTCACATTAAAAGCACATCAATGGAATCCCCTCAAATTAATGTTTACAAATTTACTGATCTAGAGTTGGGATTTGAACAAAGGGATTTAATATCTAGCAGGTGAATTTGGACAGACACCTCTCTGTGGCGATAGAAATGTCACAGATTAGCCCAACTTCTTTCAGCTAAGAGTACAATTTCTACTGGTATTGAGATAATTAATACACAGAAATAAAGTCCAGAGCTTATTGAAAATGTTTAAGTTAGAGGATTGCTACCTCAACTAAGGTATAAGAAGAATAATTTTGATCATGTGTATTTTTTACAAATTCTTATTTCTCTGTGATTCAGTAATGGACACACCTTTTATTTGTTCAATTTTCCCATGAAAATTCATACAAACTCTTTTTGTTCACACAAATATTTGAAGAAGAGCTTCTGTGCATATGAATAAGGTTACTGGAGCATAAATGATCATATTTTTGTGCAAACAAGAGTATTCATGCTGAAATTTCTTAACTAGCTCCCCTACATAAGAAGTCTTTGTGCATCTATGAGTTATGGGTTAGCAATCAGAGGGAGAACAAGAATGTTTTAAAACATAACAAATAAATAAGCTGTTGGTGTGAACTAACACGAGCAGAAAAACTAGAATTAGGAGATCATTGTCCAGTAACAGCAATGAAGAATCACTAAAAGAGCTGTTCTCTGCTACTAGGAGGAAAACTATACTATTCTGATAGGTGATCAGCCTCACCTCAGCCCCAGGAAAGGTAATAGAACAACCAATCCTGGAAACCATTTCTAGCCACATGAAGGTCAAGACAGTGAACAGGAGTAGTCAGCATGGATCCACCAAGTAGTAGTCACATTTGACCAAACTGATAACCTATGATGAAATGGCTGGCTTGGTAGATGAGGGGAGAGCAGTAGGTATTTTTTCCTAGGCTTCAGTAATGATTTCAGTGCTGTCTCCCATAAGATCCTCATAGAGAAGCTGTTGAACCATGGGCTGAATAATCAGACAACAAGGTGGATTGAAAAGTGGGCTGAACGGCCTGTCCCAGAGGGTGGTGGTCAGTGGTACAAAGTCTGTTTGGAGACCAGTAGTTAGTGCTGTATCCCAGGGGTCAGTAGTGGCCCAGTCCTACACAATCTTCATTGGTGGTCTGGAGGATGGGGCAGAGGGTACCGTCAGCAGGTTTGCTTATGACACCAAACTGGGAGGAGTGGCTGCAGGTTGTGCTGCCATCCAGAGGGAACTTAACAGACTGGGGAAATGGGCTGACAGGAACATAATGAAGTCCAACAAATGTAACTGCAAAGTTCTGCATCTGGGGAGGAACAACCCCATGCACCAATATATGCTGGGACTGCCTGGCTGAAGAGCAGCTTTTGCAGAAAAGGACCTGGTGGACACCAAATTGACCATAAGCCAGCAATGTGCCCTTGTGGCAGAGCGGGTTGATGGTCTCCTGGGCTGCATTAGGTAAAGTGTTGCCAGCAGGTTGAGGGAGGTGATCTTTCCCCTCTACTCAGCACTGGTAGAGTGAGAGACACCTGCCTGGAGTGTTGTGTCCAGTTCTGAGCTCCGCAGTATGAGAGTGATACAAAACTACTGGAGTGGGTTTAGCTAAGGGCCATAAAGATGATTAAGAGACTGGAGCATCTGTCATATAAGGAGAGGTTAAGTGCATTGGGACTGTTTGACCTCAAGAGGAGAGGGCTCAGGTGGGAATTTGTCAATGTACATACATACCTGAAGGGAGGGTGCAAAGGGGATGGAGTTAGGTTCTTTTCACTGGTGGCCAGTGCCAAGACGAGACAAAATGAGCACAAACTGAAAGGCAAAATGTTCTGTCTGAGCATCAGGAAACAATTGTTTCTGTGAGGGTGATGGAGCACTGGCACAGGTTGCCCAGGAAGGATGTGGAGATACTTAAAAGCCATTTGGATATGTCCTGGGGCAGCTGGCTCCAGCTGGCCCTGCATGAGCAGGAGATGGTTGAGCTGGATGATCTGCAGAGGTCCCTTCCATCCTCAACCATTCTGTGATTCCATGATTCCCTCAACAGTTCAGAATTTAAAACATGGCAAACACATGCCCATAGCAGAATGTTTTAAAAAGTATCATTGATGCACAACATTCCCTTATAGTCACCAGAGGGTATCAATTTTTTTTTTGGGTTTTTTTGTTTGTTTGTTTGTTTTGGTTTTTTTGTAGATTTGTAGATCTGTGTAAGAAAGATAGATTTTATCTTTGAATCTCTGTTCAAAATATATATCCGGAAATTGTGTGGCCCAGGAGATGCATGGCAAAATGTTTCACATTAAAAGCACATCAATGGAATCCCCTCAAATTAATGTTTACAAATTTACTGATCTAGAGTTGGGATTTGAACAAAGGAATTTAATATCTAGCAGGTGAATTTGGACAGACACCTCTCTGTGGCGATAGAAATGTCACAGATTAGCCCAACTTCTTTCAGCTAAGAGTACAATTTCTACTGGTATTGAGATAATTAATACACAGAAATAAAGTCCAGAGCTTATTGAAAATGTTTAAGTTAGAGGATTGCTACCTCAACTAAGGTATAAGAAGAATAATTTTGATCATGTGTATTTTTTACAAATTCTTATTTCTCTGTGATTCAGTAATGGACACACCTTTTATTTGTTCAATTTTCCCATGAAAATTCATACAAACTCTTTTTGTTCACACAAATATTTGAAGAAGAGCTTCTGTGCATATGAATAAGGTTACTGGAGCATAAATGATCATATTTTTGTGCAAACAAGAGTATTCATGCTGAAATTTCTTAACTAGCTCCCCTACATAAGAAGTCTTTGTGCATCTATGAGTTATGGGTTAGCAATCAGAGGGAGAACAAGAATGTTTTAAAACATAACAAATAAATAAGCTGTTGGTGTGAACTAACACGAGCAGAAAAACTAGAATTAGGAGATCATTGTCCAGTAACAGCAATGAAGAATCACTAAAAGAGCTGTTCTCTGCTACTAGGAGGAAAACTATACTATTCTGATAGGTGATCAGCCTCACCTCAGCCCCAGGAAAGGTAATAGAACAACCAATCCTGGAAACCATTTCTAGCCACATGAAGGTCAAGACAGTGAACAGGAGTAGTCAGCATGGATCCACCAAGTAGTAGTCACATTTGACCAAACTGATAACCTATGATGAAATGGCTGGCTTGGTAGATGAGGGGAGAGCAGTAGGCATTTTTTCCTAGGCTTCAGTAATGATTTCAGTGCTGTCTCCCATAAGATCCTCATAGAGAAGCTGTTGAACCATGGGCTGAATAATCAGACAACAAGGTGGATTGAAAAGTGGGCTGAACGGCCTGTCCCAGAGGGTGGTGGTCAGTGGTACAAAGTCTGTTTGGAGACCAGTAGTTAGTGCTGTATCCCAGGGGTCAGTAGTGGCCCAGTCCTACACAATCTTCATTGGTGGTCTGGAGGATGGGGCAGAGGGTACCGTCAGCAGGTTTGCTTATGACACCAAACTGGGAGGAGTGGCTGCAGGTTGTGCTGCCATCCAGAGGGAACTTAACAGACTGGGGAAATGGGCTGACAGGAACATAATGAAGTCCAACAAATGTAACTGCAAAGTTCTGCATCTGGGGAGGAACAACCCCATGCACCAATATATGCTGGGACTGCCTGGCTGAAGAGCAGCTTTTGCAGAAAAGGACCTGGTGGACACCAAATTGACCATAAGCCAGCAATGTGCCCTTGTGGCAGAGCGGGTTGATGGTCTCCTGGGCTGCATTAGGTAAAGTGTTGCCAGCAGGTTGAGGGAGGTGATCTTTCCCCTCTACTCAGCACTGGTAGAGTGAGAGACACCTGCCTGGAGTGTTGTGTCCAGTTCTGAGCTCCGCAGTATGAGAGTGATACAAAACTACTGGAGTGGGTTTAGCTAAGGGCCATAAAGATGATTAAGAGACTGGAGCATCTGTCATATAAGGAGAGGTTAAGTGCATTGGGACTGTTTGACCTCAAGAGGAGAGGGCTCAGGTGGGAATTTGTCAATGTACATACATACCTGAAGGGAGGGTGCAAAGGGGATGGAGTTAGGTTCTTTTCACTGGTGGCCAGTGCCAAGACGAGACAAAATGAGCACAAACTGAAAGGCAAAATGTTCTGTCTGAGCATCAGGAAACAATTGTTTCTGTGAGGGTGATGGAGCACTGGCACAGGTTGCCCAGGAAGGATGTGGAGATACTTAAAAGCCATTTGGATATGTCCTGGGGCAGCTGGCTCCAGCTGGCCCTGCATGAGCAGGAGATGGTTGAGCTGGATGATCTGCTGCAGGTTGTGCTGCCATCCAGAGGGAACTTAACAGACTGGGGAAATGGGCTGACAGGAACATAATGAAGTCCAACAAATGTAACTGCAAAGTTCTGCATCTGGGGAGGAACAACCCCATGCACCAATATATGCTGGGACTGCCTGGCTGAAGAGCAGCTTTTGCAGAAAAGGACCTGGTGGACACCAAATTGACCATAAGCCAGCAATGTGCCCTTGTGGCAGAGCGGGTTGATGGTCTCCTGGGCTGCATTAGGTAAAGTGTTGCCAGCAGGTTGAGGGAGGTGATCTTTCCCCTCTACTCAGCACTGGTAGAGTGAGAGACACCTGCCTGGAGTGTTGTGTCCAGTTCTGAGCTCCGCAGTATGAGAGTGATACAAAACTACTGGAGTGGGTTTAGCTAAGGGCCATAAAGATGATTAAGAGACTGGAGCATCTGTCATATAAGGAGAGGTTAAGTGCATTGGGACTGTTTGACCTCAAGAGGAGAGGGCTCAGGTGGGAATTTGTCAATGTACATACATACCTGAAGGGAGGGTGCAAAGGGGATGGAGTTAGGTTCTTTTCACTGGTGGCCAGTGCCAAGACGAGACAAAATGAGCACAAACTGAAAGGCAAAATGTTCTGTCTGAGCATCAGGAAACAATTGTTTCTGTGAGGGTGATGGAGCACTGGCACAGGTTGCCCAGGAAGGATGTGGAGATACTTAAAAGCCATTTGGATATGTCCTGGGGCAGCTGGCTCCAGCTGGCCCTGCATGAGCAGGAGATGGTTGAGCTGGATGATCTGCAGAGGTCCCTTCCATCCTCAACCATTCTGTGATTCCATGATTCCCTCAACAGTTCAGAATTTAAAACATGGCAAACACATGCCCATAGCAGAATGTTTTAAAAAGTATCATTGATGCACAACATTCCCTTATAGTCACCAGAGGGTATCAATCTTTACTCACTGTAGATGTTCCATAAATAAATGCTACTGAATTTCAATCAACTCTTGCTCGATTTTCAGAGTTGCAAAAGTATTGAGATATCTCAATGTTTCAGAATAAACTACATAAAGGAAATAAAAAGCCTTAAAATTTGGTATAAGAAAGATAAACTTTACTTTTCTTTTAAAAAAACAGCCATATGAATTTGTGGTTCAAGAATAAACCCGTAAGTTTAAAGACTTATGCTTGGTATTGCATTGAGTAATATCAAGCCGAGAAGAGGGAGGAAAAAAGCAGAGTAACTTGCTTGCATTGACATTACTCTTTAAGTAGGATGTCTGTAGGATCTGGACTCAAACTGCGATTTTGAACTCCTGTCACAGCTAATGCAGGGGTAGAGTTAATGCACAATTAAAAATATAAATTTTAAAAGTCAGCAGCATCACAGTGATCTGAAGTTTTACGCTTTATGCCCACATTTTAGACAGGAGAGATCTACAGTAGTTGCTAACCTTATGGCTTCTAACACAATGAACACAGATGAAGCTGTACATGAATTTGTCACTGCTTTTCTCAGTGCAGCTATAGTCCTTTCTATACCAATTGACTGTCATGATGAAAAATATCACCGTTTGCATGAAAGTAGACCTGTTCTGCAGGGCTGGCAAACTCCTATATTGTCTAAGTATGCATCTCCAGATGAATACTAACATTTACTCAGCACTCCACACATTTTTACTTAGACATTTAAGCTTACAAATTCCTGAACCTGTATTACATGAAATAAATTATTCAAGATTAAGGTTTTTGGAAGTGAATGTCGGAATTTCTCACACACTTGTCACAGTCAAGATATTCTCATGCTATTTCAATTTGTCCATGTTGCAAAATGAATTATGGATAAATTTACGTTTCCCAGAGACTCTTCACACGTATCTAGGCCTAGGTCAAGCAAATATTGTGACACTGGAGGACACTTAAGCACATTTCCAGAGGCTTTAAGGCTACTTATATACATAATTTGCATGACTCACAGCAAAAATTAATGCAAATTAATACAACATTTCTTTGGAAAACTTACACTTTTTTGCAGCTGAAGTAAAAGTTTGAGGAGAGTTTGGCAGGTCTCAGCAAGAGTCAGCTGAATAAGGTGAGCTGAGGCAGCAACACAAAGCAGCGTGGTTGTTCAACAGCCTGGGCAAGAAAATTTGATCCAGCAGCAAAACTGCCTGCCTGGAGTCAGGAGTAGAATTAGGTAGTGTACTGGTGGTCAGCAGCAGTCAAAGGACAGCTGAAGCACCAATCTTTAGGATGCCTAAAGAGCAGAAAGAGGAAAATAATCAGGCTGAAAAACTCAAGACTGCTAAAGAAAGCAGTTCTCCAAAGTAGTTTGATAAGACTATGCAGTAACATAACTAAAGGAGAAGGACAATGCGATGTAAGTGCCACTAAACCACAAGGGAACAGACACTATTGCTTGTCTCTTTGGTTGTGAGTTGTGCAATCTGCATTTCTTAAAACTGGGCACAGACTGACTAGATATTTATGTTAATTATGTATCTGACTTGCCTCCTGATGATCTTATTCAGTTATTAAACATGACAGTATATAATCCTTTTGTCAAACACACTATCCATTAACCATTTTAGCAACATTCAACAAATCTTCCCTGAATTCCAGCCAAAATCGTATGAAACATTCCTGTTTCTGATCCTTTGCCATCTCTGCTACTGTTTCTTTGGGGTCTTCTTGTTGTTAAGAACTGGTTGTCATCCACCTTTTGCTTTCCTCAAAACTCCATTTTCAGGATTCTATACTTCACAGAAATGAGAAGTAACCTTTCTGATAGCTGTAGTATTTAAAGTTCATGAAATATCAGTGTAGAAATGAACTGTAGCTCCACTTTATAACAGATTTCATACTTTTGAATCCCTTTTATACCATGCATTTTTTGTGTCTTTATCAGTTTTTCTTGCTGCACATTACAATTTGTTCTACTGTCTGCTGCAGTTCTGCTAAATTGAGAATCTGCTTTCCCCTGCTAAACACAATTTCAACGGTGATGTAGTGTGCTGCAAAGGTGATGCTCTTAGGTTTAGTACAGCTAAACCCTTCCAACCTCTGTAACCTTTTGAATTATCTTTTAACTGCCTTAATTTCTTTGTTCATCATGCTGTTCAATTACAGATGCGTATGTTAAATGCTGAAATACAGACTCTCATGAAAAAGAAATTTAAACAGTTTACAGAAGAGTCTGTTTCTTTTGTTCATTGAACTGTGACCAGACAAAAACTTTCTGAGTTTCATGTCCTGTAAGTACAGATTTAATCTGCACTTATGACATATGACACTGTGCTCCTTGACAATATTGCAAATGTACGCTAAGATTTTCATGTTTGATCTCCCAAGATTCTAATCTCATAGAAATGTGAATAATAATGCAACATCAAACTGGTTTAGCCAGTGTCTGTAAATATAGACCAAACGTGTAACTGTGTATCACAGCTTCAATATCTCTCTTTGACTTTTGAATTTAACCTGCTGGTAAATGCTTAGAATATTTATGGGCTTAGCAATTACAACAAATGTAACCAGCTTTATTTTAACTTTTGATTTTCAATTCAAGATCATGCTATTCTTCAGGAAGAACTAATTTTAACCCCAAAGGCATTTTTGATGGGGATTTTAGTCATCTTGTTTTCTCACTCAAAAGCTTACAGCTATATTTCCCATCCAACATTCATTTTGGTATTAATACCCAATCTATAATTCAGAATTGTTCCCTTCGTGTATAGGGCAACATGTCAGCCCTCTGTCAGCCCTGACAGAGGATTTTGAAGACTTAGGCTCTCTCTAGAAGTTCTTTTAAGATTTTTTGCACACTTTTTCCTTAAGATGGAGTGCTGATATTTTTGTTACATTGCAAAATATTGTATTTTTTTTATGTTTATGCCATCTAAATATGGATGTTTGGATCTGTGCATATTTCTACAGCTAATACGCTTTCTGTCCATCACAGCTTCTTGCTATTCCGTGATGTTTCTCACTTTATTTTGTCTTTCCATTTTCCAATTTCCCCTTGTGATAATCTGTTTATCCAGTGTAACTGCATCTCAGTTTTCTTCTAGCATCTTTTTGACATGTCCTTACTGCTCTTCCTGATTTAGGTTTCTATCTTGTAGCTGTCACTCCACTCCCGTAGCTTTATATCTTTGATTCCAATCACTATTTGATCTTTTCTAATGGAATCAGTCAGTATGCCATAATTACACAGCTGACTTGTTAAGTGACTGTCAGTCAAACATTCCTCAAATTTAGAGAAATGAAAGAAATTCTGTTCTTTGAGAGGTGCAAATGATAACAATAATGTCCTTCAAAAGTTTTACTTTTCTTAGGAGCACAGTATTTTTCCTACACACTCTCAGAGCCAGTTCTTCCATTCTCTTTTAGTACTGTACTAACAAGGAAATTGAGAATTTCAGCTATTGCTTTATTTAAGAAATAGCTACCTTTTGTGACTGTTTTTGAGTCCAGCTGGTCATGCATAGATTCAAAAGTGTCCTTGAATCTTCTCCATGACTGTGCAGCATTGCCAGAGAACTTTAATTACTTCCTACTCTTAATAGTATTCTTCTCTCTGTCTCTATTTGAAAACTTACTTTTTCAGGAGCTCAATTTGGTATAATGCAACAACTGGAAAATATCTGGTTCTAGAGAAACCCTATGAGGCTAGAAACACTTCTTCTGTATATTGTAAATTTCTTTGCTTATGAAAAAAATGACCAACATATCAAACCTTTTAAAAAAACTACTGGGGAGAGTAATAAAACTGACTTCCTGCCAGTGGAAGTATTAAGTGTTGAACTGCCTCTCTAATGATACTTCCCTTGAGATGGGATTTATTTTATTTTATTATTTTGCTACCCCACCTTGCTCGTTTCTCTTTTATTCTCTATGCTCTAGGACTGTCGTCTTGCTGTGAAGCTGGTGTATGTCTATATATACCAAAATGACAATGTTGTTCAGTGCACAGTGTGACAGTGATGTTCAGCTAAACCCAAAACTATGGTTAGAAACCACCTTGAAACCAGAGCCGTGATTGCCTGCAAGATCATAAGCTTCAAGGTCACACTGGAGTAAGGTCCATAAGCAGCTCAGGTTACAGGGGACAGTATTCATGCAGGGAGACAGCATGGCTGTCATTTGAGGTGGTATGATTTACTATGCCATCTCTGTCCATATATTTTAGTGTGGACTTTTAGTGATCTCTATATAGTCAAATTTTGAGAAAAGACTAGAAAAAATCCAGCTATAATTGTGGAATTGCTGTTATATAACAGTGAGTGATTCTGTTCAGTTTGCTATTTTGGCCCTACTATGAGGAACTGGATCAGATTGCAATAGGGATGCCCATAGGACATGCTGACTAAGGTCTCTTTGTTGACCTGAGGTGAAAAGGATGATCATCACATCATAAAGTTTGAGGGCTGCTAACAAAGTATCAAAAAGGTCAGTACTTTGGCTGTCAGTGTCTTCTTTCACCTTTCCCCCAAATGCCTCAGAGATACTTGGGTCTAGCCCTTCATCTGTCAGGACAGGAATTTCCAAGTCTTTGCTACAATATTGAATTTAAGAGAGCATGGAGAAACGAAAGTCTGCTTTGTTTTGAGTTAATGAATCTCAATAAGAAGATACACCACAATGATACCTATAGATAACAATCAAAAGCATGATGAATGTGTCCTGAAGAAAGCCTGGAAGCTGGTAAGATGATCTAGAGGAGATTAAAAAGTATGCAAATTTATGCAATGTTGAAAAGGGTGGAGTGAGCTGGCCACAGTAAGCCTATGATGTCATATGTTTTACTGAAAATACTGCTCAGTCATGTTCAGAGAAGGAACAATTCATTTAGGCAAGAAGACATCATCTGCAATGCTGAAGATGCTAAGTAGGATTTTGTTACCTTCCTTATGTCATTGTCTCAGCCTCATTGGCTCATGTGTCCTCCTTAGCATCCCACAGTGGACAAGCAGCAGTCTGGTACAGAAGCTTCTTGGGAGATTCCATGCAAGCAAAGCCTGCTGTGACTCCCAGGGTACCAACTGCCCATAGGTGCTATGATGAGGAACCTGAACAGGCTGTACTGGGCTTGTCTTTTTCATATAACTTTCTGTAGGTACTGCTGGGCAACATATAGGGCTAGATGAATCTTTTGGTATGGCCTAGTGCACTTCTTATTTTGTATTGTATAAGTGACAAGAAGAAAAGAAGGTGCAGGTATCAAGCTGTCTCTTTCTTAAAGTTACTTCCATATTAGTTTCCTGCCTTTGTAGGGGATGACTCAGTGCATAACTCATGAGTGACATCTTTAGTGTACTGCATGATGTGGGTGTGCTTTCCTTCTGATGCAGCAAATTGCACAGCTTCGTCATTTCTACTGCCTGGTCATCTCATAATTCAAAGATCTGGTCTTAATGAACATCTAACCCCAGACTTAAGTGATTTAAGAAGAAGAAGGGCATTTGAATGACATTGCCTCATCCACATTAGATACAGGCGCTAAGAAGCATCCTTAGGAACCTAGTCCCGTTGTGGACCTGTTACTGTGTCACATACCCTGATTGTGTGAAGTGTCTCCTCATCTCAGCTACTTACTATGTTGCTAGATGCTGATGGAGAAGGCAGGTCAGATAGGTCTGTATTTTTGTGTCTGTGAGATTGTATAATATTTGGCTTAAAGCAGTACACTATTTGGATAAACATGAAGTTCTGAAACTATCAAGCAAAAATTAGGCAGAAACAGGGAAAGTATGCAGGTAACCCAGGAAAGAAATAAAATGGTTGTTGGTTACTTTTGCAACTTAAGCTCTTGACAAGCTATTCTGTGAAACCACAGTAAAGAAACTAAGTGTAGGAAATTTAGTAAAGAGCAGAGTTTATCTTAAAACACCACCAGCGAAATACTCCATCATCATCTGCTGATTCCCTCATCTATTCATCTGGTGATTACTGTAGAACTTCCTCTGTCACAAAGCCAGGGTCACAGGCTAGACTTTTTGCTGAGGAAGTCGCATTAAAATGGCAGCCCACGCTGAGAGACATCAGAACAATTCACAGCTGGGCAACTGCTGAAACAGCGCTAGGTATAATACAGCATTTCTAAAAAGCTTCATCACATCTAAAAAGCTTCATTTGTGGATTCAGCCTTTATAGCTATGGCATTCACCTTGGAGTTTTCAAATGATTTCTCTTTAGTTATTTAGTTCAGCATCCAAACATGTCTAACCATGCATTGTTCTTTGTGAAAACACTTGACTAGAGAGCTCTGGGTGTTAATGATCTTTAGACATATTAGTTATATGGCCTTCCTCTTCAGAGATAGATCTATTGCACTTGTATCTAGATGCAAATCACCCTTGTCTGGATTTGCAAAGCAATCCATTTTTGTAACTGACTTGTTTATGAAAAGCTGTATTAAGCCTATTTTTCCTTCTGTTTCAATTTAGCAAAGATAATATACTTTCATGAATGATCACCAAACTGAGATTAACTGTCATGTGGGAAGATCATGGTATCCATCTATTATGATACAATGGGTGAAACCCTCACAACTAAACAGCCTTGGGACAGTTTGTCTCACCTGCCCCCATTCTGGATGCTCTTTAACTCATGGTCTTAACCTCCAACCTTAACTATGTTGACTGTGGGTTTCTGTCTCGCATCTCTCCTGGGCACTTCCAGGAATGCTAAGTAGGTGCTCTTCAGTATATCTTTTGAATGGAGGAAATGATATTGACTGTGGATGTATGTTCTTATCTAATGACAAGTCCAGCAACATAGCCTAGTTTCCTCATATCTACTGCAAGCTTGGAGTAAATGTGTGTGTATTTAGTGGATTAAGACACTTGGTAACTTGTTCAGTCATAGGAATGTGATTATGTGCTTGATATATGCCTCAGCTCAGCCAAGAATATAATACACCATGGCATGTACACCAGCAAAATTTGGAAGGCCTGTGCCCTGTAGCAAACATGTAGGCAGGATGCTCAGGGTCTAAAGCAGCCATTCTTTCATGAATCATCCTATGCAAGGAAAGTTCTTTATATCTACATAAAATGAAACTTAAGTTTCTAAGGAGTATACTATACCTGTCCACTACTGATATCCAAAAGCAGATGAGCATCTGCTTCAGTAGGATCATTCTGAGTCCCTCTGCAGTAAATAGTAGATGGAAAGTAAATAAGATATCTAAGGTGTAGACTGTAGATTTTTGACTGCAGATGTTCTGTAAAAGAAGTGGCGTCTTGTAGGCTAAGTATTTGTTACTGGGTATACAGCATTGACTGCGTTATATGACTGACTGCAAAGCTGGGCATATAGTTTTGCAGAAGCTGACTAGTTGTATCACCTACTAAGGTATACAAGTAAGCCCTCGTGCATCTCTTCTCATATTCAGGGCTTGAAAAGGGGGAAAAGATATCTACTGCAGTTAGCTCAGTATAAAATGCAACCAGGAATGCCTCTAGGAAATCCTAGGTTAAGCATTTACTGGCACCAGTAAAAGCTGGAATCAAGCTTAGGAAGGTGAAGGATAGATGCCAAGGGTTGTAATACAGGATATATTATGAATTGCTAATTGGAAATTGACTCTGCTATGCACATTCAACTGCTTACTTTCCCCCAGTGGAAAAAATAAAATTAAAAAAATGAGAACATTTGAGAGAGCAATACCTGTAATGAAGAAGCATTAAGTTTCTTATTACCAAGGTCTGTTTCTATACGGCTCAACAGGAATACCAAAAATCTTTAAAGAAAAGTGTAAGCTGGGCTATTTTTTCAGAAAGATACAATGACATGCTGACTTCTTAGTGAAGGCAGCATAAACACCGTTGGCTTTCAGAAATATGCTGCTTATCTTGTTAGCATGTAAAGAAACACATTTCATCTCAGTGAAAGCATTTATTAAACTATTAGTAAATAGAAGTAAAGAAATAACAACACCTATGAAAAAGAGCTTTGTAAAGGATTTTAAATAGTGTCAGGATGCCATAATGAAAACAAAAAAAGCAAGGGTACAGTAAATTGTGGGAAATTATATTATCAAGCCCGAAAGTATATTTACATGTGTCTGAACATCTCTGGAAAGTCAGAAGACATTTTCTTCTACCTGTGAGGGATAAGGCATACATTTCTGTTTCCTTCTATATGCTAATCTAGTACAGTTATGTACAAAACAGGTAAATGTGATATTGTATTACCGGACAGGGTAGAGCTCATGGTTTAATCTAAGTTAAACTGGGAAATGGCCTAACTTTAATGTTTAAAACAAATTTAGGTGTAAAGTTAGACCAAGCAAGCTATTCAGGCCCCCTACTTTCCTTTTATCACTTAGCTGGGAAATATCTAATACTTAGAACTGTTTCTATTCTAGATTGCATTTTTCTCTACAAGTGTGTGAATAAGGATCTCTGCATAGTTTAGAGTTTGACTGGCTATACACTCAGATGGCAGCTGAACTCCATTGCAGTTGAGAGATGTGGCTCCTGAACTGTTAAAGTCTTCAGAGAGATCTGACCCTCAGGCATTCTCAGAGGGGGCACTTCACCAAGCAAACATACTCAAAGTGTAGGAATCAGAGTTTAGTTCAGAATATGCACAAAGCCAGCATTTGAATTGTTACCTTTTTTGAAACAACATAAAAGTTAGAGCATATCCCTGTAAAGTGAAATATGAGTTCTTAGGTCTCCTCTGCTCAAGTGTGCTGCTTCTGCTCCTGAGAATGCTGTCAGCACTAAGCTGATAGGAGACGCTTTAATTTCACTGGTGAGCTTGCAGCAGTAGGCAGCAAGAACTGGATTCTTAGAGCAAGGGACAAGATAGAGACAGGAAAGAGTTTGGGGAAGACAAGCTATCACCTGGGAGGAGGAATTAAAGTTTTCTGGTTCCTATTTTATGTTAATACATTCTGCTGATTTATTTGGTTTGCTTGTGAGCAGGAAAGTATGTGTGTGAGGGAGAGAGACAGGGAGGGGCACTAGGCTGTAATACCCAGTATTGTCAGGGAGTCTTGAAGTCAATCAGTTCTAATAATTTTTTCCCAAACTGATCTTTAGTAAGATATCCCCCCCCCGCCTTGAGATTAAGCGAGTTTTATATAGTTTTTATGTAGGTGGAGACAGGCTACGTTGATTACCCCACCGGGAGCCTGAGTGTCGTTAAAGAGGCTACACCTAAGAGACACGTCTGTCTGCCTGGCTGCGGGGCTGTGTGAGACAGTGTGCCAGCTGCATTGCTGTGCAGGACCCTCCCCAGACAGAAGTGTCGTGCAGAAGACCTGTGACCTCTCGTAGGCAGCCAGTGCTTCCCTTCATCCCCTCCCTGCAGCACACACTGTTGCCTCAGAGATGACACCAATTTATCCAATGAATATTCATTTAGCATGAAATGTTCAAAGGTTTAAGAAGAAACTGTAATGCAATTTAATTAATTAAATACACAGTAATCTAAAGATCATCTTAAAGTGCTAATCTTATCTAATTTGCTGTTTTAGAAGGATGATATCCACACTATCAATGTCAAAACTATTGAACTGTTAACACAGCACTTAACACTAGCTGTGCCTTAAATGATCATCTGCAGTATAGGTCAGGGCAACCAGATTAACTCTGATTTTAAAAGGTCAAATAATTCTAATGGATTTAAAGTAGTGAATGACAGTTAAGATTCTAAGCATATGCTTAAATATATCAGTAACAACATCAAACATTCACATTTAAACCCAATCTTATGAACACTAGCACTTAATTATGGGCTTTATATTTAAATGCATTTTAAAATGTGCATAGGTTTTGGTGGTGTTTTTTTTTTCTGTTAGGGAAGGCAATTCAGACCAGATTTGTGACTTTATTAGTCTACTAGAGTGTGATAGGAGCTGTCAGCAAACATATCTTTATTACATAGCAATTTGAAACTTTTTTAAATCACTAATAAATACGATAGCTACCCTTCACCCTGGTAAAATGGTAGAAGTAATGAAGACAGAAAGTGGCAGAAGTGCCTGCTGAGATTACAGGTCTGTATTCTGAATTTCTACTCAAAGTGACTAATTTACGGGTTTTGATCCCTTAATAATAAGAATCTGGTTTTGTGGAGTAATTAATAGGTGGGAACTTAAGTAAAGGGAGAAGCCAGAAACCTCCAAAATGCAACTCACAAGGCTTAATAGAACTCATGTCTCCAGTTATGGCATATGGTGTTTGACTGGCCTGTGTTTCTTGGTTAAGCTCCCACGAGTGCTTTGCAGGAAACAGGAGAGCTGCAGCATTTGGGAGCAGCACAGACATCCCAGACTTTTCTGAAGCACTTCCAGACCCTTTTGTCCTCACAGATTTCAGAATGCCAGCAGGCACTCAACACAGAGTTTCAGCACATCCTTGCCTATCCCCTGCTTGCATGGGAGATTAAACATGACCTACATGTCATCCAGAATGTTTTGATCATGTGCAGTGACGTGGAGGTATGTAGGCAACTTCATTATCCAGTACAGAGGCAATGAGTATACTTGGTGACTGACAGGTCTGATAGGATTGTGCAGTAACTGGTCTAAATTGTTGCATTGAACTTGGGAACAAAGACCTATAAACCAAGTACAAAACTTTTCCTTTTATGCTGAGGAGTTTCTTGGATTTAATTCTGAATGCAAATACTGTGACATCTGTTGATGGGTTTGAGAAGAAAGCTTTCCCGGTAAGGACATACCATCCAGAAAGACGGAAGCAGAACTGAAGTCCTGGGAGGGCCTTATAAAAGCTCTTTGCTTTGGAAGATATTTTTTTAAAACTGGCAGCAATAAAATCAATCTTTGCACATAATGCTCAAAGACAACTTCTAATAAATGAAGTGTGACCGAAGTCACATTTTGCATGGGAAAGGTGAGGGAGAACGTACCTAAGATCACTGGCTTTGTCAGCTGGAGGAGTGACTGGAACATGCGTAAATGCTGAGGTTTTTCTTCAATCTAGGACTGAGGCCAGAAGCAAAGGATCTGTCAAGCCAGACAAATAAATGATTAAATGATCTAAAAGTAAGTCTTGAGTTCTGGCTACATGAAAAGGGATTTCCAGTAGGCGTTCTCTTAACTTTAGGCCCACCAGTCTTTGCATTGTCTGCTTCATTATCTTCAGACTGTTCCTCTTCCTCTTACACATAGGTTGCTGTTACATTGATATAATGGCTAATATAGTATCCATCATAACAAGAGGGTCTTGTCCAAATTTCTTTAAAGTTTGTTATCTGTATCAGACATGACCTTTATCCATTATTATGGTTAGTTCCTATGCTGTGCTGGCAATTTGGTTTGTCAAAAAGTAATGGATTTTCTTTGTAGAATTCAAAATTTAAAAAGATAAGACTGTCATAATATCTCAGTCCAGAAAATTCTCCTAAGCAAAATTATTTTCACGGTTTCTTGTAATATCAAGAAGACATGAAATATGTCAGCATCAGAACAGACTAGATTTATTACCTGGAAAATTTATCTCAGTTCTACTCTAAGTTGTTTCAGCAACCGGCAAGAAAGCAACAACAGCAATGTCCACGGCTTGTGCTTAGATGATGGATTTCAAAGATTATTTCATCTTGCCAATTAATTTTCCATTAACAGATTGGTATCTGTGTTGAGTGATTAATGAACATGTAAATTTTTTTCCATTTTTCATGTCTGAAATGCGAGGAAGAAGAAAGGTTGCCAGAGGGAAAAGCAATGACAGGTATTTGTTGGACTGAAAGTTAAAGCTAAGCTAGGTGTCTGATAGTTAGGTGGCACTACATGGTAGGAAAAAGCCTCTGTCACAATGGCAGGGATCCCTCTGCAGCAGTGCTGATTTGATACCTTTGACAGCATGATAGATGGCTTTATAGCAGACTGTGTGCTGTCTTGCCAGGAGATGATACGTACCTCTTTCAGCAGTTTGTACCCTGTTCCATGCCAGACGTTGGCTGGGTTGGTTCATTAGCTAGGCAGCCCTCCTGGTGTATTTCAGTGCATTACAGATCCAGCCAGTCTATTTTCTCATGCAAGAGATAGGAGGAAATAGCTCCTCTGCTGTTTTGTTTCAGATTTGTACACTGGTGTAGCAGCAGGCAGAAGCTTGGACTATAAAGCTGGGAAAAGTTCCATAACTGGCAGTTAGCAGTAATTGTGATAGCTATAACACATTCATATCACACTGATTTTGAGAGGAAGTTCTTTGGCACTTAAGGATGGAGCAAATGATTTCTCCGCCCTTGTCCCTTTTCAGTACTGTAACAGTATTTGGAGGATGTGAACAAACTACACCTGTGGGAGAACATTTCCTCAGAGAACTGTCCCCCAGCTCCCTCTGTAGTCAAGCTAGTCAAAAATGACACACACAGACACACAAAAGACTGTGGGCACAGTTTTTAGGGATTCTGCATTGCTGTGGATTCTTGCATGAGAAGTTGGAAGACAGAGATACTTTTCTTTTTGTTTCCCTTCTTCATGTTCCGTGTTGTGCCTAGTATAGAGGACCCTGAAGATGTTCTTTAGCACTTTGCATATGTCATTGAGCAACGCCGTGGAAAACTTACCAGATAAGCTATAAGAGTGCTCATAGGAACCAGGCACTCAAGTATGAACTTGGTACAGGAAAGAACAGAAGTTCTTAGATTGATAATCTCTTCTAAATATTTGCAGCTAGCCAGAGCCTCATGTTACCAGTGCATTGAGTAAGCACATTATTGAGTCCTGTTGCCTTTGAATTTAATTTTCTATCAACGGCATCTAATGTTCTGCATAAATCATAAATATCTAATGAAGGTTAAAATCTTCAGTATGTAATTAGTCAATTATACATAATATATTAATGTTTAACATGCAGGAACCTTCCTTGACTAACTTTTGAAAGTTTACTACCATTTTACAAAGGAACAAATTCTGTTAAATAATTCCACTAATGGCACAGACAATGCCATTACAGTGAGCATGATTACTTATAAAGTTACAACTAAATTAGAATATTTACTTTATATACTTAGAGAAATCTTACTATGTTTGCATGATTTATAATCCCAAAGTTCCAAATAAATATTATTTATACCTGAATTATTGAATTGTTAAATCCATATTTGATTCTATGAAGAATTACTCTATTTGCTCCCTCTAGTCACATTCCTTCTATTGTTTGAACTTGTTTTTTTTTTCACTTACCATTTTTTCTTCATAGATTATTTGAAAGGAAACTTTTAAGCATAGATAGGTATTTAGGATTTGTTGAAAAACTGCAGGGAAAACTTTCAATGATTATTTGGGGGCATTTTTAATACTTTGATTTGTTCTCATTTTCTTGTTTTCCATAATTATTCACCCTTTTTCTAAAAGAAAAAAATAATTGTACTTCTATCTTGTTCTGACCCTCTTGGGAGATTAGTGTCTAAACATATATTTTTCAGCAATAAATGTTTGTTACTGGAATGTATCGAGTGAATATAAAGACTTGTTGCTCAGTAAGAAGTTTCAAGACAAATCTACTTGGACCGTAAGGAGGTCTGAGGATCACAGTTACAGAATCTTTGCTGATGCAGTGTCACTATGTGTTACATATGCAAGTTTAATCTTCAATTTAGAACTGTTAAAGGGGCAGTACAATAGTAATTTATTTTCTATTGATATAATTACACAGCTTAATATGAAAACAAGTGAAATAAAATGCAGGCTTTCTTTACAAATATGAAATTAATTTCAAGAGCATTTCCTTATTTACAAGATATTAAGTATTAAAACTAATAGTGTGACGTAAGGTAAGACATAAGGTCCCTGATAGAAACTCAATTCCAAAAAACCAACCTAAATTATATTGTAGAGAAAACTTCAGCACAGAGAGTAATTTTAGACTCATCTGTGACATGATACGATATGAGCCAGACAAGAATCCTTCTGTTGTTAATTTTCTTTTGCCTTGTATCACTATAGTCTCTCAAATGTGCACATCTTATTTTCTTGTTGAAACTAATTTAAAAGTCACTTTTAGGGCAAGCATCAGTTCCTTTTTTTTCTTTTTTTTTGGTTTATAATAGAAAGGCTTCCCATTAAACTCTTCAGATGATAATTATGGTGAATTAGTGCTCCAAGAAATCTTTAGCACATTAAATCTACAGTAAGTGAACAACGATTTATTCAAGGTACATTTAACTTTGGCAGCTTGTTAACCAAGATGGTGCTATATACTCTTTCAGACTGAAACAGAAATGCTTTGACTATGGCAAGAAAGCAAACTCCTGACTTAGCAGTTGAGGAAAGCATACACTTTAACTAGTAACTTCTACATCAAGAAGAGATATGGAACAATTTATTATTGTAAAAGAGATCAGCCCTGGAGTTTAAGTAGAAATCTGAAAGAGTGTTATAGATCTGATACAAAAATGAAGGAATGAAATATGTTATCTGGAAAAATACTGCTTCTGTAAGGATGTGGGGGAAAAAAACGAAAAATTTCAATCTATTTAAAAATTGTTTTGCTTGCATTTGAGAAGGTTTTGCACTTGTCTTGTTAAAACGCTTGGTAAAGTACAGTATAAATTTTTGGTTAATGTTGGTTCGGAAGAATACCTTATCCCTTCAAATCTTAAAATTGGGCTTCAGTTGGGGAAAGTTTGCAGCTGATATCTTACTGCATGCTGGAGTGTCCTCCTGAATATATCTCATTGTTGAAAGACTTCTCTGCATCTTCTGCATTACGAGGTCATTGCTATTTCGGAGGCCTCAGTTCTTCTTATTAAAATCCAGTCTTGCTGTTATTGATTTATCTTAAAATCACATTCTTTTCAATGCAGATTAAGGTAAAATGTTGATAGAAGTATTTGCTTAGAATATCCAAAATAGATAAACATTTAAGAATATTTATAAAAGATATAGAGATATGAAAAAAAGTTTTAATTACTTAAAATAAGAGCAAATTAGATTTATCTCCTTTTTTTTTCCTTTCCTTTTTCCCTCCTTCAGATGATTTTTCTTTTTTTCTTCTTCTAAGAAAAAATTTATCAAGGTTTCTTCTTTGAGTGTGTATTATATTTCAGGTTGCATCTATTAGAGAGCTTTAACCTTCCTAGCCTTCACGCCAGAACACTCCCAGAGGATACCTCCTTCTAATGCCTCTGTTAGCCTCTGTAAACCACTGTTCTTTTGAAATTACCCACAGACTTCAGACAGATTAAGACTTTCATCCAGGGGACAGTCTTACTGTTCTTCCTCAAAATAATCTGCATTTTTCTATTCAGAACAGTGGCTTGGCGGAGGTGCCTGGAGATTAACATCTAATATTGTTTTAGAGGTTCTTGAGTGTCTGACCCAGCCTCCAGCTGGTGACCCAGAAGGGAGTAGATTTCCTGTAGTTCCTGAGCGACGGCAGGCCCTGTGTGGCTGTCTTAGATACTGTAGGGCACCGGATTCAGCTCAAATTAAGACGTGTAACTTTTTTGAGTTTTAGTTTTGTTTTGACTAAAACCAGATATAACTGTAAATGTGCACTTCAAACAACAGCAGGTTTTGAGTGACTGATCCCCAAGTTATTTGTCCAAAGCATATTATAAGAAAGCTGCACATAAACGTGACAGAACTGAATAAAGTCAAAGGGCTTAGATAAACAGACTTTCATACTTCAGAACCATGGATCTCTGCTAAACAGAATTTATGGCAGTAGTATCTGGTTAAAATATGAAAAGACAAAAAAAGTCTGAAAAGATTTGTTTGATTTTTTAAAAAATAAATAGCTATGTAGCTTCTTACACGTGTCCATCAATATACTATCAGAGGCTTTTAATTAATTTGTAACAAAATACTCAATTTCCTTTTGTGTTTATTCTCTGGGCACATCTGAATAACTGAGTTTTATGGAAAATGAGTTTCAAAGACATGTTAGAAATATTAATTGTAACTGAATGTTTAATGTCCCTTTTTATAATTTTTTTTTTCTGGAAATGACTGTGACTGCCTGGTTTCCTAAAATACAGAACATCATCTGTCTTTGCTGACTAATTACTGCTGCAGTGTATGTTTCTCTCTTGTTTGAAAATATTATTATTCCAATTTTTCTATTTCCTACAAAAAAATCCCCCTACAACTTGTCTACTTATCTGAGAGTATAAAATTCCAGAAAGCTTGATTTACGTGCAGATATTTCATGGGCAAAAGCAGGTGAAATCCCAGTAGTGAAACACATTTTAGCATGGTCTCACTGGCTGAAAGAGAGTTGCAAACCCATCAGTTTTTGTTCAAAGCCTGCATTCATCCAGACAGTATGTACTTTGGAGAAACAGGCTGCTTCTCTCCATGGCTTTCCAACTGTGGAAAAGTTGATACTTGCAAAACAAACACATAACTTGTATGTTTCACAGATCTCATGAGATGTCTTAACCATCTTTAAAGAGGTAGCTGAGATAATAACAGATTAATCATAACAGATTAATCACCTAATTTTATATAAGTACTATCAGCGTAAGATATTTTTGCAGTCAATAAAGAGAACTAGGCATTTGCAGCGTGTAATTCATTTGACATTTTGGACAGTCTTGTTAGGGTGAATTGTACTCTAGATATGCCTCCACTAGTTATGAAGGGAAACCAGATGACTAGCAAGACACAGAAATCTAGATTGTAGAGGTCAATCTAGAAGCAGGAAAAAAAAAGATGTAAATTAGGAATTTGCAATGAAAAAAAAAAGGTTATTACTTTCTGTCTGATTTGTTCTAGAAAATTTATCAATGCAAATACAACGAAGTGTGTAAAAGCAAAAGGTCCAGATTTCCATCTGATGTAGATCAGGGTATATACATCAAAGTCGGTGAAGGTACACCAGTCTGATCTAGCTAAAGGTATGGCCACTGTGTGGATGTATTCAGAATCTTTTTTTGAACAGTTGCAATATGGGAATAGGAATTCAAAGTAAGTTTACTTAAATCTTAAAGTTAGGTTTTATAAAGCTTGGGTTTCCTTCGATTTCTCTTGCAATAGCATAAACTCCCTAGGTAAAGGCTAAGCATATGAAAGATTTTTCTTAGGCTTATTGTCTCAGCTTTTCATTTGATCTTAAAGAAAGCCTTAGGTAAAAGTGTGCTGTGTTATGGTTAGAAAAGTCAAGATTCAGAACGTGGTGTTCGTCTTACTCTGGTCTTGCTCTGATGTAGCTCTGTAGATTGCCATTCTGTTCTGATTGTTGTATTGACTTCTGATCAGCCAGCTGTTGCCTAAGGTTTTTCTTTGACAGGCAGGGACAGCAGGGACTGAAAATGCTTCTTCATATAAAGGAGAGTTAAAATGGAAAAAATCTCAGAGTCAGAGGAAAGAAAAGTGCCTTAGTTTATCTCCCTTTAATACTGTATTCCAGTAGACAGACAGATGGACTGAGAGATTCCTGACAGACATAATACTGTCCTCCTCCATAATACTTAGGCTCCTTTGGGAGGTTATCCTTCTACTTTTTAGAAAGCGTTTCCTCATGTTTCCTTTATGATTCCACAATCTTTCCCACATCCAGTATTTTTCTTCCTGTCTTCAGGGACTATAAGGAAAAGAAGTGAACGTGCAGTAGATTTTTATATATTTGAAAATTATGATCATGTCTCCTAAAGGGTGGGTTTTTTTTTTTTTTTGTTTATTTGATTTGTTTTTTTCCCAGACTTAATAATTTTTTTCCACTGTTTTCTAGTATTTTGTTACTACTAATTGTTCTTTTTCCTCTCATCTGGTCATTGCCTACCTAACCCACATTTTTTCCTCAATTAGAGTGCCCAGCACTTGATGGTATGTTTGTGGCCAGGTCAGACTGGTATTGAATGGAGAGCAAGATTACCTAGCTGACATTTTATTCTTATGTTCTCATATAATTGTACCAATTTGGGCAACAGTTAGACACTCCTGATATAATATGCTATTGATTCTGATGTTCTTGAACAACCTTTGTTGCTGGTGCACAAATGCTGATGGAACCTAATAGCTTAAGAGGCTTATTGAAATTTGGAGTGCATATTTATGGCAGACTAGCTACTATAACTGCACATATATTTTTTCCTTTATGTAAGGATAGATTTTGAAAGGATTTAAAATGTGGTAGATCATATGGTTTTATGTTTGATGGGATGGAAAAGAGGAAGAAATACTTCCCCATCCCCTACACAGCAACTCTCCTTCACCTTGCTTAAGGCAAAGTGACATGCTGAAATGGGAAAGGAAACAACTCCACTGAACAAGGCACATGGTGAGAATGTTACTCCACATTCATGAATAGAAGAGGGTTGCTTCACTATACTTGGCCTGATTTCAGTCTCAAAATTGGAAAAAATATTCCACAGGAGATACTAGGAACAGTACGAATTTTGACTTTGGAAAACAAATGAAAAAGCAGAACAGCAACGTAAACAAATCCTAAGGGACATAAGATATTCAGCTCCCATAAAAATTCAAGATTCCTTTGGAAGAAGTTCTGGCTGTCTAAAGAAAGTTTGTTTCTGAAATACAGCTTGGCAAGTATAATTCAGCTGGTTTGTTATAGAGAGGCAAGGTATGGGTTCCAATGAGATTAAATCCTGGTGTTGTGATTGCCTGTACTTGCATCTGTCATCCAAATGCGAAGAGTTTTCTTTAACAAGAGCAAATAATGTGATTTACACTGTTCTGACTAGTGCTGACCCGATTAAAATAAGTGGTTGTACTTCTGCTGCTGAAGCAGGTAACGCTTTCCTCATATTTATTCATTGTTTAACAGTTTGGGGGTAAAATTTGTGATCCCAGGAAATGACTGTTGTGAGAATTTGATATGGAGTAAAAAGTAATTTAAGGGAAAGTATTAAAAATCAACTAAAACCAACAACAGCTGTAGTAATTGTTCCACTTGCATATTCAACAGTCCCTAATGTGTCAAAGTATTCTGTATTTCTCTGTATAGACATATCTAACAACCCCCAAAAGAGTGGAGAGACAGCTTCTACAGGGTCACTACTTCCTTACACAAAAGGTGAAGGGATAGGCAGAGAGCAGGTTACCTTTTACACTCTACCTCCCCTTAAATACACTAGTTCACATTTTTATGTCCAGGATTTACAAGATAGAATTATGTGCATATACAGGGTGTGATACAGGTACTGTGAATCTATCATGTCTGACTTACTCCTGCACATGGAACACATCTGGATAGCACATTCACTATAATTAAAAATGATCTTGATTGCATCAACTTATTTTACTGTTGATGTGGCATCCAATTCTAATGTCACTTCTTATCCATTATCTCCAGAAATCCAGGAACCAAATCAAACAGCACGATGTCCACAGATTCCAGAAAATTCAGAAAGCTTTCAAATTCTGTTCAGAAAAAAAATTTCTGCATGATGGGAGGAAAACACAAAATCATGCATGGCCATGTAATAGCCTTGCTTATCAGCAAAACATCCTGAGCCTGTACAAAATAGAACATAATGTATTGTTGGCACAAAGCATAGTATTATTTTTTTTCCTGGAAACTCTTGTCAGAAATCTTGCCTGGGTGTTCTTAAAAGTTCAGTTTCTTGAATACTTACATATTGATCGTTTTCACACAATTTTTTCATAGTAAAGAAGTCCACAGTCACATAAATTTTGTCATTAGTGAGGAGAGAAAGATAGTAATGACCTTTGCAAAAGTATAAATAAACAGGTAATATTCTTACTTATACTGTAGCACAGGTAATTACATGTTATACAATACATGTAACACATTATTCAGTTGTAATATTCAATACACATTTATCTTTCCTATTATTTCACAGCAACTTGTATACCTCTGAATTTTTAAAAGCTTGCCTTACACAAATAAATGCATTTAAAAGTTATGGTCTCAGATTAGTCAGAAAACAGGGGCAAAGAATAATGTGAAAATATATTTAAAAAAAGGCTCTCTCTTGAATTTTGTTACTTGTGAGTTTTATATTGGAATTTTTAAATAGTTCACTGTTAGATAAAAAGGACTAAACAGAAAAAAGATTAATAGTTGTTTTTCGTGCTTTATTGTTAAACTATTGAACATAAAAATAAATCTAGATTTTTCATTGAAATATTACACAAATTTCAGTTAATTCTCCTGTATCCTTTTGTATGCCTGAGGCAACTGCTGAAGAGCTTTGAATTCTGAGGCTTCTCAGACCTACAGCTGAGGAGCACAGTGTAAAGTGTTTTGTGCTATTGCATGTTTCATAGGCTGTCACTTTTTTTTTTCCTTGATCCTTCTTATTTGTTTTGTCCTTTTCTAGGTGTTAATGTTTATTTCTTTAATTTTTTTTATTCAGCAAGGCTGCTCTAGGCCTCATGTAAACATCCAGGAGTGCTTCCCAAGTACCAGGCATCGCTTGGGTGAAACTGACCATGAAGGAAATTGCTGGATTTCAAAGGGTAAGATCTATCCTCCGCTTGCCGAATGAGCCTTGCTAAACGAAGAGGCACCAAAGGAAAAAAGGAGGGTTTATGCACAAATTACTCTACAATGCCTCCATTTCTCTAGAGACCATTTTTAATTATGAAACAATTATAATAGCAGCCTCCATAAAGCTGTTTCTGATCTGTCAGCAGCTCCCTACAACTGAATTTTTAAAATGCTTAGCAGTAGAATGGCAAGAATTTTATCTGTTTCAAAGCTGCCTAATTTGACAGAAGAGATGGATGAAACCAGTTTCCATTGCTGGCATCCTCCTTCCCTCTCATGCATCCTCACTGAATGCTGACAGTAAAACATTGATACTTGACATGTCCTGCTTGTGCAAGAACAAGGTTTCTGAGGGTGCTAGAGCTGACAACAGTATGCAGAGAATTAAAAAAATAAAAATAAAATAAATAAAGTGACTGAACATAAGTGTTCAAAATCTAATAGCCTGAGGCAGAAAGTCAAGATATTTTCCCACTCTGAAGGGGAAAGGGAAAAAAACAGTGTTCGATTTTTCCAGAAATATTCTGGAAGACAAATCTTATTATCTGCAGTCTGTTTGCCAGAGTGTAGATTTTAAATCAGTTTTTAAAATGATACCTTAATTTTTCAGCAGGGTGAATACCCTGATGAAACCTCGATCTTAAGCTAACAAATGAAGTATTCACTAACACGTTGTCACCTTGAGCTAACCAAGTTATCTGAAGTTAACTAAGCTAACTGCAGTGGGTTCTGGATAAAGGCCCATTGCTGCAAAGGTGAGTGGCAGCTGTTTGTCTCTGATTCCTATAAACGCCATTCTGCCACAATCTCCATTGTGTTTACCAGGGTAATGACACTTTATACCTCAGAAAATCAAGCATAAAAAAGCACTCAAAAATCAGGGCAATTACAAGGCATGTCTGTTTTGAAGACTTTTGGCCTTAATTGCCAGGATATATTTTGGAAAAACATTTTTGGAGAGAAAGCTGTTATCTGACGTTTCAAAATTCCAACATAAAAAATGTAATACCTGTGGGGGGAAATATCAACATTAAGAAGAGAGAAGATTAAAAGTGACTAAGTCAAAAAGTCTATTAGCTATGGAAAAAGAAAATAATGCAAACAGCTAACTCAATTTCATTTTACAGCTTAAAGTCTGTGTTTACAGAAAAGTTCCTTCTGTTGCTTTTCCATAGGCTCTTTATTCCCGTCAGGTGATGAACAGAGGATGAACAGCTTATGGACCTTAGGTTATGGGCATAATAAATGTTCAAAACACTTCCAAAATACATGCAAATGACAAAGGTAAGACTACATACCTAAGAATAATTTATAATCCATTTATAATCCCCACATCAGTCAGAACAATGTAACAGCAGCAGAAGTTCATTATGCACAGGAAGAGACCAGAATTTGACAGCTTTCCACTACAGTTTGCAGGAAAAGGAATGTTATCTTGATGTTTCACAGTAAATGTTCTCAATGATACACCTCCTGGAAAGCTGTCAGTTAGCACACATCATTACCCTGCATTTCCTCTTTCCAAAGAAAGAAGAAAACTGCTGAAAATAAACTGACAGAATAGTGTTAGTTTTCAAACAACAATCCTCTGCTCCTTTTAATGATCACATTTCTAATATACCAAGAAGGGCACAGTTTCTTGCCAAGTATCCTGTTGGTGTTAAAGGAAGAGCCTGGCAACACTGAAACATCAAAACAATTTAAGGACAGGACCTAATTTATTAATTTGATTTCCTACCTGGAGGGCACTGATGAGGTTTTTTTAAATATTTGTGTCTTTGTAGGATCTGTGGAAAGCCATATGTAATGGCTGTAATAGCAGTATAATGTGAAACTTCTGTATAGGCAGAAGTTCTTATGGCTTTTTGAGATGACCTTTAAATTTTAATAAAACAATGTGGTTTACATGGGAAAAAAAGTTCAGGTGAAACAAGTAAAGAAGTGATTGATTTGGATTTAGGTCTGGTTATTCTGCATTGTATGAAGTGTATAAACTCAGGCACAGTTATCGAGGCATTAAGAAAGGTATGAAGATAATTTGTCCCAGAGGCTCCTAGGCTCATGCTAGCTTACTACAAAGTGAAACCAAATAAAACAAAGATGCCCAATTTATCCTGAGTGTAAATATTAAAAATAATGTAACTACTCTGCTGCTAACTGTAAAAATATATAGCTAAAGGAAAAATGAAAAACATCATAAGAGGATGCGCAGAAATGTTTCACTTGCAAAGGCAAACACTTGAATAATCACATTTTAATTTTTTTATGCAGCTTTACTCCTGAGTGAGACAACAGCCTGTGGTAAACGCATGTGATCCTGAAGTTGAAGATCATGCCATGTTGCGTAAGTATAATGACACAAGAATTATAATTGTCCAATTAAGTATAAATCTACCATGTCCTAACGTTTGAGTCTTTCAACCTAAATAACCCTTCTTTAAGCTTAGCATTATGTAATTTATTAAGATTTATATTTAATGAAAAATGTTTTAAAGCTATGAATGTGTTTTTCACAATGTAATGTGGAACTAAATTTAATTTGCAACGTCTTAGCATCCGGGGAGAAACATGGAATTTCTGTGCCATGTTTATTGATGTGTTACTGTTGTTGTGTTGCTGTTTACTTGTCAGGTTAAAACATTAATACTAGCCTATGGTTTTTCAGGAATGCATGCACAGAAGGACAATTGTTGGATTTTATAATGCATGGGAAACTAAACATTCCTTATACTGGGGAAATGAGGGGAAGGTGATTGTTTCCTAGCCTGAAGGTTTTGCCCTATCAAAGTTCACAGGCTTTCTGCAAACAAGAACTAAATGGATATATTACATCTTGAAAACTTCCAGTCAGCTTTTAATTTACCAAACAAAGATTGGCCTTTTAGATTCCAGAGCAGAAAATACAGTAAATCTTGTCAAAGAAATATAAAGGGTAAATGACACAGCCCTGATCTTCTGATCTGTCTAATCTGTGCTCTGCATTTACTTTCGTATTGTTGCCAACTGTTTTGGACCTCTCTCTGCGATTCCTTTTATTTTGGTTTCAGAAGTAGTTAGATTCAGAAGGTATGATCGTTGGTGATGGTACAGACTGCTGGATAACAGCAACCATTCTATCATTTCTTCCTACGTGGAGATAATCTTCTGTGAGGGCCTTGATGGCTGGGGAAGGCAGAAGGCAGGCTCTGCCACCTCAGCAATCTTCAACTGATGGGGAAATATTATACTCCTCCCTGTTAAAACACTGGAAATAGTGCTCAAGCTCCACAACAACATGGATGGAGATGTTTAAGAATCAATCTTCAGTTCTAAATTGTGATTCAAACAATAATTCACATCCAACAATGATTAATGTTAATTTAATCATCCAGCCTGTACTTTGCCACTATTACAAATCCAAAATTTTCTTCTCTCATACCTTGGGGCTCTATATTAGTGGTAGGAAAAACCTCAACAGTTATTGTCAATCAGTAGCAGAACACTATATCTTTAAAAGGATTTATGTAGAGATTGGAAAATAGACTGTATTATTGATGGCATAAATCTACCAGAAAATTTCAGATACAGGCAAGTTCATAAAAATCATCCATGTGTGTTGACATTTTATATTATAATGTGACAAGAAAAGAACGTTTCTTCATTTGAAGATATCCATCCGTAACTGATGATGCATGCAATTTATGCTACTGGGGGCCTGAATTTAACCTTATATTTCAGCTTTAAAGTACAAAGATTATAATGGATTTTTTCCTGATTTAGATCTAGTTTTTTGATCATTAGACCTTGCTTCTTTAAGATGGCTAGAACTTTTTTTTTTTAATTAAAATAACAACTGTGTAGTGCTCTAAAGATTTTGAACTTTAAGCTTCTGTGCATTATAGAATCCATTTTTATTCCAATTTATCAGCATGCCTCTCATTAACTAAGATTTCCATTTGATTTCTAGCCACTTGTTTTATTTAGGACACAAGCCTTGCTGAAATGCTTTTCTCCTGAATTTAGATCAGAAGAAGGAAAGCATGCTCAATCAAAAATCTTTTTTACACTTCTGAAATAAAAAGAATTTTGAAAATGAGAATAGTAGACAAGCTATCTGTCTTGCTGATCTTACATTGCCAAACCTTCAGAGAGTTCAAAATGTTGTATTAAAGGATGTACTCCGTTCCCTTTAGCTGTTTAGCTTTGTAACCTAAGGTTATAGTGTAAATGTCAGTTCCCTTAATTCTTCCTGCCAGCTCTTTTAATTATTTTATGACCAATGATTTTTATGTAATGTTTCCAGTTACAACTTTAAAATTCCTTCCTAACTTGTCCAACATGGGAATTTTATATAAAAATTAATAATGTAAAGGATTCAGTATTGATTGTTCCACTCAGGATACTGTGTTCTTCTTCGACTCCCCAAACTCACATCCAGCTACTCAGGAACAGAAGTTTTGCTTGTCCAGCTAACTTCAGCTGTGAAGCCAGCATGTCATAACAACTCGCAGTGTCATGTTATCACAGCAATAATAGGATCACTGGATTTTAGCAAAAGCAAAATGGATACTAAAGACATTATCATGATAGGAAACATGCTGCTTCCATCTTCTTACATGGCAAGAAAAACATCTCAGTTAAAATGCAAAATAAACAATATTCCAGTGTTCTTTTGGTCAGAAGACTGAATTTTTTTGTTTCAGCCAATACAGAGAAATGTTAGCTCTACTTTCAAGGCCAGAACTTGTTTATGCCCAGCTCACTTTGTGCTCACTTACAGAAACTCAGATCTGTCTGCCTTCATACATATATGCTTACTATATCTTGAACCATTTTCTTCTGTGTGGGGCTTTATAGGTTGGAGGAAGGATCAAAATCATAGCAACTGTTCTCTCTCATGATAAACATATTCTGATAGATCGTCATCAGCTACCAGGTCTTCTACTGTGCTTTTGTCCTGGGAAAGATGACATAAGGCACAGATTTTCTGGGGGGAAGCTCACAGAATATTTGCTTTTGCCATACCAGGATCTACTTCTGTATCACTTGAAGACCTGGTGGCTGAGTCTCTACAGTTTTCTCCTCCTTCAGTTCAACTAAGGTAGGACTATGCTCATCTTTCTGGCGATAAATCTGACTACGATATTTTGCATCTCATCTATTAAAAATTGCTAGAAAGCGTGTAATTTCTTGGTTTACGGACTGAAAACAACAATTACAACCACAAGTATCTCCTATCATGTCTCTTTATCTGGGTTTGCACTTGCTTGTATTTTTTAGAGCCCTGTTTTCATATTCTCATCTGTATCTTTCACAGCATAAATAGATAAAACTCATATTCAAGGGGTATTTGATTCTGTATTTACAAGATACGGGCTGAACTGTGAGGCTAGAGTTGTTGGGTGCTGAAGATGGCAACCAAGGAGCAAAGAGAATTAGTCTCCAATATAGCTGGTGAGACACCCATATTGCAGGACTTATTCCTTTTCCATTATACATCTCCTTTCCACGTCTGTTCTTTTTCTTCTTGTGCAAGGTAAAGCAATTCTTTATGGGACCTACTGGAGAACTTCAGTATTTTAATGACTGATGTCTTAAGGAGAAATTAGCCTGACTTTATTCACCAGCCAGTCATCCTTGAAGTAAAACACAACAAAATAAATATTCCTCATGTTGTACCAAAAGAAACTAGAGTAAAACCAACAGAGCAGTTCCTTTATATTCAGATGCTAAGGGAAACAGAACCATCCTAATGTGCCAAGCAGCAACATGAGCTCAATGAGCTGATAATTCTGTAAGCATTTTTGCCACTGCATCAAGAAATGGTTGCTATGGAGAGAAGCTGGCTGTTAAAGTGACTATAAAGCAATCTTTCTTTCTTTCTTTCTTTCTTTCTTTCTTTCTTTCTTTCTTTCTTTCTTTCTTTCTTTCTTTCTTTCTTTCTTTCTTTCTTTCTTTGTTTCTTTGTTTCTTTGTTTCTTCTTTCGTTTTCTTGAAAGACCTTATGTTTTGCACTTTTTGAAATTAAAACACTTTGCTTTTCTTAAGGAATGAAAAATGTTGCAAAGCGTGGATTGGACTTGAGTCAATGAGAATATAAAACAGTAATACCTACCTTATCAAAAACCTATGCAAAAACTTCTCATTCGTTGCAATTTCCACTAAAGCTATGGGATATATATGTCTTGTTCCTCACTGTCCCCTAATTTCTCTACAATTCCTGCTGCCCATTTGATATCCTGATTGCCTAAGGATAAACGTACTCTTTCTCATCTGTTGATGTGGTTGAACTGCTTTCCTTTCAGTATTATTAAGCCAATTACTTATATCCAGCTCCTATTGACTGCTCTCAGGAGACAGCCTCTGATGTAGTGAAAATATGAGCTACTGTTCTGCTGTGAGTGTATTATCTGAAATATGATGCCTATGATGCAGCTATGGTCAGTTTTCTATTACATGCAATGGAGGTGAACTCACTGTTTGCTGTGATATGTAGACCTTTGCAATCAAATATATTGCAGATAGGGAAAAAATGTTACTACCTGAATTTCAACTCGTTACTCTATTTTGCTTTCTTTTTCTATGGAACTTTCTCTTGCATAGAGATCAGTACTAGTAACTTTTTAATTTAATGTATGTGCATTTTTCATATTACTAATACTTAATATTTAAATGTACCTTAGTATTCATAGAAAATTGTAAGCCTCTGCTTAAAGGTGACTATTTGTGATGATTCAAATGCAGTCATCTAATAGCCATGGACTTAATTCAGTAGAAAATCTACAGATTTCCAATTCTTTCAGTTTTCAAATGACCCCTTTTAGGACAGGATAAATCTGTATTCCTATGTGCTTGCTTTTGTGGCTCATGCCATGAAAGAAGTCAGATTAAGAAAAAAATGAAAACAGCTGCAGCTAAGAATAAACACCACATCTTTCCAGAGGTGGTCCTCTAGATGATTCTATGCACCTAATAATATATTTAAAGCTGAACTAATGGAATAATAGTAATTTCTAACTAAAGAGGTTTTATTGCTTTATTACCTGTTTGTTCTCACTGACTGGTCTCAGAGTTACAGGATGCCAGTAAGGAAATGTAAGAGATATATATCTATATATCAAGATCTAAGGAAGCAACCACACCTAGAATTCAGTAGCTGTTGAAAAGAAACTATTAGTTATCCAAATAAAAAATTCCTAAATAATGGATGCTCAAAGAACCTGTATCACTTCTTTCAATTTTTCAAATTGCTTTTATTGTTTTCTTCGGAGAGTATTGGTGTTATTCAGAAATACAAAATTCATATCAGGGCTTGATCATGTGGATCAACACTAGGAAGGATGCTGGTGTAGGATGGTTGGCACATGGTGAGTAAAACTACCCATCCGTGGCAGAAAGGACATGAGTAGAGAAACGGTGTGGATACCGTTCCAGCTTTAATGGTCTAGATCAAGTCATTTTGTTTCTTATTACTTCCACAGTATTGTTAATCTAGAGGATCTTCTTTTAGGGATAGATCGTTTCTTTTTCTCAGCACTATAGACTTGCTAGCAATCAATAATGTTACTCTTACAGTACCCTGTGTGGTCCACTGCTAGAGCTCCACAACTGGAGTTTGCACTGCTGTAATAATTTTCTTGCTATATTTTAAGCAATGCGGTTGCATAGTAATCTGAACTGTGAAGGATTGTATCTGTTTTATCAAAAAGCTTTACTAAACAGAATGCATTTTCACTTTCCATAATGGTGGGATATATATGAGCATATACACACATAGCGTATACGTGTGTGTGTGTGCATGCATGTTTTGTGGTTTATATGCAAATGTCTGTATTCTGCAATAAATAACTGGGAAAAAACATATAAATATTGCTTGTTCTGTGTCCCTTTGAAAAGATATTTGCATTATGAAATAAGCTGTTAATGTTAAACTAAGAACAAATGAACTATAACTGTTCTACAGACACAGCATAATCATTAATATCTGAATGCACTTCATATAACCCTAGTTACCTGTCCTTCTCTCGTGTTGTCTTGATCGCCTTCCCCCCCTCACTTTTCCTTTCATTACATGGCTTCAGAAAGTCTTTTCATGAAGTGGAGGCAAATGAATACTTGATCTTGTCATCTTTAAACAACGTGCTTGAAGGGATTACTGAAATTTATTTGATCCTTTTCATGACTTTATTATAGATGCAATAAAAGCATATATAGCCTTCCAAAGAATTCTAGGGAGCTCCCTCATATTAGGCTGCCATTAGGCTGACTTTAAAACCTAAACTGTAGGTTGCAGTATATGTCTATGCATATAAACTATTTATACTGGTATCAATATGGAGAAGATTAAATATTTTATTAAGATAAATATATGACTTTAAAAAAAAATAAACCAAAACCTACTATCTCCTATATGGAAAATGTGATAATTCTCAGCAACCAATAAATTTTTCTTTTATTTTTAGTATCCTTATTTCACAAAATTTTGGGAAGATCATTGCTGTTCTACCTCATGGCTTAAAGGAAGGGGGAAGAAGCTCGGACATCACCTGTGAGACTGCTCAGCTCTTATTGGAGCTCCATGGTGTTGGATGCAGCTAAGAGCAACTCAAAGAGTCAGATGAAGATGCCAAGAGGTAAATGTCAGCATTCTTGTTTCATTTTCTATCTTGTGAATATCCCTTGGTAAACTGCAGTCCCGAGTTTGTGAAGGAAATGTCTGGGGAGACATTTTGAGTGCCTTCTCTGATTTTTGCAGTCCCTTGAGTGAAACCTTGGGGAACAATTATGATAGGCAAAGCTTAGCTTCAGATCTCGCTCTACTCTTTCACTTCGAAATATCTAAATGATTCTTTATGATCTATGTCTCTTTATGAGAGACACCTTCTCTGGTATAATAGTTTGGCTAGTTTGTCTTTCTTTGTGCTCAGTTGTGTCTAGTTGTCCATCCATGTCAGTAGTCTTACAAACTCCTTCATGGAATACTTTGGTGATGCTGTAGAATCCATAGATTTAAGATCTTAGAGAGGTTTCATGCCTGCATACTGGAAATTCACCTCTTAGACTAATACACTTCTACACCAGAAGCCTTTCTCAAAACCAGGATATTGGATATCATATCTTATAGTAGGAAGGATGATGATGAAAACATTAGATTCCCAAACTGAAAAATGGTAAGAGTTCTATTTGTTCTTTTTTACAACTACTCTGACAAGATTTTGCTCAAAAGATGATTCTGTTGGGAGTTAATGCAATATTAGTCATAGATTTTGAGTTAATGGCCTTTGAAGAGATGTTCTCTGTACTTTACTTGAATTTTATTTTTAAATAGGTAGATGCTGTAGAATTTCCTCACTCGCTTGTTCAGATCTCATCAGGTTCTGCTCAAGGAACGGTGGTTCTTTTCTTTCACATTTGCAAATATCTTTTTTTTTTTCGTTCTCAGTGCTAATTATTCTACATTTTAAAGACGAGAAGACTGAGAAGTATCACCAGTCACAGGAACATTTTTGTTTGTCTAGCTTGCTCTGTTTTAAGATTAGTCATATTCTTGTCCTTTATTTTACTCCCATCCTGTGTGTTCTATTTATGAAGTAAGAAGATTAAAAGCAGACAAGCAGATCAGCTTTCCTGGTGAAAATGACTGCTTTACCTTCTGGGTATAAGCATTTCTTAAAAATCTTATAAATAATTATGTTTATAAAACAAATTCATTGCAAAAACTGTTTTATAATCCACTGCAATTCATTTAAGAATCTACAGTTATTATCAATTCAATTTTATAAACACTAAGGTTACAAAAAATCAGTTTCTCTTTTTAACCTTACTCATACTTTAATTCCTATAGAATCCTGCCTCAATGGACCAAAAATAATTTGTCAAGATCAGAGAAAGTCACCTGTCAGTATAGGTGAATGAGAAACTATAATAGCTGGGCAACTGGTAAGAAGACACATTCTAGGTTCTTGTTTTATTTATTTATTACTGCTTCATTCTGCTCTCCGCCTCTGCCTCCCCAAATGACACAGAGTGCTCAGGATCAGTACAAATCCCTGTTCTGCTGTTTCAGTCAGCCTTGCCCTGAGCTAGAACTAATTCAGGGAGGGAGATTGTCCCTTTAATCCATAGCTGCTCTACTAGGATTACTATCTGCAGGTCTCATGTGGAATACTGCCCACTGCAAATTGAATACGTATGAAATGATTCTCCATAAATGTCTCACAGTCCACTAAACAACTATGAAACAAAATTAGCTTTTCTTCATTACTAGCTCAAATCACATTCAAGCCAGAATATTGCGAAAAATCATTCCTGATTAACAATTTTCTGACCCATCTACTATGCCCCAGCCTGGTTCTTTTATGCAATTGATCTAGGGTTTTTTTTTGTTTTAAAGAATAGTTTCTGATTTGGGTAACTAGCATCTGAGAGAAACTCTCAAGCTTCTGCTATCTCTCATTTTCTTTGTGTGTGATAAAAGCTTTGATTCTTTATGTAAATGTAAGTGCTCACTCTTTAGCTATTCTGGAGAATTTCTTTGTCATTGAGTTATCTTCCATACCTTCCTCAAGCTATCTCCAGGTTTTCTTTTCCAGCATACGATTTCCATTATTAGTGAGATCAAAGGAGGAGAGAGTCTTAAGATAATATGTTTTCTCTTCTTTTTGCCATTTTTATGTCTTTTAATGTCCTTAGAGATTTAATCTATATTTTCCGTTATGCCTGATTATACTTAAAAATCGCAAAATCCTGATGTCTGGTCTATTACAGGGTGTAATCTTTTATCTTGTTCTACAAATTGGCAAATTAAGAGGCCTGATAGGTTTCAAACAAACAGTCACATTTCACTCACTGGTCTTTATTATTTACTTTATTTAGATGCCAGCACACATGTGAAGGAGATTAATTCTTTCATTGACTGAGAAGTGCACCAAGGAGGCACTTCTGTAAATAGTATAACTTGCATTCAAAACAATGCACTGCTCTCAATCTCAAATACATACAGCTCTCTTACATGAGCCATCAAGACTTCTACATTTTTCTAGAAGAACACACATAAACACAGGGACAGATTAGCCTGTGGATGGATGGAAGAATAAGTAGAAAATAAATGGATTTATATAGTAGACAGTCAGGTTATGCCAGGCAATGAGGGTGGGATTTTATATTTTTTTTTTGCTTTATTCTTTTTCTGAGGAGGTGAGGGGGAGAGGAGGGGAAGAAAGATAAGAGGTATAGCTTGCTTTATTTCAGAAGAAAAACTCTGCTCAGTTTCAAATCAGAGGTAGCATACAGCCAAAGGTTTCAGCATCTGGGAGAGAAATGCTTAAGTAAGAGTCTTGTGCTGGGTGCAGGTGCCCAGGTGTTGGCAGCTGTGGGGGGGCTGCAGGGGTGGTCCCTGAAGGAAGAGGCCAGGACACAGCTGGTCCCAATGGAGCCACCACAGGGTACAGCTGAGCCCCTCAGCCACACTGGTGGTGCCTCGGTGAAAGTGTATTCAAGAAAGTGCATAAAACACCAGACAGAAAAAGGAGGAGAGAACAAAAAAGCATGAGAGGAAGGAGGAGGAGATACTACTATAACAAACTAACAAAATTAATTTAAATTTCCACAAGTTGAGCCTGTTTTGCCCATGACAATAACTGGTAAACAATCTCCCTGCCTTTATCCTGACCCAAAGGCTTTCTCCTTTACGTTCTTCCTACTTTTTTCCCCTGTCCCACTGAGGTGGGGAGTGAGTGGCCAGGTGGGTGCTTGACAGCTAGCCATGGGTGTCATGGGCTTAAACTGAAGCCTTAACTTGTGCAAAAGCAGTTGCAAAAAATATATGAGAGTAAGAAGGGAAGCTAGAATTTGCCCCCCTCAGTCCTTCTCTGCAAGTCAACAAACAGTACAAGTTTCCAAGTACAGTTTATTAGATTTAAAAGGTGCTTAGTGCATTTTTGGGGGGTAAAACAATAGAACTGGTAGATATCACCACTGGATGATAAAATACATACAGTTCTGTCTTACAGGGAATTCCTCAGAAAGTTTGGGGCACCATACAAGGCAGATGTTTTTGGCAGTGCAGGGTGGGCCAGTAGATCAAATGAGTGCCATTTGTAACTGTCATTATTATTGCAAAGTTGTTGGTCCCCCACGAGGCCACAGGTGGGGCTTAAAAATGCCTTTATTACTCTAGTTTTTACTTTACTCTCCCCTTCCACATTATGCTCACTGAACACCAGCTCTCTTATTTTACAATAAGAGTTAATTTTATAACAGTATTTTTTCAAGTAACAGACCAAAAATAGTGCAATTAATGTAAATGTCAATACTTTTTTTAGACACTGCTTTTTCAGCATCAGCACAGTAGATTTGCACTTCTGTGTAATAGATCTCCCATGCAAATAACAAGCAGAAATATTTATTTTTTTTCCACGGATACTAAATTTTTGTTGGCCAAATTGTGCCTGTGGGTATAACTCCTAAAGAGAGATCAGAGTCATTTTGTTTCAAAAAGTATTTTCTTGGATTTCTCATTAATAAAATATTATGTATGAGAGTGGATAAAACTGATTTTGTACTGACTGACACATGTGCCTAAGGCACGAATATTATGCAGATGTTCTCAGTAAGACTGGTCTGAGATCAATATAAGAGCACTTAGATCAATGTTCTTAATTTTCAGCTGTGGTGTTTTCAAGCTGTTTCCTTTATAATTAACCAAGCCAACAAATTTTATGAAGAAAACAATATGAAATCACACAAATTTTCTGAGCAGGAAAATAGTCAGATTATTATTAGCACTAAAGGTGTTCGTTATTCATCTGTTACAACAAATTCCTGTTTTCTTTTTTGAGGCAATTATGGAAACCACTTTTAAGATTTTTAGAACAATATGTTTGGGCTATATTTAATTTGTAAAGTGATGTGATTTTCTTGTTAACCTGAACATTCAGATCAATCCATCTGGATGGAAAAAATGGATTGTTTACCATTTTTGGTCATATATAATTTCATTTAGACTATAAAATCTTTGTGATTGGCATCATGTTTTCACATATTTTTGTGCTAGCACAATGGTGGTGTTATATGGATGAGAACCTCTGAATTCACCTGTAAGATCAATTACACAATAGTTGTAGTGACTGTTAGAAAATGCTGACTTCCAGACCGGAGAAAGTTTTTGTTTGTATGATCGATTTTAATCCCAACCATAATATGCAATACAAATGCTAATAATTAAACTGATGTCAGCTCAAACACTGGCAATGTTTGAAAAAGTCTGACTCCCTGATGAGGTGATGCTCCTTGATTCATGAATGTTTCAATTTGCAACAAAAAACAACTATGAAGGAAATAATACTCCAGTACCCAACAGTTCACTAATGTGTTGTAACTAGTTTTTCCTGGAACAATTATATTCTCTCAGAACACATTATATTTGAAGTTACTAAGAAATCTCTATGGCCCAAAATGCAAAAAGAGTTATAGCTGATACAACCTTCCAGCAAAGCCCAGTATAGTGCAGAGTAATCATACGGCTCCTTTGTGTTTACTCTCCAAAATGTTAACAGGTCTGACTGGGATTTAAATATTTAGAATAGAAATGAAATTTTTATAGTTGCTATGGGGACTGTGGGGAAACAAGTAATAGCAACCTCACAGTAAAAGCAGTTTTAGAAGACAGGTGACATTTAGTTCATAAGTGGCAGCATATGTTTTGTGTACTTTCAGCTGCAGAAATGCCCAGACTTTGCCTCACAAAAAGGTGACTACCCTCAACTCCCCATGGGCCAGGTTCTGCTGTCCTTGTTTTCTGAAATAAGTCTGGAGACATCTCATTTATCAGGACAATTGACACTGATTCCCATCAGTGTAGGGTAGCAGAATTTGGGTATTTACTTGTGTTGCTGCGCAGGGTGCTTCAAAACATGTAGAACAAGACCCTTAATTTGCCATATGTTTGAAACAGCAAACTCCCACCAAGGAAATTAGCATACATCTTTGTAATGGTTTTTTTTTGGTGGTATAATTGCTGAATCTTATCTTTTCCTTTTCCCCTTCTTATCATAATGGGCTCTTAGAGATCAAAGGCTGTACAAAATATGAAGAATATGCATATGAATTCCAGAGTGAGAACGTGTCAAGATGTGGAGCTGTGTGGCTCAGACCAACAGCGGGTCACTTGGAACACAAGGCCTCCTGCAGCTTGTTTGTCTATAAGGCTGTGCACAAGCTGCCAGCTCACAGTGGGGGTGCAGCCCTGTCCCTCTGCACCACCTCTCTCCCTGGCTATAGCCTTGCAGATTGTTACCCCTTACTCTTTGCTTTGGAACAGAATGCAGCCTCAGTGCAGCTCAGGGGTTAAAGCAGCAATTCTGTCTGGTCCATGTACTGCTTAAGATGAAAAAAAAAAAAAAAGACAGATGGCTCATTATCCCCCACACCTGAAACAAGACAAGCCAGGCATGCTGCAGTTCAGATTTGTTTGGGGTTTTTTTCATAAAACTGAAAATTAGCAAGTCATAAAGAAGATATTTACTACAGAATGCAATCTTTTATCCTGCTGAATTTGCAGAATGTTATTTATGTAAAACTATAATCAGAAATCATTAAAAGCATGTAGATAAATCATATTAATAATGTGGATTACTTTGGTTTCTATGATTTATATAAAAGCCACTTAGGAAGTTAAAGCGTAGTTATTGGTAGTTTTGTTAAACAACTCTTTATTTTCAGTTAATGCAGTTACTTTAATCCTTAAAAGCACCATCACGACTGCTGAGTTGTAGTATCAGAGAGAGATCATTGTTACCCACAGCTGAATCATTAGCAATCTAGCTAAATATCAAGAGCCAGATTCTCAGCCATCACTCAGATGGGATGAGTGGATGAGGGATAATTTGAGTCTTGGTGCTGTTGTGGCGTAGGGTATGCAAGTCTTTCTTGTGTTGTTCTGGAGTCTTCTCTGACTAGAACTCTCTCTTCACCATTTCTACTGTCTTCTCTAAGGATTTTTATTTATTTAATTATTCCCAAAGTTATCATTTTTGCCAGATACCCGAGGTAACATTGTATTTACAGCTTTAAAGAAATAACATAATGAATTATGTGTGTGGTTCAGATACTCAGGTAAATTGAGGTATTTTGTTTCAGTGACACCATGAGCTGAAAGCAGAGCCATGTAGTTTCTCTTGACTTCTTTCTGGTGTAAGAAAGAAGGTTGCATGAAACCTGCCGTGTTTAATAACTTCCTAAGATCGTCTTCCTACTCACTTAGAGAAAGATGTTTCATGTTGTGTATCATGTGCATTTTAAACAACTTTGACTTCATTTGGAGGTGTGTTTTTTTTCACACAGGCATCCTACAACATATGCCAAAGTCTGTTTGTAGGCTCTGTTTCAGAATTTGCAAATGTAGTTCATTACTTCCATGAAGATTTTATTGTAAAAAGGAAAAAATCCAAGTATTGTGTTGATTTTTGATTTTATATTGTTGATTTGAGCAAACAAATTCAGAGAAAAAAAAAGAAACATCTAAAGTAGATCTGGGCATACATCCAGTACTGAGAGCAGTGTAAAAGTCACACAAGCTAACAAAAGGACCACTGCGGGGAAGGACCGGTGTTACTTCTGATCACTAAGAGCAGAAAGGCTATCTGACTCGGAGCAGAAAGGTTATCTGAGTGATTTATATGTTATTTGGTAGTTACAGTGTTAGTTCTCATGAATTTTCTGTTAGTCAATTACATCAACAAGCATGCCTATAGCTTTCAAAAAGAAAAAGAAAACCACTGAAGGCATTTATACAAAAATATAAATCAAAATATATTCCTAATTGTTTGCAGCAGAGCAAATGAAGTAGTCCAGTTTGGCATTATGAGGTGATGTAATTTTAGGATACCTAGAGCTACTTTTACAAATTTTTAGCATCTTAATTACACTTTTATTGAATTTGAACTGAATAATTAGCTGCATTGAATAAGATGCAACCCCCCCTACACGTGGTTGGATTTAACTGTTGCAGAAAAAGCTTGAATTTACAAAAACTAAGTGTTCAATATAGTAATTGTTGATAATACTAAATTTAATGTCCCTCAAATTAATGATAAAATTAGTAATTACATGTTTAAGTTATTAAAAATAAATAAGAAATCTAGGTATTTGAGCCTCTCTTGAATTCTCAGTGCCAATTCCCAAAAGTAATGGAGGAACTTCTGAGTTTAAAACCTGGTCGTATTGTTAATTGTCAAGATGAATTCAGGTGGGATGGCCACAAGAGCAGAGCTTTAGCACTCAGAAGCATGTAACCTGTAATTTAGTTACTAAGGAGGGTGGGTGTAGCAGTGGAATGGTGATTCCTACTTTAAAATTCCTGTTTTCCAACATGCAAGCTATGCATTCCCACAACCCATGTCCCCAGCCTCTTGTGCCCAGCTCAGACCTGCACCAAGGAGCCAGGAAAACAGACATCCCCTCTGATGGGCCCCCACTGGTGGTAGCTCAACACTGGGAATACAGAAAAAGAGGAAGACATGATTACTGATAAAAATTCTTCTGCTTGCTCAGCACCCTGCCCATGGGCAAGGTTTCTGTCCAGTTGTCTATACTAACATCTTCCTAATTGCAAAACAGTCTCTTCTCCTGTCTATTGCTGCACCATGTATTCCCCATTTTTCAACAACAGCAATAGCTGCAGCAGAGCTCAGATCGTTCTTTAGCACACAAATAACATTCATTCTCAGAACTCTGTTTTTATGAAGCCATATCTGAGTAGTTAAATTGCAGTTAAAACTTTAACAATAATTAAAGATTGCAAATCATAAGCACTTCCCAAATATCGAGTCACCTCCTGGATATAACTATATAAAAAGACAATTGTTATCTAGAAAACAATATGATAAGCTGGAAAGAAGAAAAAAGTAAGGAAAGAAGGATCAGAGGAAACAAAATGGTTAAGGAACAATTGAAAGATACAGACTGATAGAAAATACAGCAGTATCTGAGCTGAAACTTTACGTCTGTTAGCATTTAATGTGCATCATTAATTTGTACTTAAGCAGCTTAACTGCACATGTCAGAGATTGCAGCTAGCTGAAAATAAACAAATAAATAAATAAATAGAACCATTTGATTAAGGGATTTGAATAATACTATTATTAAATACTGTCAAATAATTTATTTGACGAATAGCATTTTGGCTGCTGCAGAATTGGTTGAATATCATAAGAAGTATTTGAATAATTTAGTCAATGAAAAATGACAAAAAATCAATGAATTGTGTATTTGATAAATAGTATGTGGCAAGCTCAACTGTAGACATAATCTCATTTTCTGCATCCTGTATTAAGGAATTTTCTTAGAAAACAGAAACTATAGTCGATATTTTTCCCCCACCCAGATCTTCTTTGGCTGGTTGGGAACTGGAAGAAAGCAACAGATGCTCATTTTGGCTCTTGCAATACTATTCCTCTAGTTGTACGTGAATGAAACTGAAGATTAGGTACTGCCAGTAGAAAAAGCATATTTGACAGAGATCATGACATTAAGGCTGGGAAAGGCTTCATCCTAGGTTAAAAGGTATGACAAGTTCTTGTAGCATTCCACATTTAAAACATAATGGAAATTGTCACTTAAAACCAAAATCCAATTTTTAATTGCACCTCTTCTACATTTCTCTTTGGTACATGTACAATGATGATTGGAGACATGCTTTACTAAAAGTAGTATTTCTTATCATAATAATTAAACATGTCTATATGAACTAGAAATAATGATTACACAAAAATGACAAAACCCCTGATGTTCAACACTTACTTTAAGTCAAATTGACATTTTCAGTATGTATTATTGATGCAGTAGAGTTTTGAGCTGCTTCAACTGATTAGGTGATGATCCTTCATTACTCATTTTTGTGTGTGTGCGTGTCTGTTCTGTCTGTAACCTGAGAATAATGATCATTAATTCCTTAAAGTGTTTTTGGAGCAGCTCCAGAAAAAAATATAATCTAAACTGAAGCCAGTGTTGGTTATTTGAAATCACGGGTTGTCGTCTTTTTCTCCCTAAGAGGTGTTTCAAAGATTTTGCTAAGACATTTTAAAATTGGCTCCAAAGGGACATAGCATGCCGTGTACTGAATAAATCAGGAGGAATTCCTCTGACATCTTGTCTGTTTATGCACTCAAGTACACTTTCCCTTTTTTGTGACAGCTTGATATCATTAGCTAATGTTTATTTTGTGATCTGCAATAGACTCCAGAATTTGACTCGTGAGCCAACTCACATCAATTTTGCATTTATCTTGCCCTTGTTTATTTTCTGCAAACTTTTTATTATACTATTGCCATTACAGGAGTATTTTCACAGAACTGCAGAATGACAGGAACGGTGATTGGTATTTCCCAAGGTCATCTAGTCCAAAACACCAGTTTGAAGTGTGAGTATTGCATATCCTTGGCCAGACCAGCCATGGCTTTGTCTTGCTACCTCTTGAAAACCTCCAAGGAGGAAGATTCCTCTTGGTATAATCCATTCTAGTGATCCACTGCCCTCATAGTGAAAAATTCTTTCCTAATGTCCGATATGACCTTCCTCACATGCAATTTGCTTTTTTGCTTGACACAACTGAGAAGAATTTGAGTAAATTATCCCTTGAAGTAGTTGTAGGTACTCCTTCAGCCCTCTCTCTGTCACACTGAGGAAGTTGCAACCTCTCTTCATAAGAATATGATCCAGACCCCCAAACTGAACACTGTACAATAATTTATAATGTAAAGCTTTTCTTCTAATATATTTGCAGTTCTTCTCAGCTTGTTTTTGTCAACAGACTTCCTATGCACACTGTCTACTCCTCCATTTAGTTCATGAATAAATAAAAAATTAACAGCATCAGATCCAGCACAAGGCTGAGCAGAACCACTCTCAATATGTCTAGCCATTTCAACATCAGCATTTTGTAAAATAAGTAGCTCTTTAGAAATTATATTTTATTATTATCAAGATTATTATAAAAATGTTTTAAACTTATATTCAATTTCTGTATGTCAAAAACACTGAAATTTTTTGGTAGAAGTGATTGAATAGAGAGACTTATTTATGATTTGTCACTGAGTACATATTGAAATTGTTTGCCTTTACAAGTAAAAAGACTCTTTTCTCCTCAACTAGACTTAAAAAGAACTTGGAACCCAAGGAAGTGCTGTTTTGTGCTTTCTGATTTATCTACAATCACCAGTAGTCAAGACTTCATAATAGATGACTGATAAACACTTTTTTTGATCAGTTGATTCTTGTTTGATACTGACACTGGTGGAGGAAATATCTTTTGGAGCCCAGATTGAATCTTTGTGGCTGAAAAGACAGGACCTTTTTTCTGTTTAGAAAACTAGAAAATGTGGTGGTCACTTCATTTGCAAGTGACCAGAAACAGCAATGATCTTTTATAGAGGTGGTTTTAGAGTTGCGGTTTTCTTCACTTGAAAACTCTCTTAGTTTTTTGACAAAATCAAGGAGAATCTCAGCATTGGTTAGGATTATTTATTGTCACTAAGTAAGACCATTAAATGATTTCTGCTAGAATTAGGTGTGCTCTCCCTGGTTTGCCCCCCCCCCCTCCCTCTCAGCTCCTGCCCGGCCTTGGCCACCAAGGCCATCACAACAGCAGCTGTGATAACTTGCACCTGGTCTCTGGGGGATGGCTGGCAGCAGAGTCAAAATACTGTCTGGAGTGGGGACCTAGAAATTTTGTTGCCATGAAAATATGACTATAGGTCAATTATCTTACTGTATAAATAGTGGACAGCCCCAGAGCCCCTTTGAGCTCTCCTGTATGGCAGTGGGCTGCACGCCAGGATCTCCCCTTTGGTGAGGATGCTCACTGAAGGTTCTACTCCTCGAGGTTGAGAGATTTCTTGCTGCAACAGAGTTTCCAGTTCTACTCCTCGAGGTTGAGGGAATCCTTGCCGCAACAGTTTCGGTAAGTGACTAATAGCATGCTAAACTTTGAAATTTTATCTAAGTAATGTAAAGGATTAATTGTGCATATATAATCCTTTAGCCATAAACCGTTGACCAAGTCTGGGACTAGGATTGGATCCAGCCGCACCTAGACTCCTCTCTGAGAAGGAGTTTAGAAAGCAAGGGGGTCCTTTCTGAACCTCGTGACTCAACGGGAGGGTCTCCCTGACAGTTCTGTCTGACCCTGTCCTCTGTGCAGTAAATAATAGAGTGTACCCTGACATCGAATCTTGTAAACACTATCGCATTTACCACTGGTTTTATCACACTACTGGTTTTGTTAAATCACTGTTTCACCTTAATACATATTTCTCTGCTTCACTCTAACTAGTGAAGTTAATCACTCCGTCCGCGACAGGCTGTCATAATTCTCTTGCTCTTGCTAGATCATGAACAGAAGATGTTAAAGACAGCAAATGTTGGTTTGATAAGATGTGAAGGACTTAGAACTTGAGAATAGTACACAAATTGAGTACTAATGGTATGTGTGTGGGGGCAGTGTGTTTAGGGAGCACTTAAAAAAATCACATACATATATAGATTACTTTTGTTGATCAAGAGGGCAACATAGTGTTTGTTTCCAGCTAACAACCGTAGTTATCAGTATGTGTCAATGGCAAATAAAAACAGTCCATGCACTGATTCAGGACAGGATCTTCATCTCTGCTGGATGCTGCACCTCCTCATTCTGTGCCTCCATATCTTCAGATCCATATTCCTGTTGAGTTCTCTGCCACTCTCCATGCTTCTCTGTTATTTAAGGTTGTTTAAGGTTGCAGGGAGCCAGCATATCTGACTAATGCTGTTCTCCATTTACCATTAAGATGTCCTGGTTAGTGCCTGGAGGCATAAAAGATATGAATTCAGCAAGAGATGTAGATCAGAAGAAGAAAAAAATTTTCAAGGCTGAGAAGTTCCCCTGGCCTTATAGAACTTGAAAGGGAAGGGCAGGAACAGCAGCAGAGGTTTCTGTCTGTTTGGGACCTCGGGCACTAGCAGTTCCTTAGTGTGTGCTGTACCCTACCTGTACCTCATGTTTTAATTTTTCTGAAGATTGAAATATTTTGCTGACTACACTAAAGTTTTTTCACCTGACAGAGTATATCTGAGAGAAACCTAGTGACTTTTGATGTGCAGAGGGACAGACAATGTAGTAATTGAAATTTCTAAAGAAGGATGGCACAGCAGGGTATAGAGATGAAAAGGTGTTTTTGAGGCCTTCGGCTGCCTGTGTGTCTGGAATATGCTGCAGCTCCCTGTAGGCTGCTTGAGACCCTGCAGATTTTTCTTTGTTATTCTGCATTTGCACCTTAGGAAGCAATGGTACGTGTAGGATCATGTAATGGTATCTCTGGATTTAATTTGTATGAAATGATGAAAGTCTCCAAAGGAGTAGAAATTTTGTGGTGTCTTATACAGAAGCGGTTCAGGTCTGACATTAACTGTGGAAGACAGAAATTGTGCAGAGTCTGCCAAAACCTGAGTATATTTTGCTGCACTTTAGTGACACAGACAGGATGAAATACTGCCTTCATTGCAGTCAATGAGAGGTTTGTGCTCGACTTAGTAAAGTCAGGAGGTCATCCACAGAGCCAAATCAGATGTTAAAATAAGCCTTTGGCCTTCTTTGGATTCAGCAATTACTCTAACCACTGTCTAAGTTAGATAAAAAATTTAACAGCATGCATTTAAACATCTACTTAATAGTTTAACTGTTATCCTGGTGGAAAGGGTCTCATTCTTGCCTTTTCTTGGGGAGATGAAATACAGAATCTCGTTTTAGTCTTCCAGAGTAGTGAATATTGTTTGAAAAGTCCCAATAGCAACAACTCATTTCTTTGTCATATGTAGAAGTATATTTTACCAGTTTGCTCACATGCTAGCTTAACCCAAAAAGTTAACAAACACACAAAACCAACAAAACCAGACAAACATTCAAATGCGATACCTAAAATAACCTATGGAAACATTGCCTTTACTCCTTAATCTGTAAACAATGCTGTATCAGGAAGCAGTTGACAGAGCAGCTGTCATTAACCTGAGCGTGTTGCCAGGTCTTAGCAATAGTGGTATATCAACAAGCTGCATTTGCTAAAACTGCAGTGTTTCTGGCATAGGACCAAGCAGTTTTTAGGCTGCGGAGTGATGACAAGGGGATTCACTTGCCTGCACAATCAGATGACTGCACACCTCTCAGCTGTCATCGAATGTAACAGCTTTGACAAATGTCACAGGCACATGCAAGCTTGTGGGGTACGTTATCTCACTTGCCCTCTCATTGCATTCAGAGAGCACGGAGTGAAAAATATCCGGAGGACCTCTTTGAGACCAAAAAAGAGCCATCACACAGTATTATAAGTTACATTTTTTTCTTGAAGCTACAGGGTCAGAATGTCTGTTTATTTCAGTGAAGAAACTAGGGATTTAAAATAAAACCTCCTTAAAATTGGTGTCTTAATAAGTGAGTGAATTCATGTATGTCATGTCTAATTCAACCACAGGTAGTCTGCCTTCTAGCTGTCATGTTGTGCTTTCAGGATAAGATACAGTAGTTTAGACAAGTATATTTTCCCCACATTCAGTTGCAATCCTATTGAAATTTAAAAAAAGAAGTGATGGATTCAAAATCCAGTGCAGGCTATTTAATTTTGTTAATGAAAACTGGAAGTATCCCATGTGGGGATATTATGCTTTTAGAACCTTCATATCCTTGCCCAAAGCTGAAGTCATAAAAACTGCACAAAACACATTGTAAAGACTTTGAGGGGGAGCTACTCTAATATAAATAGCAGATATATATATATATATATGCCACTTTCAGACAGCAGGTAATATGTTTTCATAGGCTTGTCACGAAGAGCAAACAAAAACCAGACATTAGTTTTCACAGTGAACTGAGGGCTTTTCCCATTAAAGTCTATGTCAAAACTTATATTAACTTCAGTTCTGTCAGAGCAGAGCGCTGACACCTTGCAATGCCAGAACACGTTTCAACATTTTGTTGTTGCTGTTGCATTTTCCCCCTCATGTTTCTGCACCTTTCATTATAAAGATCCACTGACTTTCTCTCAGTTGGCTCAGAAAAAGCATCCTGTTAATGAGAACAGTAGTTTTGAGCTGTTCAAGCATAGTTTTCAGCAATACTGTTCTGAACGTTCTTTTAAATGATACTATTAGAGTTTGTGCTCTGACTGTGCTACGCCACAGAGAACTCAATTTCTTTTACATGCAGGGTAATGAGGGAACATTAAGAAGCAGATATGGAAGCTCGCAAGTGTCGTGACCGAAAAAAGGGAGAGAAAAGTGATGCTGAACGGTCTAATGGAGGAAGGTTGAAGTAGTGAAGGGCAAAGCATAGACTTAACAAAATAGAAAGAACAAGAAAAGACAGTAGAGGATATGAAAGTCCAGGGGGCTACCTTTAATCCCAGGACAGCAGATAGCAATTTAGGTTTCAGTGTACATCTACACAGCGTGTAAAAATATTTACATGTAAATGCATGTATTAGATAAGGAATAATTAAATAAAAATGTAGGTACATGCAAATTTAAGTAAAAATATTGACATGTAAAATATTTACATCAACTCACCTTTCTGTGAGAAAAGGGGAAAGAGAGAGGGCGAGAGAGACATAGTATACTTCACATTTGCCATAATGAAGATGAGCAGAGAAGCACATCTTCAGGGTGTCTGTTGACTTATCCACATTTCAATACAAAATTTAAGACAAGTTAAATATGATTGCTCTGTTATTTCAAGGCAAAAAATGGATCTCATTACATGAAAATAAAATAATACGAAGATAGTTGTACTAGTAAACTGAACTCTTCCTGGAGTATCTGCTGCTACTCTGACAGAACAACATGAAATTCCCTGTAGATTAAAATGTAAATTTTATGGAACAAAACCAGCAATACACAAAAAGGCATAGAGTCTTTCTGATAACAGCTTGCAGAAACACTGCAATGAATCATGCAATACCTTCAAGTATCAATCCTATTCTCACCTTCCCATAAAACATCTGCTGGTAGTCAGGCCTTTTCCGATTTGAGTTTTGGGAGTGGAGAGGAGATGCCTTCACAGTATCAATTGTCGCTCTAAGTGATTTTGGTAAATTTAATCTGAGCCTGTCTACTTACTCAAAATATCATGGGCTCAGCAAAACCTACTCACTAGGTACTAACAATGAAACAAATCTGGTCTGTGGTATTTTAAATATATGCAGGCTAAGGAAAAAACTTGTGCAATGGCTGTGGTAGCTTAAGGGTTGTGAAGAAAAATAAGATATGTACATTGACAACTTTCTTACTACTCTTAGGTATGCTTAGAATCAGGAAGAGATAAATTTGAAACTTTAAATAAGCAATACAGTATCCACAAGGTACGTTTATGAATAGCCTATGAAAGTATATTTATTGCATTTGCACCTGAGAGCCCTCCTGTTGTTTCTGATGGAGTCTATTATAGGGGCTTTTAAATAGGTTATGAATGTAAGCATGAAATATAGACGTTTTGAATTAACATAGATTGTCACATTCAGATATATATTATGACAGTTGTAGGGGTTTTTTGTTTTATTCATATTATCCCAGACACTGGAGATAATTTTAATTCGGAATACTAACAACTAGCAGAACAGTTGTTAGCAGAACAGGGAATGAAGTGCTTCTTAGCTAATCTGAGTGAGGAGCTGCAAATGCAATGCACAGCATTTTGTTTTCCTGCATTGTATCTCTGGGCAAGACTGGGAGATGTCATAACTACCAGGATTTGGTAGATGGTTATCCTCCCTAGGCTCCCTCTACAGGCAAACTAGAGAGAGTGGAAGCCTTTAGATGACAATCCAAGAAGACATTATGTAAATTCCTTCATAGTACTTGTAACTATCTGAAACGACTAGAAATCACTAGGAAGAGTATTTGACTCAACTTTTTAATTTGGGTGCCCAAAGTCAGGTGGTACGAAAGCCCTTGTGTTATGCCATCTTTAAAACATTGTCACTGCTTCTCAGTGGATTTTCAAGCCATGGACAACAAAAGCATAGCTACAAAGGCAATTTAGTATCATCACACTTAGTGTGATCCTAATAGCAATATCTCTGTCCTCCAACTCCTACTGTGTCCCTACAATTTTTCTAGGAAGACCCACAAATGTGAACTGCATTTCCTTGGAGATATTCAAAAGCCATCTGGACATGATCCTCTCTAAGGCCACCACCTCTGTTCTGTGTTGAGATTGGACATGATGTCGAGATGTCCCTTTCCACCTCAATCGTTTTTTGAGCCTGTGATTCTTGATTGCGTGAAAATGCTTGTGATGCACTTCTAGTTGCTTGAAATAATAGTAATTTTGATTAAGTATTAGAACATGTCACCTGAAGACTCACGAAGGTCTGATCTGAGCTCCAAAATGCTGCAAAAAAGTCCTAGAGCATTTTTTCCTCCTAGGTTCTGCTGTTGACTGCAGGTCATTAAGGATAGATAATATCCCAGTCTACTCAATGGCAATTGAGAAACATTGCATGTACATCTTGATTGCTTCTACCAAGATGTCTGACCAAGCATTCTGTGTCAACAGCAGCTGTTAAACAGTTTCAGGATTATGACGTTCAGTGTATACCACAGAGATTAAAACCTACAAATTAAAAATAAAGAAAATATTTTGCAGGCAGTGTAATTAATTACATTTATTAAATGCTTGATAATTGTTAATGGTAACATCCTATCATGACCAACTGAGGGAAAATAGAGATTACACAGAACATATGTAGCATCTAACACCATAGTATGTCTGTCTAGTTCTTTCCAGGCATACTTTTAATATTTGTCTATATTAAAACCTACTCAGTTAGAGCCGGTTTTGCTTGTGAGTTTGCAGAAGATAGGTATCCATGTTCTGTGTTCCTGAACAGCAAAGAACGAATTCATAGTAAAGCAGGAAAAGATTAAGTTTCTTTTTTAATTGTTGGATAAATTGATGTAGTTTATGGCACTGTAGCTTAAAAACAAAAAAAGGTGAGGTTAATCGAGTGTGTGTTGTTGAAAAGCAGACAAAAATACTATGTCTTTTTCTCTTTGCCAAGGAGGGTACAGTCTATTCTTACTTCATAGAATAACTAAAACAAATTTTGAATGATTCATGAAATAAATAAAAACACCTGTGATCTACTGCTCAGAGAAAATACAGACAGTGTTGTGCTTTCATATGTAGGAGAGCTGTATCTACAGTTGCTGTGAAAAATACACTCTGACAGTCTAAATAAAGTCCAAAAAACCTCAAACATCTTCACATTAAAACCAAAATTAAAACTATCCACATCACAATATTTTCTATTTTCTTTGCTTTCCTTAGGAAGGCAGTTACCTGGAATCACTGAAAAAACCAGAAAACCTTCCTTCTCATCAAGACTCCAGCTGCATCCTTTAACCTTTAAAGTAAAAGGTGAAATCTAGAAAGCATATATTTCAGTTGAACCTTCGAAAGAACTTGACAACTTCTAGGTAATTTCTTCATTTATATCCTTTTCATTTGACTGTTTTTTAAATTTTTTTTCTCTTTTAATCCACAAACTGGTTTGTGTAAAGAAAAATAAACTGGAGTTGGAAAAGTCAGATCAGAAGATGAAAAAAGCAGCTTCTCAGGGAAACAGAATGATGTTTTTTATCCTGTTGTGCAGCACAGCTGGAGTGCTCTCAGGAGCAGAGAATGTTCATGCTGAAAACACAGTGGAAAAATCAATAGCAGTAGGAAGATCACACTTTTATCATTTTAATGATCATACTCAGCAAAAAGTTTAGAGTTCTGACTACAACATGATCTTAAGTGAGAATGGGTACGACTGGAAAGACGAGCATAATGTCTGTTGAAACCTTTGGCTGTTATTTTCTGCACCCTTATATGCGGAAAGTCTGCTTATGTATCTATCAAGAAAGAATTATTCATGACTAGAGACCATGTGGTGCAAAAGAAACATACTTATGATGAATTATGTTCAGACTTCTAGCTAGGAGTAAAAAGTGCACGGGTCAAGTCCTCTTCTCATTGGAATGTGAGAGTTTTACCCGCAAACAGATTGCACGTTTTTTTCTGTGGCTTTAGTGTATTGTGCAAAAGTAGTGAATCATGCAAAAGAAGGGATCCTTCAGGAGACCAGACTTTGCATCTCTCGTCAGCTTTGAATCAGTGAGAAAAATCTTCTCTGACACGTCAAACTCCTTCCCTTCATGCAAACCAAGGAAAACATCAGATCTCATTCCTGGCCTTACTCTTGCATCTTTTTCCTGATTTAAAGGGAAATATGTATTTTCAGCATACATATAGGAACCATAGGAAGCACTACAAATAAATTCAGAAAGAACTCTTAGTTTATAAAAAACTGATGCCTATTTTAGTTACATGGCAGAAAAATATGCAAATCCCTTTATATGAAGAAATTATTGTTTGATCTACAGTTATTTACAGAAGAGATTTACTAGAAAAGGACATTGCTAGAATTTTTGACATCTCTGATTTTTCAAGCTGTCTGTGATGCCTCCCGGCATTAATTACATTTAACTGGGAAATGTAAAATAATGACGTTTTCTGAATTATTTAGGAGATATATATTTTAGTTTTATGAATAGGCAGTTTTATTTTGAGTTGTACCTTATAATCTCTTTTGGTAATAAGTAAAAGTCCACTCAAAAATACGTATCGTAGTTATGATAAACAGGGACATTTTTTAACTTTTACTCTCCCTCTGTTGGCTATTGTGTGCTTACTTTGGTCTTCTTATTTAGGGTCACAATTTGACTAAATGTCATGCAAACAGGAAACAACAGAGTCCTGAGCAAGATGTTTTGAGAGAGAATTGGGGTAAGAAAAACATAGCTTTTGAAAGATTGACCATAGTCTTGAAAGATTGCTAACTCCTTTCCTAAACTGTAGGAGACAGAGAGAAAAAGAGGGTCAGAAGGGTAGAGCTGTACAAACAGCTTTTCCTCCGCTTCACATCCCTCATTCAAGGACAACAAAAATATAAAATATATTATACATATATTTTTGTGTATAAATATGAAAACATGTTATGCCTGGCAATCCTCATAAAAGTGCACTATACTGCCTTTAGTAAGTTATAATTTTAAAATCACAGTTTATTCAACTATTTTTTTTCCCTTTTCACCTGGATATAAGCTTTTCAGTTTATCTGATTCCGTGCTGAAAACTCATCAGTTGTATCTCAGAACTTTCTTTACTTTCTCTAGTGCACTCGTGGTAGGTAACTATTGTCAGTATAAGTTCAGAATTCTTCCAATTATTTAGAAGAATGTGCTGCTGTTATAATTGCTAACTATATATTATTTCTCACTGGTCTTAAGTGGAACCAATTTTTTGACTGTTCAGGATAATCACTTCTTAAACCTTTCTGAAGTAAACTTGAATTTTAATAAAGGATTCCTACCTTCAAACACATGAACCCTTCCAATACTCACATTGAGAACTTTAGATTTAATGTACTTATTTGTTGCTGAAAGGTGTGAAAGGGTCAGGAATGAAAATACGGATATTGTGCTAATGCTGGCAGTTTCAATTCTGCATCTGTTGGCTTCTCCATATTGCGGATGAACTCTGATAAATTACACCAATTTATAATTCTAAAGCAGTCCCATGTGTATCTTTTTTTTTTGCATTTTGGTATGTATCTGCAATGATACAGTTTTCCAGTTCCTTTTACACAGCCAATCTAGCAGACTTTTTCACTCTAATTGTCATGCTGTGCATGAGGACTGCATTAGGATGTGGGCAAAGGCCTTTATGACAAGTCTTATCTCAGCTAATGTATATTTTCATCCTGCAAGTCTGAGCATGATGTGGAACAAAGCATGGAGAGTTATTTTTTTTGTTTAACATAAAGTCTTAGGAAAAAGTCTGGTAAGTATCTCAGGAGGTCAGCTCATCTTGTCATCCCAAAGACTGCAAGGATATAGAGAGGCCTCCATGCAGGGAGATATAAGGTTAAAATTCTACATACCACACTCTTAATATATATTTAATAACTGTCTAATGCATGATTATACTTTTCAGTTGTACTTATACTGTCTTATCAAAATGCAAAAGACACAGTCTTTAAGAGGAAAGATTAGTGTGTTGACTGAAACTTAACTCACCATTGCCTAATTAGTATATTTTTCTTCTTATTATTTATTTTTCCAGATGTTCTTCCAGCATAGATTTTGTGCAATTTTAAAAAAAACTATTTGTTTCTCTGGTCCACAGGGATATTTTTGATTAAGTTTTACAAGGAGTCATACTGTTATATCTTACATGATTCAGTATTTTCAGTGTAAAGACAACTATTTCAAGTATGGGGAGGATTTTAAGGTTTTGGTTTATTTTTATTTATATGGTGTTTCTTGACTAAGAACACAAGTTAAAGTAAAATACTGGATTTTTTTCTTCTGATGTTTACATCCATTTATCAATAATGTCTTTAAGCTTACACCCCAGTCAAATATTATTTTAAATTAGTTTAGGATACTTATCAGTGAATCTTTCAAATTTTAATTGCTGATGAGTATGAACTCATGGACATTTCTTAAAGAAATCTGCATCTTTAGTACCATAAACTTGACCTCTCTAATAAAAATGTTTCATCACCAAGAGTAAGCTTCATCCTACATTACTATTCATCATTACTTCTGTCACATCAGACTTTATAATGGAATTAAGTGATGCTTACATATTTATTGCTGTGTAATTTCATTATACATCACTGAGTTTTATGACATTTCTAAGTAAATTAATTACATTGGTCTCCCTGCTTCCCAGTCTGTACGCTTACAGGGTATTTGAATTAATAACTGTATGTCTCCTGAACAGGAGAGGTGGACTCGAGATACTTCTGCACTGTAGTATGCAAATTCCATTAAAATGTTAACAATAAAATAAGACGAGAAGACCTGCAGTAAAAATAAGTGGAAACAGATTTAATCAGGCTTTAATGTGTATAATCTGATACCCTGCACCTATGTTCTGTATGAAAAAGGCACTGAGAACATATTTAAATAATAATCACTCTGTGCAGTGTTAAATAGAATTATGAAATATTGACTTAAAGCGCCATTTTTTGTGGCACTAAAACATGATACATCTGTCACATGTTAGTTCATATCATGTAGTAGTTCTAAATAATATTCAGAATTAATTTATACTTCCAATAATAAAAATGATTTTGCAATAAGTGACCTTATACAATAAAAATCATATTAGGCATAATTTAATTAGATGGATGTTTCAATAGAAAATGCATGCTATTTTAAAATTCTTTCTTATATTTAACTAACTTATAAGTGGAAATGTTTCAGTGGTAATGATATTCTTGCAGGTAACAGCAATAAGGAAAAAAAAATAGTTGGAAGAAGTAACACCTATAAAGGGATGCAAACAACCATATAAGCATTCGACATATCATATGAGCATTTAAGGTAATATTCAACATCTCTTGTTTTCCTAAAACTTTTGTTTTTAATAGATATAAATGGAACAGAATATTAACAATAGTCATATTAAAGTCCATCTGGTAGCTTATTACACACTTGTATAGTTTGCAAAAAGAAATACTTCATAATATATAAAAAAGAAATACTTCATAAATACCGCAAAGAGAAAGCTTCATAAGAAAAAAACCTTTTGTATCATGTTTGCTGAACATTATACAACTCAATATTATATAAAGCCTTCTGCTGCTTTCAAACTTCTAGAATAGTTCTCCATGAAAATATGCCAGAAAAATTGGGTCCAAATTTCAACAAGGATTTGACCTTCCGTGCCTGCTAGTAGTTTTGTGTGAAATGTTGGCAAACGGAGTGGGTTGTTACAGTCTGAACAAGTAAGTATCAAACCTTCTTTCCACTGTGCCCTTTGGTGTGGAAAATTACAGCCATCTTCAATTTGAAAAATGACCATCTTGCTTTCCTACTTTTTGTTGTTGGCTTTGTGCTCCTTTCAGAAAAGGCATGAAAGGTAAAAACTAAAGTGAGATTGTAGGAAAAGAGGGATATGTTTTATTTATCATACAAATGTGCATACATGTACCTGTATGTACTGACATATTCCTCTTATTTATAAAATGCAGTGGAGGTGGGCAGCTGTAAGTTTTTAAATAAGCAGAATTTCCAGAAGTGGTTAATGTTTCCCTTAGTACTAAAGTACATTAAGGCAGGTTCATAATTGCAACAGTTTTTATATAAAAACAGAAACAGGAAAGTGGTGTACTGCCAATATCATTTCTTTGTGTTTTGAACACTGTTGAGGCTGCTACATACTCAGATACTAAAAGTAGAATAAATATGAGAGATGCCCTCTTTTGGACTGTGTAACAGGTTTAAATATATTGCATTAAACCAAAATTGATCCCAGTCTTCACTATCAGCTACTAATAGTTGCATGAGCACAGCCACAGTCCTGGCTGTGAAGTCCTATGTCAAGCAGATTGCATAGATCATTGTCCAAAATGGGAGATTAGACTAAATGCTGGGTTTCGTGCCTTAATTGTATCCATATGTGGTTTATCACTGAAATTTGACAGAGGAAATTTAAGTACTGAAGGTTAGGTTTGAAAGTTAACGTTATTATTTGCAATGCTGAAAATGAATGCTGTTCACAATGACTCGGTATCCATGGATACAAATAACTCATCTAAAAGTTATCTGGAAGATGGAAGATTACATCTAGGAATTCTTTTCTGTGTGCTATTTGTTCATTGGGAGCTAAAGATATATTTCCTAAAAATTCAGTTTTGATATACAGATCGTTGTGAAGGGGTCACATGGATAACTAACTGATTTAATACCTTCATTGAGGTACACTGGTACTTAAAAAAATTTGCAATAGTAAGGAATATTAATTGGTCACTATATGACAGTCTCAAGGTAATATCTTTTGTAAAATGATAACGTAATTTCATGGTTTTTAAAAGGTAATGTTTTGAGATTAAGAGTAAAGCAATATCAGTGTTGGTTATGGAAAGTTATAGCCATGCAAAATTATTACTTTGGAAGATGTGAGCTTTTATTTTTAAATGATTAAATTGATGGTTATTTTATATGCTGATAAGGATTTGACAAATAACTAGGATGATGTTTTTAGATGTGATTTATTCCCATGATCGGTGTTGAAGATATGCAAATAGAGCTCAATTCAAATGTTACCTCCAGATTCCTGTACCAGAATTTGATCTAAAATGTCTATTTGTTCATCTATCTCCTGAAGGAACTAAAAAGAAAAAATCTTGCACTGTGGATGAATATATATCTAAATTGCATTAGTCAAGGCACCTCTTAAATTTTAAAAGGACAGTTTTTTACACCCATGGTGATTATGACAGTTATTGGGTAACATCCCCAGAACAGGCAGATGGGTGAACAGTGGCAACTGTTAGTACGTTCAAAATTTTTATTGCCTGAGGTTATTTAAAAACTCCTTTCTGTGGGGGTTAAATCTCATGAATGTCTGTTTGGAAATAAATGCATACTAGAGGAATGCTTTCAACTTGAATTTTAAGTAAATAATGTTGAAGTCTATCATAAGATATAGCCAGCATTTTCCCATTCTCCATGACTCCTCCTTTGCATAGATAAGGTGGCACAAGGATCATGCCAGCTTCTTAAGATATTGAGAATATTTTGCAGTATATATGTTTTGCACTGTATGCAAAATACTGATCCTTTACATTTTCAACACAATAGTCAAGGAACCTCAGTATCAAACACAGTAAAAATGTGAAAAGCTCAGGGTTTTGGGGTCTTTTTTGTCATTCAAAAGCCCACCTTTGATTTTCAAACATAAAATAAAGACTGAAACTGTGTTTAAGTAGCTCCTTGGTTCTGGCTTACACGGACCAAAAAGTTTAAAAAGGAAAAAAAAAGAAATTAGGCTACCTTTGCACCTGTCAGTGCTGCACGCTGGATTTTTATATCATCACCCCTACAAAGCACTTTAAATGGAGTCAAAGACAAGCTGCAGAGTACATTAAGTTATTAAGATAAGATTTAAGTCAAGAAATTGGTTCAATGCATATGTTAAAATTAGAAGGAGAATTTTGTATTCACTGGCCATCACTTGTTTATCAGGTCTTGTGCTTAAAAATAATTCATTGCTTAGCAATGACTGGGGGCTGAGTTTAGATGGAATAAAAATGATATTTTTTTTTTTTTTGGGACCTAAAAGAAAAAGACGTGAGATTTAGGGAAGGGCAGAATAGGAAAAGGTGTATTCTTACGTATCTGCATAGGTTTGCAACATACCATTAGCGAATGTGCTTGTGCAACTGGGACTTGTTTTTGTATGAAAATAAACCAGCCTAAAATGATAATGAATTCAACAAGTAATGACCAAGTCTTTGTAGATGACTAGACCTATTGCTTCAGGCACAAGCATGGGCTCTTAGAGGAAAAGACATTTAGCTGTTATTTTTTTCCATTGTTGAATTTTTCCTGCAGTGCATGAGGACAACAGAAAAATAAGGAAGTGGTACTGTGCTTTTCTAGGAGAAACTCCAGTGTACTTTCTTAATGGAGCATAAGGAACGATACCTTTTGTCAGGAAAAAAAAAAAAAAAGGAAAAAGATTCTAAATGGCTTCAGCAGTTCAGCAGTATGGTTTATGAAACAATAAAAAAGTCTGGAAATTACTATGCCAGAATCTTGGTAAACATGCTAATGAATGAAGGAAAAAATCCTTTCACCTATGAATTATGAGAGCTTCATATTTGCCAAAGGAGTTAATGCATGTCATATTATTTAAAATATTTTTGCTCACATAATTACACAAAGATTTTTAAGGGAGTGGAACATCTCTCACGCAAGGAGAGTCTGAAGGCTGGGACTGTTCAGCCTTAAGAGAAGGTTCAGGGGGATCTTATCAATGTGTACAAATACCTCATGGGGGTGCAGAGAAGACAGGGTCAGACTTTTTTCAGTGATGCCCCTGTGAAAGGATGAGAGGCACTGGGCACACACTGAAATATTGGAAATCTCATTTAAACAAAAGAAAAAAACCCCTTATTTTCTATAAGGGTGACTGAAAATGAACAGGTTGCCTAGGCTGGTTGTGGAGTCTCCATCCTTGGAGCTATTCAAAACCTGACTGGACGTGATCCTGAGGAACCTGTTTTTGAGCAGGCTGACCTTGCTCTGAGCAGAGGGTCGGAATAGAAAATCTCCCTTTCAACCTTAGTGATTTTGTGACACGTTTTCTATTACTGTGGATGAATAAGCATTCTGAAGAAGAAATTGTTCTGGCAGAAAAATGTAGAATTGACTCATCTCCATTTGTCATTCTTGCCAGTTAGAGAAGTTGCTTGCATTCTTTATTTCTCTTGCTTGAAAGTGGCCCTGCCCTGCCAGTGATTGCAACGACAATGAATTTGTCTGACATGTCTTTTGATTTACTCTGGCAATAAGCATCCACAAAATATTGTACTTGCTGCACAATAAACTATGCGTCTCGGGAGCCTTTGCATAGCTAAAACATTATGGGCTGGGTCAGCACAGGCGCTCCGACTGTCAGAAAAAAAGTGCTCTACTGGAGAGCTTTTAGTTTTCTGCTGGGCACAATCCTCCTATGAACAAGCTGTTCAACAAAATTATAGCTTCATACACACGTGAAAAAAAGAAAAGAGTGTTTGTCCCGACACAATCTGCTAAACTCTGACCAAAGATAGGGATCAATTGACTAACAGGAACAGAAAGCAACCAACACTATATATAAATTATGATGTAAGAATGTTTTTTAAATACGTGAAGCTGCCTTTGTTTTCAGTGTTTGTGCACTCAGTTTTTATTACTGCTCAGTCTTAATTCAAGAACACATTTGTATTCAGGAAAGTATTTATAGCATCTGAATAAGTTTGGGCTTAAAACAGCAGAAAAGTAAGTAAGTTATAAGATATAGCAAGGACAAACTACTAGTCTAGACATGGAAAACATGATATTGAGATGACAGAAAGGCTTCTGTTGGACACAAACTGAGAAAGTCATCCTGGAGCCATAAACCTAATTTAGATGGTCTAGCAGACATAGATTCTTATGTATGCGAATGGCAGGAAATCCCATATTCCTTCACATCATAGAATTTTGCCTGTTATATCTCAGGGCTGGTCCTGTGTGACTTGGAATAGTTGCTGTAAGTCCTCCAAATTGCAGAGGATGCCCAGCTGGTAGGCTAGAAGCTTTTAAAGCATGCTTCTGGGGAAGTGATCCAAATCAAAAAGATATGGATACCTGCAAGGTCTTGTCAGAAAACGCTTTTTAAAGACAAACTTAATTTTGATACAGTTTAAATTATAGCAATGGAATTATATTAAAGACAAGTTTTATTTGTTATGGTTTAAATTCTGGCTGCCAGAGGATTAAAGAGCTACTTTCCACTGAAAAAGCAAGAATTTGCTTTTATATTTTACCTGAATGATGTAATGAGACTGACTTAATAACTACAGACTGAGAAAATGATATATGTTGGCTGTGACCCAGGTAGGATATTCTCTGTTAACTTAAAAAAAACCATGTTAAAATAGATCCTTTTTCAGTTGGTTTTACATTATAGAACTGTACTGAGCATGCTATAAGTGCCCATTCATTACATTACTGTCAATCGTTTCATGTGAATAATTTACAGCAAATGATCTCCAAAAAATCAATACCAGGGTTCTGAATTTACAAAGCCTTTGGATCTCTAGAATTAAAGCTTTTATATTAATTAGAAATACATCTTACTTTTCCCCTGCCATGTAGAGAAGAAACCAAGGCCAAGAAACCTTTCAGAGTCTTAATAAATATTAGTAATTATTGGTTATCTACTTAAATATAGTGTGCTATCCTTACATCCTGAGAGAACCACAATAGCAGGGGCACAGCGGAGGTGTAGAAATAATAAAATGTACTGATTTACATTCTAAGATAAATTGAGTGTTTTCCATAAACATAACCATACCAGAGAGATGTCTGAATAAATGGATGCGTGATTGTTTGTGCACAATAGCTGTACAATTCCATAATTACCAATTTTGTACCTGCCACCCAACTAGTTATTGAGTCATTGGCATTTTGGAAAGGAGGAACGAGGAAGAGTTCATTAGTTCATTAGGAAGCTAAAGATGATATTCAGCTCTTAGATGCAGAGACCATATGATATACTGGATATGATAAACAAAATTTTAAGCTAAGATCCTTTCTTTAGCACTTAGAATACCTATAAACAGGGGAAAATGGATTTTGTCTGTTATTTTGGGACTGTTGTGCCAGCCTTAACTATTTGCTTTATGAATACACATTCATGCACAAGTGCATTACTGTATAAAGAATATATTAGAGGGAAAAAAAGCTTTCAGGTGACTCACAACCATAAAGATGAATAGCTATTTAACTTGCTTAGTGATAGAGACCTTACCTCCTTCCACTTCAAAGCTCTTTGCCCTTACATCATGTTTGTAGTGCTTTTTGAATTAGAATATAAGCTCTTGCAGAAATGAATTGTAGCATCTTGGGTATTATGAGAAGACAGTGGGTTTTCTCATCTTTGCTTCTACCTGTAGACACTAACGAAATAAAAAGTCAACTTAAGCTTTAGGCTGAGAAGGGCCTGGATATCCCACTGCTTGGGAGGCCACTAGATATTTAGGAACAGAGGGCCTCCAACATCGTGTTGGAGGTTTTAAAGGACAAAATTTGTTCTGCTCACCATTTCAGAAGCTACACTAATGTATTAAGGTATCTAAGAAGTAGCTGTGAGCACTTCTAAAGCCATCATTAAGCTGCAGCAAGTGATTCAGACACTGTGATACTTAATATTTTGCACTGGGCAACTATTTTCCTAATCAGCAACTGAGATTTGTTGCCAGATGCGATTGTTCCCAGCTGTGTAACAGCTTCCTAGGAATCAGATACAGACAAACCTTGCTCTGTGTTCAAAAAAAACCGACTGAATTGTCTACAGAATTTGCACTGTATAGCTAATTTGCACCAAAATCAGTGAGTTGGAAAGAGAAGCTGAGGTGTACCCCTTGTTAGGATAGAACAAATGTGACATCAGCAGCAGTACACGAAAAGAATTGCTTCTACCTCCACAGTTATAACATTCCCAAGTTTTCCTTTGAACTTCGAAAGTAAAGAAATTGAAATATAGGCTAAATTATTGTTTACTCGTGTTAATCTTAACTGTCACATATTAAGCAGAGTGAGAATTTTATGTAGCAACTGCAGTTAAATATTTTATAGAATGTGACTGAGCGTACTCTTAAAAGGGCAGGTTTTTAGCTCAAGCCCGCAGCATGAGAGGACATATTATGCAAGCACACAATGAAATATCTTTAGCATCTAAGGCTGTTCATATTTGAACAAGTACAATATTGTCATTGTCTTCTGTGGAAACTCAACTGACCCTTTGCTAGCATAGCATCTATTATGCAAATCCCAATTATGTTTCAGTAGACTTGATTAGGCTTTTTAGTTCAAATAATAGCGACAAAAAACTTAGCTTTCACATGTGAAAATCCTTCATTAATCAACCCTATTTTTTAATAATTCATTTGCTACTTACATAAGTATTTACAGACTAAAAAGCAATGTTTTGGTTGATGGCATTATTTCACCCTTTGTGGAGAACCATTCCCCTGAGTCATGCAATATTAATTCTGATATGCATGAATGCAACATTTTAAAGAATGATGTAACAACAAAAATAATTAGTACTCTATGTCCCATTTGAATTGTCAGGGTGTCAAAATTTAACCAGTGATTGGAAAAAAAACATTCATGAGAAGATTTTAACAAGCAACTGTGAGCCAAAGTCATCATTCTCATTTACATATCACTTTGTATTTCTCAAGCAGCACTGGGAAAAGAGAGATTTACCAGTGTAAACTACTGAGTAAAACCAGGTATTTTTTCTGTACCTTCCCCTGGTGTCCATGTATATCTACACATAATTACAAAACCTCTTTCCCTGTCCTGTCCCTCTTTCCATACCAATATTTTATTTCTGTAATTAAATGGTATATAATACAGCAGTATTATGTGTAGCCCACAAGACACAGCAAATTTGCATCATTTAGCTGCCTGCTGAATCCTGACCATAGACATTTCGTTCATTAATAAATTGTAAAAAGACCTCTTTCTAAACAGTATTAAGACCAATTATACAAAACCATGACAACTGGGAGATAACGTTGACATACACGTCATTGTGTCACTGCCTTAACACTGTTTTAAATAGAGTCTGATTCAGGGTTTATTTACACTACATAATGCCTTAGTTTGAAGTTATGCCTCTTTCATTCCAGCACAAATTCGTATTGCTGATACATTTTCATATTGTTTTAAAATTACCTTTTCAGAAGGTAGTAAGTAGTCGTAACCAGCTCCACTGGGGGTGCACTGCGGGGCAAAGATTGTAGATAGCTCCACGTTCCCACTGCTCCAAAGTCTGTGCATCCCTAAAATTCGTGAGGGGTTATATCTGACAGGAAAATTAAAGTCAGGTATTGCAAGGACTGCTGGCATATGTTCTACCAACTAATTTAACTTCTGTATAGCAAACAATGTATTTGGGCTTTTAGGAAACAGGAAGCAGCCAAGAACATACGGACAGAGCTACGCAGAAAGAGCCGTTCCCCTGCACCTCCCCTGCCCCAGCAGCTGGCTACACCAGTCCACTTACAGTCTCAAGCAATTTAGCAGAGCTCAGATCTCTGCTAATACTTGACCAAATAATCCAACCACAGGGCTGAGCTGCACTCCAGGGTAATTTTTTCTCCTGTGGAAAATGCTACCTTTCAATTAAGAGGCTTCAGTGTTCATTGGAGCAAGGACTAGAGCCCGCACATGAATCAGCCTTGTGTTTCTTTCCCTCTCCTTTCTCTTTGTTCCAGTGACTATTTCATTACTTTCTGGTAGGGAAATTAATTAAATACCTTCAGCTGAAGAAATTCAGAGCAAGAGAGAGATGTCCCAGGCTATCTGGAAACACTGCAATTAGGGCACTCTGCTGAGATGTAAAATACTTTCATCAAAATGCAATCAGATACGGAAGAGACATTAACTGAGTCCCAGCTGAGCACCCTGTCAGCTCTGCAGCTGTGCTCTGTGGCAGGAGTGGACGCTTCTCCATGTATTTTTGCAAGGGATTCAGATTGCTCTAAACACACCTGTGAGGTCCTAGCCTGCAGGCCTCGTTTGTGAATCCCAGCGTAATTAAGATGCAGCACAGAGCAGACAAAGAGCAGCTTTACCGTAGGCGTCGCTGTTCATCCCGAGCAGTAGCAGCGCAGGCTTTCCAGAGATCTGCTGGCTGTTTTGACGCTGTAAGTTCTGGTGACTTCATCCGGTGCTGATCCAGAGGAGGAGCTGCAGTAGCGTTCTCCAGCAGAGCGTGCTGCGATGTGCTGGGCATCCTCCTCCTCACAGGACAAAGGGTGACTCAAGGCACGCTCTGTGACTCAAAGACTCACCCCACAACATGCCGCTGTAGACTGACATTTCACTTGACAAGATACGTGCTTGAAAGTCAAGACAGTGTAGCCAAATTCAATGGGTAATCTTACACTTTGCATCGTATTAGATTTGACATCATTTATCTGTTTTGGGGAAAATGTTTCATTCTGTGTCTCTATAGGGCATCAAGCAGGGTTTATATGCGAGATCTGTGAACCAGATAAAACTCTACTGCCAGAAAATTCAAAACAGCTTCGGTTCAGTTTGCATCAAACAGATTTACCAAGTCTCTTATTATTTTTTACAGGGGAAAGAAAGAAAAATTAGGTCAGAAGCTACGACACCTAGTCAGAACAATCAGAAGATTCACTGTAAAATGCATCTGTGAAAGGCATAAGCAAATCATGGCCTCAGGAGGAGAAATAAGATATTCTAAACTGATTAAGTCTGTATAAGTCTGTTTAATGCACTGGTGCCCTGACAGTTTGCAGATTCTCTATTTTCCTTGATGTTTAACAGCTTTATATTTTAAAAATCTGAACAACATACATTAAACCTTTCCTGAAATGACTAACTCACAGGACTGCTTTTTCAGTTTCTCTCTTACGGACTCTTTTCACGTCAGTGTGCTTTCATGCTTGTCAGTACATGACTATCTGAAGGGCTCCTGCAATGCTGAAAGTGACAAACACATATCTCCATAACTAAACCTCACTGCTGGTCAGAATCTATCATTCCTTTTTCTGTCTATCATTTTTTGTGGTCTATGCCTTAGCAAAACTTTGAAAACCACACCTCAGCTCTCTGCACCAGGGGATTTGCAAGAAATTTCTACTGAATTTACAGCATTCAAATGAAATGGGAGTGAGCCAATAGTCAACCACTTACATAATACACAAAGACATTATGATGTTTTACAGATATTGTTCTATAGACATTGCCAACCAGAGTTTGACAGCGTCCGGCCACCTAATGGAGAACTGTATCAACATAAGAAGTACATGAGAAGCAGTTTGATGAGCTGTGCGGCTTCTGTATTTTACCACTATCCGTTACTCCTATCAAGTGTGCATCTCGGGGGCTACATAAACCACTACCAAAAGGAAGCCTGCTTATTCTTATCAGGAACTTTTGATCTTCTGCTATAACTTTTTGTTTTTCTACTTTAGTCCTCTTTTCTTTAACTGCCTTTGCTATTTTGTCTGCAGGAGAGGGTGGGGTGTTGCTGCTGTTGTTCTTTCCTGTAGGCTTCTTTTTTTTTTAACTTCGGAGAATTTTTACAAATTATCTTTCACGTAGACTCACAGAAAGGGTCAGACCAGAACCTCCCATAGGACATCTGTTTATACTGCTTCCTTTCGTGTAATCTAATATTACTGGCTTACAGATGATACATTTCTTACTTTACAGAAAAAAAACAGCTCCAAACATTTCCAAGCCTAAATCGCCCAATGAATACACTCCATGATAGATGAGTAATTGCACAACCCTGTGTTTCACAAAATGTCCGATTTTAGACAGTGAGGAAGAAAACTAAATACTAAGAGAAAATAGCAAGGTAGAGTCAAAGGCAAAAACATTATTGCAAACTTATCAAGTGATCACAAGATCACAATGAAAAGTTGTGAGGATAATCAATTACAGAATTCCTGAATGTCCATATACAGATGTTACGCGTTCGCATTTGGACTGCATTCAATATCTAGAAATACCTGCAGTCACCATCACCTTAGAGGTTCAAAAATCCAATAAATAAGAACTCTTTGAAAGTCATAGACCTCAAACTTTGTAAGTGGGACCAACAGCACATGTGCAGGTTCATGTTGCTGGATACAATATTGAGTGTTTAGATATGGCAATATTTTAAAAATTCAAAAAATATTTGTTCTGCATCTATAAGCCTCTAATATTCATAGTCTCTTTATAACTAAAGACCTTCCAAGGACCATATCTCTAGACATCAACATGCCTAGAATAACCCATACTTGGACTGACAATTTAACTACTTAATATTAGTGCAGTGGAAAGAGCATTAATATAGTAGTTAATAGTCTTTAAGGAAAAGTACTAGACCATTAATCCCTTCAGAAATTCACTCTAATCTACTCTGTGCTTATCAGTAGCTAGGACTAATTGTCCCATGTTAATAGCTCTTACTGAAAGCCATGTCTTTGAGTGAGTGAGGAAAGCTTTCCTAACAGTCCAGTTCTTATTTATTTATTTTCAAGCATTTTATTAATATTTTAGCTCCCTGTGTTTCAGAGGTGTTTCAAAATCACCATGCACATTTATATACCAAGTACTCAGAAGATGCCGTTTCACAGAACTGAGCCACACTTAATGCATGAGGTGTCAATTTGAAATGTTAGACTAGCAAGTTATATTTTAACAAGGTTTAAGGCCAAATTTATCAAGAACTTGAAGTGAAAGTTTCATTACTTTTTTGAATTGCTGTCTTAATCTTTTGTCAGACCAATGATACATGCATTATATCATTCCAGTAAATCTTCGCATAGTCTTTTATACATATCACAGAGAGAAAATCTTGTTTTCTATGATTTTCATTTTCCAGGAAGAACAAGGGATGTTTAAAACAACTCATGATTAAGAATATGCAAGTTAAAAAAGGCAATAATACTTCCGTGAAAGCTGAATTTCAATACCATCTGGTTTTGAATCTCTTTGAGACTAGAGAAGTTAAGCATTGCTGGCAATCAGACTCTGTGTTGAAAGTGACCACACAAAAACTTTGAATAAAGCAGAGCACTGAAAGAGACTGGGTAGAAGCAGCTGCAGGCCCTAAAGAAAGAGTTAATGGAACTTTCTGCTATATGTTGCATGTGTGTAACTGAACCACAAACATGGTTTATATTTCTAAAAAAAAGTAAAAATTGTAGAGAATCATTATAAAAGAACATTATTTCTAGCATAGTGTTATAACTGGGTGTGCCTCTTCTGAGAGGGAACTTGGGACAACACTAGGAACTGGTTTATGATTCCCTTCCCTTGCTTAAAGTTGATAGTTACTTTCAAGAAGTCTTTAGGGCAGACTTCTTGTTAAGAAGCACCAAGCACAATTCTGCCACACAGATCAGACATTATTAGTGGAATCCCTTTTAGTACCTCCTCATACTGGGAAAAAACCAAACCAACACACATGCTTTCAGTCAGAAGAAGTGTTTCTTGTCCATGGCTCTGAAGCACTTAATTAGAAAGTCTCTGTGACTTACAACGTACAGGACAAGAAACAAACCTATTCCATAATTCAGTCTAGCTTGAAAAAGATGATTCTCTGGGCAGGGAAATGCACAGCTATGTCTAAGACACAGCAGACCAATGTGTAGGCTTCTTGCCCAGAACCATACAAAGCTCCCCTACAAAGGGGCTGCACCTGGCTGCTTCCACCCAGCGCCCTGTCATACCTTGCAGCCCTTAACAGAGCTCTTATGAATGACTGAGGGTGTTCTTGCTAACTATTCAAAGGGAAACAAGTTCCTTTCTATCTAAGCCCGAAGTCTGAGGTTCAGAACTGGTCCCCATTAGTACACGGAACCCTAGATGTTAGTTATAAATCTCATGCAACTGAAAAGAGTTGGTGATCAGTCTTAAGTTATTCAGATCCCTGTGCCAGGCCACTAAATCCTCTGGAATCGTAATGTGCAAGTACAGGATATCTGTGACTTCTTTGCTGCAGTGGTTTTTTCTCCTCTGTCATCGAACAACAACATTTGAAAAAAATCTATGTCTGACAAATATCCCATTTTATGATTTCTCTTACTGTTCCTGCACATACAAACCTGAAGTCCCAGGGGAGTCCCTGAAAGCTTATTTCCATTAAATTAGTTACACACAATGGCAAAATGTGATTTTTGAATATTATATTTAAAATGACACTGATATACCGGGAAAAAAAAAAATGATGAGAATTGCTGTGTGGGAGACAACCTTCCTGCAGCTATGATTATTTTTTTCAATACTTCAGTGTCTATGATTGTGTGCCATCGCTAGAGCTACTGATGCGCATTTGAATACTTCAGGAGGAACACTGTGTTAGCTCAAAGGCATTGAAGAATAGCTGTGTGCTCCCTCCCCCGCCACCCCCCCAGATTACTGGAAACAGTATTAAATAGTTCTGTACATATTTGTGTAAATATATAAATGTTCTTGCGTTTTATTTCTAGAAGTGTCATCTTCCACCTAAAGATAAAAGAAAAACAGCCACTCCCATTATTATAGGTGAAAACTATGTGCCAGGATACCAGAAAATAGATAAAATACAGTGCACTTCAAACAGAACAAAAGGGAAATGCAAAAATGAAGAACAATAATGAAGTGCAATACTAAGTAGGGCATGCAGGACACAAATGGAGGTGAAACTGGTTTGGTTGATTCCTAATGTGATATCCTGAAAACTGAAAAAAAAAAAAGATAATGAACGGAGACCTGTGGTAACTTCAGAGATAGTTTCTTGAAGAGAGGCAAATATCCGAAAGAAGAAGTGATTGCTTACGAAGGCAGCATGAACTACTTGACAGTTTAAAAAAGATGTGTCAGTCACTGGGTTTAAGAATACAGTTCCTTAAGAAACAATACTAAAAGAAAACAGAATGCACAAGAAGGAGGCAACTTCCAAATTAGAGTATCTGTTTGGGAGATCACAGAATTAGAAAATAGAAACCAAAGTTCTGTTCTCCACCAAAGTCATTTCTCCACCAAAAGATGTAATCCACTAAATCAAAATTGTTCCCGAGAGATATTTTTTTAATCTCCTCTTAAAAGTGTCTGAGAATCCTGAGGTCTCAGAAAACCTGTCATGGAAAATAAACACACAAGAATTCTATGCCACTTAGAATGCAGTCTGCTTAGTAACATCCCAGCCAATTACAAAAGCTGTGCCTGAGGTAAGGCTTAAATTTGAGAAGGACAAAGGAAAACATGCCAATGTGCTTCTTACAGAAACTTTTACTAGTATAATTTATTCTTTTTTTCTTTAAGCTTTATATATTAAATATAATTTTAATATAATTTATATTTTAGATCTAATTCAATTCAAAGAACATGTTTGTTCTTAAAATCTGCAAAGCACAAATAATGCTCCTAATAGAGGTATTAGCAAAAATGCTTTTACTATTATTCACATATTTTTATTATTTATTTGTTAATTTTTAAAATATATTGACATACTGCAATTCCACTCAAAGATGGTTTTCCTTGTTGCGAGACCACTTTGAACTCCTCTAGCTTATCAGTGGTGAAATCAACTTACCAGCTACTCCTTTTCTTTTTTTATAACATTATATTACTGTTGTTGAGGTGTTTTTTATAAGAAAAAAGGTATTTGTATATCATGACCATTATTTGAAACTTATATTTCTTTATGTTTATTTACAGGCTGTCAAGATATTTTCTGATATCAAGGCCGCATTTTGATGTAAAAATGGCAGTTTCAAATAATAGGCAAACTAAATTACTTGAAGTTATAACATATTCCTTGAACTATTTGAATTATGGGTTTGGTTTGCAGGCATCCTTCTGTGTGTTTTATGTTTTCAGATTCACCGTCTCACTTTCTAGCACATCAATTTTATTGTAAACAAACCTACGCATTTGGAGATATCACAGTTTGAATATTATCAGATTGAAGCAGGAGGAAAAAGGAGAGTTACTATTTGTTTTCAGTGGAAACTATACATTTTCCCAATTAATTGAAAAGTCAGCACATTTCCCCTAGAAATCAGTTCTAAGTCTCAAACAAAACCAACCTAAGTCAAAACCTCTCAGGTATCTGGCTCAAATACTGATCTTAAGTCCTGCTGTTTATTGCCGATTTCGGTGTTACACCTCAATGTTCTAACAAAACAAAGGACAAAACACATATGGATTACTGGTAGCAGGGTGTCTTGGAGATGCCCTTGTGTGTAATTTAGTTAAGTTTACAGTAATTGCTACTTATTGACTATTGACAGGAATTGATGTCATCCTGTTTTGTCACTACAGGAACTTAATAAGTGCACATACTCTTGTTAAACCAATACTGGCCCATTTACTTGTCTGCCTTTAAAAAAAGTAGGCACCAAACTGCCATCCATACTCCCCCCGCCGCCCATCTTTGAATTATGGATTTGAGGAGAAACTTAGAACTGAGGACAGCCTCAATTCAACTGAGGACAGTTTAAAGGGAATGTTTTGAGTTTTATAAGAATAAAGAATTTCATAGAATAGAAATTACAACTTTTTCAAATGCAAGATCAAGTAATAAAATAATGGCATCTGGATTAAAGCAAAAGAGAAAGCAATTTATGATAAAAGGGCAGTGATATAATGAATAATAGCAGCTGGGTGAGAAACTAGAAGACTAATAAAAAAACCAGAAACCGAGAGCAGAAAGAGATAAAAGAACTGGAAATGCACAAGTAGATGATTAAGGCCTTCAGATGAAAAGGTAAGCGTACCTGGGGGAGTGCTGACAAATAATAAACTTATCAGCTGCACATCTCAGAATCTTTGCTGGAGGAAGGTATCCTGTTAATTATGAGATCTGTGTTTATTAAGATAATTGAAACAGGTTGCTTGTTGATACCCTGCAGTTTCTCCTCCCAATATGCAAAATGGGAAGCAAACCCGCCAGAGTGTTGCTAATGTGGGAGCTCAGCAGAAAGCCCCATACTTTTTTTTCAGTCTGCAGATATCAGTGTTACAGAACATCCCCTTCATCATTTCATGACTGAGCTGAGTAATAAAGTTCCATCTTCCTACTGATGAAGACCAACACTACAGAGCAGCTCCTGACAGAAAGGGCTGCACTGAGGGAGAAGGAGTCAGTCGCTTTGTGATCTGAAGCTTTGCCCCTTTTTCTCTAGTGCAACAGTAATGTGAGTTGGAGTGAGAGCACTGAAGGCCCTAAGGACAGCGTGGAGATGATGGGAGGAAACTCATAGACCTTCTTCCCAGGACACAGAGCAGCCATCTGGACAGTAGCTGTGCTTGTCTGTATTCAGGGAGGCTATATGCACCTCCGGCTCTGAAGAGCCATGAGGGTTGACTGATTACAAAACATTTTCTGAGACTAAATACTGTTCTTAAAGTGCCATGACAATTAATACAAACACAACCGAGAATATGGGCTCGGTTGGGCATTGGTAGCCATGGTTTTCAAAGCACTTACTGATTTTTGTAATAGCTGACTTGAAAGTCCAGCTGTGATATGCAACTATTATGCATTATAGTTATTTGAAAGGGAATACACTAAACGTGAAAAGTAAATGCTAATGAGCTGTTTTGCTCATCATTACATTTTGTTGTACCATATACTGGCAGCCTTCTCAAGGATTATGAGGGTATGTCCTTCAGAATACTAAATACTGCTTTATTTGCTATGTGGATCAGAGAGAAAGCCCCCATGAATATAAAGATTATGCTGGATGCAGAAGGGTGGGTAAGTATTGTTGTAGCTCCTTTGTATTGTGAAAGACAAAAGATACAATTTTATTGGGGGAAAAAACTGAATCTGGTAGAAAGTAAAGTAATTACTCATAACTTTCTTAAACACTGCATTATTGGAGGAACTAGAAAAGAAACTTGACCAATTTTTCTTACCATTAAGATAACTATAGGAAGAAAAAGCTAATGATAGCTGGAATGATCAAGTATAACTACATACACACAGGGAAAAAAATTCATGTTTTGAACCTTAGACAGCTGTGTGAACATACTAGCATAGTCACTGACTCCTGGAGTCCTGGCACTTGAGTCAGAAAGAGAGTAGCCGCCTGTGATGAGGCCGTACTAGCAAAGAAAACCTGTATCTTCTTTCCTCACTGTTCTTTCCACTCTTCTAAGTACTCTAATTTCAGTGAATGATCTCTGTTCACACCGCTGCAGTGCGGGGTGAATCCAATTTGCACTGTGAATAAGAGAAGACGTTACATGCTCCCCAGCAAAGTGCTGCCTCTACTTTTTATATTCTGTTTTCCTTAATGGAGAATGATCAGCAATGAGAATTGAGAAAAACTTCATTTTAGCATTAGCTAAAGTAATAAGAAATTGCCATTCTTTACTCAATGGTACGATATTCCTGTAAATTTCAAAGGAAATTGGAATGAAAGCATAGTAAGTAGTTGTCGAGTGTGTGACTGCCATTTGAAACATCGGTGGTGTTTTATTTTCACAAAGAGCTGTTAAAATATTGTAATGTATCTTTGAATATTTGAAAAAGATGGCAGTAGTTACTATTTGTCATTATTTTGAAGATACTGTTCAGTACATACAATTTGCATGTTCTATCTATGGAAATAGAGTGGAATAGTACATCAACTGACTTCCACCATGGTTTTGTTGGCTGACAGATATATGCTGTCAGTTTTTGGAGCTAAATTGAGAAATCAAACCAGCAGTTTCCTTCATATATTAGCCTAATATTTATTTTCACTGTTAATAATGTGCTTTGCATACATATATTCTCTTTTGTAATTATATGTTAAAATTTAGATACTATCATTTAGAAGAATATAGAAATTAGCAAGAGTTACATTGAAGTGGATAAAGTCAGCAATAAGTGAAGTATTGGTAATGCAGAAGTATCAGTTCTCTTACTATAATCCTAAATTTTCCACAGCTTTGTTTTGAGCTGCTGTGAACTTTCATTCTGAACTTTCAGACTTCAAGACAGAGGTCACTCCATACTTTCTAGCAACACAGAATCATAGAATCATCTAGGTTGGAAGAGATCTTTAAGATCATTGAGTCCAACCACCAGTCCAACAGACAAAACCACCTCTAAACCACGACCCTAAGCACCACCTCCACATATAGATACCTTCAAGGATGATGATTCTACCACTTCCTTGGCCAGCCTGTTCCAATGCTCAATAACACATTAAATGAAGAAATTTTTCCTAAAATCCATCCTAAACTTCCCCTGGGGCAAATTGAGGCCATCTCCTCTTGTCGTATCATTTGTTACTTGGGAGAAGAGACCTCACTACAACCTCCTTTCAGGTAGTTGTAGAGAGTGATAAGGTCTCCCCTCAGCCTCTTTTTCTCTAGGTTCCCTCAGATGCCCTTCATAAGGCTTGTGCTCGAGACCCCTCACCAGCTTTCCCCTTCTCTGGACATGCTTCAGCACCTCAATGTCTTTCTCGTAGTGAGAGACCCAAAACTGAACACAGTATTTGAGGTGTGACCTCACCACTGCTGAGTACAGGGTGATAATCACTTCCCTAGTCAATGATCTCTGTTCACACCGCTGCAGTGCGGGGTGAATCCAATTTGCACTGTGAATAAGAGAAGACGTTACATGCTCCCCAGCAAAGTGCTGCCTCTACTTTTTATATTCTGTTTTCCTTAATGGAGAATGATCAGCAATGAGAATTGAGAAAAACTTCATTTTAGCATTAGCTAAAGTAATAAGAAATTGCCATTCTTTACTCAATGGTACGATATTCCTGTAAATTTCAAAGGAAATTGGAATGAAAGCATAGTAAGTAGTTGTCGAGTGTGTGACTGCCATTTGAAACATCGGTGGTGTTTTATTTTCACAAAGAGCTGTTAAAATATTGTAATGTATCTTTGAATATTTGAAAAAGATGGCAGTAGTTACTATTTGTCATTATTTTGAAGATACTGTTCAGTACATACAATTTGCATGTTCTATCTATGGAAATAGAGTGGAATAGTACATCAACTGACTTCCACCATGGTTTTGTTGGCTGACAGATATATGCTGTCAGTTTTTGGAGCTAAATTGAGAAATCAAACCAGCAGTTTCCTTCATATATTAGCCTAATATTTATTTTCACTGTTAATAATGTGCTTTGCATACATATATTCTCTTTTGTAATTATATGTTAAAATTTAGATACTATCATTTAGAAGAATATAGAAATTAGCAAGAGTTACATTGAAGTGGATAAAGTCAGCAATAAGTGAAGTATTGGTAATGCAGAAGTATCAGTTCTCTTACTATAATCCTAAATTTTCCACAGCTTTGTTTTGAGCTGCTGTGAACTTTCATTCTGAACTTTCAGACTTCAAGACAGAGGTCACTCCATACTTTCTAGCAACACAGAATCATAGAATCATCTAGGTTGGAAGAGATCTTTAAGATCATTGAGTCCAACCACCAGTCCAACAGACAAAACCACCTCTAAACCACGACCCTAAGCACCACCTCCACATATAGATACCTTCAAGGATGATGATTCTACCACTTCCTTGGCCAGCCTGTTCCAATGCTCAATAACACATTAAATGAAGAAATTTTTCCTAAAATCCATCCTAAACTTCCCCTGGGGCAAATTGAGGCCATCTCCTCTTGTCGTATCATTTGTTACTTGGGAGAAGAGACCTCACTACAACCTCCTTTCAGGTAGTTGTAGAGAGTGATAAGGTCTCCCCTCAGCCTCTTTTTCTCTAGGTTCCCTCAGATGCCCTTCATAAGGCTTGTGCTCGAGACCCCTCACCAGCTTTCCCCTTCTCTGGACATGCTTCAGCACCTCAATGTCTTTCTCGTAGTGAGAGACCCAAAACTGAACACAGTATTTGAGGTGTGACCTCACCACTGCTGAGTACAGGGTGATAATCACTTCCCTAGTCCTGCTGGACACCCTGTGCCTGGTACAAGCCAGGATTCTGTGGGCCTTGGCCACCTGGGCACACTGCTGGCTCATATTCAGCCGGCTGATAACATTGAATTTTGCCAGGTACTGCATTTGGCTGGAATGCAGTTATTTTCTTCATGGCAGCTTGTATGATGCTGTGTTTTGAATTTGTGATTAAAGCAGTGTTTGTAACACGACCATGCTTTAGCTATTTCTGAGCAGTGCTTGCACAGCATCAAGGCCTTTTCTTTTTTTCACTCTACCTCCCTCAAAGGCACTAGTTTGGAAGTGCGAAAGAAGCTGGCAGTGGACATGAGCAGGAGAGCTGACCCATGCAGGCTAAAGGGATGTGTGCTCAGCCACAAAAGCTTAAGGAAAGGAGGAAGAGGGAGAACGTTTGTGGTTATAGCTTTCATCCTCCCTAAGCATCCATTACACACATTGAGATCCCGCTTCTCAGGAATTGGCTGGACATCTGCCAGCCAAAACCAAACAGTCAATAAATGCCTTAATTTGCTCTGTTTGTGCACACAGCTTTGTTTCGCTTATTCACTTGTCTTTATCTTGACCCATGAGTTTTTCTCACTTTTGTCCTTCTGATTCTTTCCCCCATTCAGCTGTGGAGGGAGTGAGCGAGCGGGTGGCTGTGGGTTTATCTGTTGACTATGGTCAACGCCACATATGCCATTAGTCTGATTATAATGGGGGAAGTAGAAAACCAAGACTGCCCATTTAGTCAGTAAGAATTTCAAAGCAGTTTTTGTGAGATGAGTTGTGCGGCAGTAGAAGAAGTTAGTAAGGCTTTATTTGGGCTGCAGATAGGAAAAAGGGAGTGTAAAGAGTTATTTTCTGTGTGTTTCCTGATGTTTGCAATGGGTATTAGGTAAGGACAGTGGAGACTGAAAGAAACTAGGATGAGGGGCTGGGAGCTCAGGGGAGCTAGAGTTTGAAGATGAGACAGTGGAAGAATACACAGGAGTTTGGCTCTGCCACTTACTGCAAGCCTTGTGAGTCCATCAGGAACATCAACAGCAACAGAGACACCTGCAAGGAAGAGTAAACAAGCAATTACTTGGATTACACTCACTGCTAAAGGAACTAACTCCCACCTGCTCTAGGGCAGGCAAAACAAATGCTGTCAACTGAGGCAGTTATTTACTTTGCATATGGCTAGTACTGTACCTGCTCTAGATCACTTCAGTGAGCATAGGTGAGCAGAAGACATAAATAAAAGTTCATATTTGCCTCCTCCTCTCCCTCAATACTGAGAAATGATTTATCAGAAAAAAAGGTATGCAAACTTACTGAGGTTTCCAGGTTGATTTTTTTGTGCTTTTTTTTTTATTTTATTATTATTACAGAATCTTCTAGGTTGGAAGGGACCTTAAAGATCATCTGGTCCAACCAATTACTACAGCTATCCTTTGCACATATGCATATTAAAAACAGAGAGAAGGAAGTATAATGATGAAGAAAAGTCCACTACTCAAAGCTCAAACAATGGAAACACTCTAAACCATGGAAAATTCAAGAATATAATTTCTCTGTTTGGCAAATTGAGACTTGAATGTACATAACCTACAGACAAATAGAAAGTGCAAACCAAGCTATGAGATGTTCAACCATAGTCATTCTCATTCTTTCTGACAGAGAAAGGAAGAAAAACAATAATTAAGGGATGTTAGAGGTAGGCAGCCTCTTTCAAGGATAGCATGCATTAAATTTACTAGTTTTCTGTTAAAATTTTGTGGATGTTATTTCTGGTTTTGCCCTTTTGTCCTATTCCCTTGGTGATACGTTTTACAGTAGGGAGATATGCATAATCACAATGCATTGAAAGAAACTTGTAACCTGCCTTCCAAAATAGATACTCTAGTCTATGTTTCAGATGGCAGACAACACTTTTTTTGGTAAAGCCTAGGAAAACTATGAGTAAATCCAAATGTAGCTTGACATAAATTTAAATCTCATGAAAATTTAGACCTGCGCTACTCTGAATGTCATCTCTGTATACAGAGCACATTCTTGGCCAGATACACAGCACAGATCCAGGTTGCCTAATTTACCTGCTTCATACATAAATTGTAGGTTGTTGACTCTGGCACACTCATTAGAATGATCCAATTTAAGGTCTCTCCATGCAGTTCAAGCTTGGATGGATCCAAAACTGTCCTGGCCTTATTGACCAGACTTGTGGTCGGTCTTGATAGTTACAAAGCTGTTAGCAAAAAGTTCAGCCTAAAGTACTTTGCCTTTCATTGGAACGTCCTTAATCAGAAAGACCGCTCATCATAAATCACAGTACAGATTAATGCAAAGCAAGCAAATGGTCCTCTGAATGGACCTTCCGCCTTATTTTATGATTTAATTCTTTAATTCTGTACTGAATTAATTTTGTTTGGGAGAGATTTGATTCTACTTTCCTGCATGTAGTACTTTATACTTGTCTTTAGTCCTTATTGAATTTTATCTTATTGATTTCAGTCTGTTTCTCCAGTCTTTCAAGAACATTGTGAATTCTAATCCTGTCCTCCAAAGTGCTTGCAAACATTCCCATTGGATTTTATAAGGAAACACTATGTTCCATAATGAAAAGCTCTAATGGAGATATTGACCACTCTCTTGTCCAGTACAGACCACTGCAAAACTCACCTAAGCAGCCTGAGGGTAAGTCATGAATCAATGAAGTCAGTGTCTAAAAAAGTAGTTGTTGGTAAGGTATCACATGTCCAGCTTTCCCCACTGTTGACCAAGTCAGTTCTAAGACTGTGAAAAGGAAAAAAGAAAAAACATTATACTAGTTTGACTTGATTTCTTCCTAATAAATTCACACTGGCAATTTCTTAACACCTTGTTATTCTATCCAATCAAATTCTGCTCTTTTAAAATTGATTCAGCAATTAAGCTCACACTTTGCTTATAGCACCTCTTTAATTCATGTAACTTCACACGAAATTATGATACGTTCATGTCATTTTTCGATCATGCATTTATTTCTGGAAATGGCAACAGTATGTTACGTTAATTATTCCACTATTTTTAAAATTTAGAAGCAACACAAACTACTGGCACAGCTACCCATTTTAGACCCGTTTCTTAAGCATGTACTGTATCCTTTGTTTGACTACATTAATTATCATTAGTTAGAGCACAAGTGTGGGTTTTTTTCATTTACAAAAAAAGAGAGACAGACACAGGGGTGAGTTTATTTCCAAGTACTTGAAACTACCCTACTGAATTCCTCTCATAGAAACAGCCTTCACTGACACATCTCTAGCCTGTTACTTGGCAACCTTGACACATTAGGTATTAGCTGCCATCGATGACACTTTCTCACCTTAAAAAAAAAAAAAAAAAAAAGAAAGAAAGAAGGCAGAAGCTTTAAAAAGGACAAACCAAAGCTGAGCTCTGTCTTTCCAAAACAGTGAAACATTTTCTTTTTTGACAGCTCATTCTGTCAAAGTCTATGCTATTAAAAATTATTCAAAAGAGAGGACTATACCTCTGACATCAAGTCTATAAATAGAGAACTAACAACCAGCAGACCCGATAGAGCTTTATACTTCATGCTGTTATTAATGTCCAGTAAGTTCTTTTTACTTACTTGTCTTTTTCTATGTCTTCTTTTTCTTTGGAAGGACAAAAGAAAAAGGGAAATCTCCGAAGTCTGTCTATAACATATTGGTATGAAGAATAGACCGCAAGTTCAAATTCAAATAAGTATTATACCATGTAAGAGACAGAGCTATATATTTTATGCAATAAGGTTGAATTCTTAATGAGGATAATGAGTATTTTCTGTGTATACAAGGGCCAGAAAGATACTGAAGTGTTGTATTCATTTAAATGAGCAAATATGCAGGTTATTGTATCTTTGATCTATCGCAAGAGGGGATCAAATTCCAGTAGTCTTTTAGGAGCAACATATGTCTCTGTGAAAGATGTGAATGATCTACCATAAGAGACAATAAAAGTCTCACTATAAATCTAATCATCAGATAAGGCACCTCTGATTGAAGGAGACATCTGGAGAGAGGCAAATCATCAACTCTAGTTTAAAATATAAGATTTGCTTATTACGCTCAGAAACAAAATACCTTATGGAAACCTCTTGCTTTGATTTGCTAAGAACCCTTCACTTCTGTTATAGCTTCCAATCTTATCACAAAATATTTCATGTATCCATTTGCTTGAAACTTGCACAAAATATATATGCCACCTTCTTTTCCTTATCACTCACTTTTGCTGACTTTCAGTAAAAGCAGATGAATAAAACTTTGCAGAATGTACACAAGACAGGACCTTTAGTTCAACCTCCTTTATGCTGTTTAAATAGCTGGTGTAGCTAGAACTGTTATTCACTTATATGGTGATTCAAATAAATGATACTACCTTTGGAAGATACCTAAGGACTTCAGCACATGCTGTAGCTCTAATGTATCTCTTCAGTTCCCAGTTAATTTACAACTTCTCTCCTTTCTAAGGACCTCAAAGGTGGGGCTTACGTTTTTCTTTTTTCTTTTTTTTTCTTTTTTTTTCTTTTTCTGGCACTACACATATTTAGGTAACCTTTCATTCAACCTTCAGGATCTGGACTATAGAAGGTCTTTAATAATTTAAGTCTTCATGTTTGATTTTCTTTATCCTATCAAGACTCTAATGATGCCTTGGCTTAATATATACCATATGTACCTAGTAGAAGACGAGGTTTTATTTCCAAGTAGTTTAAATTAAAAATCAGGGACTGACTTAAATTCTGGTTCACCTTCCTTTCAGGTTAAAGTGCATGATGACTGTGCAGTGTGGGAGGTCGCACAGTAATAAAGAAACACAAATATGCCCAGAGGGACTAAGATGGCATAGAGAGAGTCCATGATTACTGCTGCTTTCGTCACCCTCTCGCTGTTACGGCTGTGTGACCTGCTGTAGCTCAGAGAATCCTGCTGGCATTTCTGGTGGTTTTATGAATCTCCCCGAATCTCATAATTGAATTGTGAAATGGCAGCTGGTCTGGAAATGAGAGGTACGAGCGCAAAAGGAAATGTACTAAAAGGTATAGGAAGAGGGTATGATGCAATTTTTCAACTAATGGTGGTATTAGGTGCAGAAACAATTAACAGCTGTGAGGCTTAGAAGAAATATAATGGCAAAAGAAAACGTGAGAATATTGAAAAAAACAAAATAGAAGCTTTTATGAACTAAATTGATGCCTAATTGGACCCAGAAGAAGATACTGCCGTGGAGAGGGAGAACAAAGTCATATAATTTGTGCAAAGTCAAAGAAGAAATGGAAACAAGATACACGGAAAGTGATTAAACAGAAAGATTAAGAACTAGCACAAGTACAAAATTTTTCTCAGCAAGAATTCAAAACCAGTGAGGGGGGTTGTGTTCAAATGATACAACATAATATTTTTTGCCATATTCTTTGGCAAAGAACTTCAGAATTTGCCTAGATCTGACCCTTTACTTCATTATCTGCTGAGCCAAACAAGACAACTGGTTTACTTTGACCTGCCATCCATCGTAGCATTGAAAAAATAGGTACAAAATCTGCCACCATCAAAGCCTTAATGTATGAAAACATGCATGATATAGTCATGTTAGTAGTGTTAACAGATGGTATAATATTGCTACCACGTGTGATATGGAAGCAGAAAGCAATGCCGAAGGAATAGCTGCCGACTGGAATAATTGTAAGGTGTCAAAACCAAGGATGGATGTCTACAGATTTAATGAAGGACTGGCTGAACATCATTTGGATCAGGAGACCGGGTGTGCTGTTAAGAAAATCCTTGTCCTAGATGCATTCGAAGGTCACCTATCGCTTGCTGTGAAGAATTTTGCCAAGAAAATGAATATTGATCTTGGGGTTATATCAAGAGGAGTGACATCAAAACTCTTTGTGTAGTAGTGAATGTGCCCTTTAAAGACCACTTGAAATCTTCATACTCAGAATGACTATCGGCAGGGATCATGCTCTAGCTTCTACTGGAAAAAAACATAGTGGTGCAAAACAGCTCTGTCATTTTAAGAGACCACCAAAGACACCACCAAATAATTCCAGAACTTGTAGCTAATGTTTTTAAGAAAGACTATATTTTACATTCCATGAATGGGACAGAGGATGAGAGATGAATACAAAGAAAAACCTGCAAATGGTGAAGACACTAAAAGCGAAGAATAGATGGAAGATGGTGAAGAGAATGACAGAGATGTTGAAGTGTAAAAACTGAAAAGCAATAGTAGTACAGCATATGAGAAGAATACTGCTTAACTTTAGGCAAACTGTTAGTTAAAATATTTTTTATTGATTATGGGTATGCAATAATAACCTTTTTGTATATAAAATTCAGTTGAGAGTAGCTGAAATTCAGTGGTCTTCTCCTTCCTGGTTGTCACTGTGCACTTACTTTTTCATGGTGAGATAAACTAAGATGCATCTACGTTTTGCCACTTGTACCCACTCCTGTGCAGCACTTGTAGTACTGTGACTTGTCCTGATAAAATACTCTGAACTGAATGACTATCATGATCGGGGTTATAAAACCCATAGACAGAAACTCAAAATGTTTTGATGTTGACTTTACAAGCAGTTATATTACTATAGTTGTGATATATGTCCTCCAGACTTGGGCCACAATGGAAAGAATGGGTAGCTTGGATCAAAGTAAAGGACTTGGTGAGCCAGCTTTACCAACAGAGAAATATTACATGCCCATGTTCTCATTCAGTACTACTTTTTTATCTATTTATCATATTCTAATCACAGTTTCAAGTTACACATAAATCTGATTACTTACTTCATCAAAATTTTCCACCCCACGTCTTTCACATTCAATTGCAAAACAGGCAATGAGAGATCATTCCCTCCAACTTTGAAATCATTGCAGACATCATCATTCAGCCTGTGATGCAAGAGTGACAGTGACGTATGACTGGGTGTGCTCTGTATGAGGAGAGAACAGAGGACAGAGACATCAGACCCAAAGTAAATGGTGGAAACGCTAAAGATAGATGAAGCAGGGGAAGTAAGTATAACAGAGTCAATGTGTTCTAGATAACTTATTAGATACCTTATTTACAATTTTAGTTTTAATTTCAGAACATTAACTATATTCTAAATATTTTAATTTTTTGTCCTAAGAAGCAGTGAGTTTCATTCAGTCCTGCAGATCTTATCCCAGAAATTCAAACCTGGTAGAACCCATCACTAAACAGAATCTGTCAGTTCCTGCAGTACTAACTCACAGCTATAGCAATGGTTCAGCCGTATCGTGATGGTAGCTATACCCCATAGGCTACCTGCTTGTGAGGTAGGATAACATTCTTTAACCAACCCCTAAGGTTAGGGTTTGTGCTACTAGGAGTGAACAACTTTTGCTTCATTTTCTTGTAGATAAGAAAAAATAGCCTGGAATACAAGCTTAATTAAGGGTTAAGTTAAAGAACTGTAGGGGTTAATAGGGTAGTTTTAGTCTTTGTTCTTGTAAGTACCACAGTACTTCATCTGCACAGTGGTAGTTATTTGTACACGCTACTTATATTAATTCTGTTGGGGGAGGGTACAAAAGTCAATATATCCTATATAATTTTTAACAGTTTTGATTTGTGCTGTTTTGTGACCTGAAGTGTCATTTTAGAAGAACTGAAAAATTAAAACATTTTACTTTTACAAATGTTAGTTCCTAATAAGATTCTAACCAGTTTAAATATGAATCAATTATTCTTAAATCCCTAGTTTGACATAAATTTAGCTTTGACCAGATGGATGACAGCAATGATATTCTTTGCACTTTTGTTTTACTTTAACAAAAGCATTCACAGCAAATAATCAAATTAATCCATGTTCTTCCAAAGCATACCATCTGTTGAAGTTTAATACTAATATAATAGAAATAGTTCACTACAATATCTTTTTTCATGAGAAAGATTTATTTCCCCCCTAGGCAAAATGCTTCATGAATGGACTAGAAATATACTTTTGCTTTTTGGCCAAAATGGTCACAATGCAGGTTTGACCTGAAAAGCATTGAATTTAGGCTCATGGGCTAGAACTCTAAGCATTTTACACTTGCTCACTCATCTTGCTTAAAATTCAGACTAGAGCAGCCTTCTCCTTTCCATCTTGCAATAACTCTTGTTTGTATTTGGGTTCCTGAGACAGATAATCCTATTTATATTTTAGTTCTCATCTTTCCATTTTCAAACCATTTTTTTTTTAAGTCATGAATATGACAAAAAAGGAAACATTTGTTTCTGTTATGAATCTGACCCAACTCTAAAGAAATTTTTTCAGTATATATTAAATAGATTAGTTACTATGCAGTGCAATTAATGCAACAGTTCTATGAAAGCAACTAGGTGAGGGAAGATGAGAGATTCAAGCTTTTAGGACAGATAGGATTTAGTGTAAAGCTTTGACATTATCAGTCACTAAAAATTAATTATCACATATAATTAGGACAAAGTGTGGCAATTCAAATGAACGAGCTCTTTAGAAAACTAGTCAACTGAAACACTCACCATGGAAAGCCTTATTGCCTCCTCCTCCAAAAAAGAAAGAGTGGATTGGGATGAGAACAGGGTGATCAAAAGCTATATGAACAGCCTGCAAATAGAGAACATAAGGAGATTATGAAAGACATCTTCAAGATAATGAGATTTTTGGCATGAAGAGGGTGGATATACATAAAAACTTCTCAACTCTGCCAGGATGACACTTAAAAGAATCAGAGAGACTCATAAAATTGCTAGTCAGTAGGAGCCAGGTTTAAAAGAGGAAAAGATGTCTTTTCTTGCAATAGATTTTTGCTAAAGTTCTGGATTTAAGAAGTTTAGAGGGGCTCAGGGAAACTGGAAAAGATTGAAAGGGTAAGCCACTGTGGGTTGCTAAATTGACCTGCCATTTTTGGGCTGAGGAATCCTTTCAGATGGAAGTAGTTCAAGGTTCAGAAGATATAGCAGGGGCATGGTTATAAATGTTTGCCCTCTTCCTAATATTCCCTAGACAGCTGTTTAGGTTCTGTTATTGTTAGCTGTTATTGGAGAAATAACATTGCGTTAGCTTGACTTGGTCTCGGCCAGTGAAACGTATTCTTGTTCCTGATTGAAGCCTACCACTGTCATTAGCTTTGATGGACTGTGGATCATGTGGGTCAAATGCTGCACTGGCAAAAAGGTGTATCCATCTCTCAATGGACGGGCATCCTTAAGCTTTTGCTCAATTATGCACTTAAGTATTCTCATGAAACTCTTTATGAAACAGCAGAACTACTCTTAACCTAGACAAAGTTGTCAGCAAGGTTTCCTTGCTATGTGGTGAAGACTGTGCAACTGCCATAGTTTTGCACTGGGATATGAAATATGACTAGACCCACAGGAAATCAGAATCATCAGCACTTCTGGTGTATTTGTCACCATGCAATCATTATTCTCTGTCATATTTCCCAATTATTACAAGAAACACCTGGATTCACATAATTTGTTGTTGTACCTGACAGCACTTACCAGTGAACTGCAGGCAGTACCTAACATGAACAGAGAGAAAATTTGTTTTCCAAAGCCCTATCCTTCCTGCCTAGCCCTACTGATTCATCAAAGCACATAGGCAGCTGGGAAAACTGTCAGTTAAATCCTTAGATTAGTTTCATACTCAAAGATGCGCTGAAGTGCTTTTCTGGACCTAGTCCAGATGCTCAGCATCTTCTAGGATCAAGTTCATATTTATGAGTGCTTCATAAGTGAAGAAAATCATAAAATTGAATGGTTTTGTTCCCATAAAAAGGGAAATATAAAGCACTCAGTACAAAGTAACCATGTGTTAAGTACTCATAGAACATTTTTTCCTTTGTTAATTAAGCAAAATTTCATCTGGGTGGGGCATTTCTTGGCAGCTGATGTTCAGGCGAGAGTCGTGAGTTTTAATTGCCACTTAAATCTAGGGCATCTCATTGAACAAACAGGTGGAGCATATCCACTTTAAATGTATGCAAACAGCTTTATTTATGATAGATATGAGAATGAGTTTTCTGATTGATTAGTTCCTTTTAATTCCAAGGAAATTGTGGCCGATTGCAGTAACTGCAGATTTTCTGCAATGAATGTAGCACAGGTTACACAGAAAACCAATTCAAAGAGAACACTTACAGTTTTAAAATCTGTAATAACGTGAAAGAAATAAACCAAGCAAGCAAGCATATTCCATTTATAACTCTTAGAAATGGGACTTATTAATTGAAATATGTGGCTGAATAGGAAAATAATCTGTTTAAGTCTGACAAGAATCACTAGCTCTAAACAAGCAGCCATTTCTAGGCTGACACTTTGTATGATATAAGGGTTAGCTAGGAACCAGCTATTAAAGTACACTGAATCAGTTACCAAGCTATATTCTGTGATCTGGAAAACAATTCAGTGTTTTATATTTTTGTTTCTAACATACAGAGAAAGGGAGAATGCGTTTGTGAAATGCGTTCCATTTTATTCTAATAATAATCAGTTAGCGATTAAGAAAGCTTTCTTTCCTCTGAATCAGCTGCCAATACAAAGAATATCTCATGTAAACAGCTCTCAGATACAACATACTAGTTCATTGCATTTTCAGAGGCTTAGATGAGGTAGTAGGAGATAATATGCAATTTATTTCTCCTATTTGGGTGTGTAATGGCAAGGCTGGATAGCACTCCGGAGCTAGGTAAGTAGCTATAAACTTGATGTAAGTCTTCATCCTTTTAGGATTAGTTTATACTTCTGATTCTTAGTTATTGAAGCCCTTGATTCCATTATCAGTATGTTAATATGTGAAAAGACATAAGCGGACCCTTAACTGACTGTTTTGGTGGTGGTGTGCTTTGTGACGTGTTACTTTACTCATGTCACCTAAACCAGTGAACCAGTGGAAAATCTGCAGATTAGTCTACAAAGGACTGTGTCTGATGTTCGTTTATTTTTTCTGACTAAAGTAAAGCAAAATTTGCAAAAAATTTTTACTATTGTCTACATTTTTTTTCTTCTGCATAAGGATTATTTATTTTTTTTTTGCTATATTCAGTATTTCTTCAAGAATAATCCTAGAGTTACAAATGGGAGGATGCAATGCTTGTTCATATTACACAAGAATACAGGGACACTAGTTATTGAAAGGAAAGTGATACTCAATATATGACCTTCAGGTCTTTTTGAGCAGTTAAATCTGCACTGGGTTTGTTTTGAAGACCATGTCAGCCGTAAGAACTGATACCTGAACTCATATCTAAACCACATATAGAAGAAAAGGAATAACCTAAAGAGGAAAGACCGAGTTGTTAAAAGCAGGCCAAAGTGTGGTAGAAAACTCAGGCACTACAACCCAGCGGGCCAAGTCAAGAGCATGGTTAGAGGTGAGACAGATGGTCAGCTAAATGGGCAATCACAGCACTGAGGATGCCCCTGGAAGATTAAATAAAGAGGAAGCAGGGGGAAGTAAGCTGATTTTGAGTATTAAAAAAAAAACTGGAAGGGCGTGAAGCATGAGAGCCAATAATAAGGGAAGGGAGTATCAGTGCAGATCTCAACCAAAGGACTGTTCTCCAGGTAGTCTATAGCTTCCAAAGAGTCCTTGCCGAGGCATCAACTTAAGCAGTTTGTCTTCTAGTGGGGTTGATTTCCACATGTGAAAAGGAAAAATCAATGATGGATGTAACATACACGTACCAAAAAATGGATGCTGATCCCGGTCTATTTAGTTTAAGAAACAAGTGGCTATCAACTGTCACTGTGGCAGGCAGATCATAACTTAATACAGCCTGAAAAAATATTCCAATTTACATCTGCTTAGAATACAATCACACTTCTTAACTGTAGACCAGGAAACACAATAATAGAATTAGAGCTGTATTTTAGAAGGATGGTCACAGTGATAGTCTTGAATTACCAGGGAAAAAAAACATATTCTTATTTACAGAGTACTGTGTCTTTGAGGTGAGCTTTAAAATTAGCTTTCCTTCTTTCTCTGTTCTCCCTAAAGAGTGAATCAAATTAGTTTTGTAGTATATTTTTAATAGGATTTGTTTCTCAATAAGGCCTTTTTTCATCAGAGCCTATATTTGAAGGTGACTATGACAGTTTTCAGTGAGGAGGGATGAAACCAGATCAAGAGGAGCTATTCTTAGGATACAGTGGCAAACCTGTTTTTTTAAAAAGGAAAAAAGAGTTAGACAAATCTGGATTTTAGTTTTACATAAAAAGGAAGCTGAAATCTTAGAAAACATTTGAGCAGTTGTAAGCTTGAAAATCTGTTTCACATTTTTCACTTTAAAGCACCTGCATTCATTAATTAATAGGTTATTTTTCATTAAAAAAAAAAACAAACCAAAACATTGAGATCTTTAAAACTATTGCTATTCTTTGGGACATAAATCCCTCCTCCAGAGAGCTGAATATTTATTTCATTAGTTAGTGAAAAATAAGGAGTAATGAGAGCTATTTGGTTGTTTGTTTTTAAGTCATTATTTTTAGCTTATTTTTTTTAAAAAAAACATTATATAGGTTACAGTAACAGGTTAAGACTCTCTGTTGGTGTTCTATGTGAAAGCACAACATGAGGAACAATTAGAAATGAATAAAAATATGGCATGATTAAAACTAGCTGTTTCTGAAGGCCAGATATGGTATTTTAAACAATAGGTAAGCTTCGAGATGGTTTTATGACACCATATTTGAAGAACGGTTTCTGAAGAATGAGACTGGGATAAAGCTGCTCCTTTAGCAAAATGCAAAGCCGTTTGATGAAAATGACTTTTGCTGTCTAAAGCTAGGCTATTTAAAAGAACATCACTTTCATAAAGAAAAGCTGATTTATCTTGTGTCTTCACACTAATGGACTAAGCCTGATATAACACAGACCTTCCAAAGCTTAAAAGGAAGTGGTAAAAATCATTGGGTAGAAAAGTTAGTGGTGGAAATATGGGACAGAAAAATTAAATTCTGCAAAAGCTTCACCTCATAGTAGTTTTAGACATCTTGCTTCTTTCAGAGGACTTGGTCTAAGATGTTAGCTTATGTTAGCCATCTAAAATTAAGTGTCTTCTCTAGGATCATGTCCCTTAGAACACAGGAGAAAAATGCACTGGTGAGAAACATAATGCCAGTATGAGCTAAAATCTTCTTTAAAACAGGAAGCATCCCATCTTAGTTCTTCCTCACTCCTAATTTCTGAAGTTGCTACAAGTTGTTATAACTTCTGTCACATTAGGAAATTGAACCTAAAATTGACTATGTTCAGATTGCCTTTGGTTACCTGCATCGGTTTCCACTGGGATGAAATGATCGGGCTGATCAGTTGAGATGATTAGAAATGGCTTTTTAAAATAACCTTTAACACAATTTACAATCAATATCAAGAGATTTCAAATTTGATGACTTGATAAATATTCACATGTGTTATTCCAAGTCACTTTTCACCCCTTGTACTTTAAAGTCTTGTTTTTATCAGATATCGTTTATAGAGAGCGTATGTGTTAGCTGTAATGAGCTGTGACACGCAAAGTGAAGGGGAGCTACACCCAGATCCAGCCTCAGAACTGCCTTCTGGCTGGTTCACACACAGAACTTCTTGCCTCTCCAGAGAGGAGCATTTCACTCAAAGTCATCCCTGTGCCTACGTGATATGTATGTATACATGCATCTCAGAATAAGACTATTTTCAGATTTGGTTCAATGCTCAGTATTTTAGTTCTTTGCATCAAGAACAGCTGTTTTTTCCCTGTTATGAACACTTCTGGTAAGGGGTCTTCAGAACGGTTTTAACTTACTCTTTCATTAGTAGGAGCATAACAGTCTTGTAATGGGAAAAATTTAAGTGGACTATGACTTTTTGTAAATGCTGTAGCTTAAGGTTCCAATCTCTATCAGGTTTCAGGCATCTGTTGTCTCTTTCTATTTCATTATATGCTATTCTTTTCTCCAAAATTTTTCCTTCTTTAAAGATTGCCTTTATAGTTCCCCTTCCAAGAGCATTAGCTACTTACAGATTGACTTACCTTCGCATATTTTAGAGGCTTCTCAGGAGTTGCTTATCTCTATTGACTATCTAGGTAACTAGCTTAAGGCAACATGAATAACTTTTAGATGGTTAACCTTTCTTAACCCCTTTTTTTCTGGAAAGCTTAAGTTTTCTTTTTGCCTTTTTCATTCTTTTCCCAACCATCTATGCACTTTTCCCACTTCTTTTAAAGATTCATTTCTCTGCAAGCACTTTTCACTGCACTGTTCTTGATAATTGATTATCTCAAAGAGGGGTTTTATTTCCTGCTGCTTTCCTGCCACATATTTGGCATATGTTACCTTTTGCTTCTGCAGCACTGCATTTAACATCTGTCGAAAGAAATATAACCGAGTGCTAGAAGACAAAGAGCACTAAGATTCGTGAGAATGCTTTTTCTTATAATAGTATTACAGTGGAGTTGGATGGATATTACTTTTAATGATAAATTATTTTGAGTGGAGTTTTTATTATCTCATTTTTCTAGAACTTTCACCTGAATTTTATACATGGAGAACTCTTAAAATAACCTAGCTCTTTCAATAATGGAAGTCTTCTGAAAGATTAAAATTACGATATTTGTTGAGGAACAATGTAGGGACACATTTGAACAATACCAATATTAACATACACATATCTATATGTTGATTAAATGAAATGTTCATATGCTTGTTTAGTTATAGTACTATGAATTTTTTAGGCAAATAAAAGAATTTTTTAAACTATTTTTATTATTTTCTATTATTATTGTTTCAAGACTCTGCTTCTGATTATGTTTATTCTTACCATTACTACAGATATACGCCTCACATATCATGCTAAAAGAGACAAAATACGTATGATAAAATTAAAAATCTGTCAAAACAAGAACAAAAGTCACTAAACTTGATATTTCTAAGGCTCTGTAAAGCAATTTCCTTTTACTGCTTGATAATTGTCAGTTTCATGTTTCTTTTTAGACTACAATAGAGGAGTTATGGAACTTACAGTGCCTATAAATACAGCAACATGTATTAGTTATATTATCAGTGGTCTACAGCATCTCCCATTTGTAGGGTTGTTCAACTGTGATATGTAAGAACGAAAATAGAATCTTAATGCAATTAAAAAGTCATTATTTTCTGTGGAATTTCACCTAATATGTTTTTACTTGGACTAAATTTTTGAAAGGTTTCAGCAAAATTAATTCAGTTACTAGGTAGAGAAAGGTAAGCTTTCACTGTGCTAAGAAATTCTAGGAATTTCTGTGATGAATTGAATCATTCTGCTACAACAAAGATATCCGGTATTTGACAGGATTTGGTCAGGAATATGTTACTCATTATAGAAGAGAGGAAAGGGTAAAATAGAAATTAGAATGTCAGATGGGGTGGCTGGTATTAACTCATCTGTGAGACAGATGGACCCACGAGGAGGGGAAGCATAAAGACTCACAGGTCTCACAGACAATGACAGTGAATAAAGAACTGTGAACAAATGAAAAAAAGGATGGACTAAACAGCCAGGGGAAGCCCTGACATGAGTTGGGTTGCTTTTAGTTTGCATAAACAGAGAAAAGAAACTGATTTGATGAGGAGTAGGAAGCAAGAAGAAATTATTCTGTCTGAGCAAAGAATCACAGAATCACAAAATCTTTTAGGTTGGAAGGGGCCTTAAAGATCATCTTGTCCAACCGTCAACCTAACTTTGACAAAAATAGACACCCACACAACAAACAAAAAGCAACACCATCACTAAACCATATCTCCCAGAAGGAGAAGCCTGGCAGGGAAACAGTAGTAAGAAGAGGTGATCAAGTAAGAAGGTTAAGGAGATGAGAGAATTAATGGGCACTGGGCAGACTGGATCTGGAATGAGAAGCCTGAAGAAATTAACACTATAATATTATTCATATTAGGTGAGATTATAATAAATAATAGAAGTAGAGTAACAAAGTGTCTATGTGCAATTTTTGGCAGTGTCTGACAAGTGCTAATCCCTTGGAAAAATGAATGGACTGTGTGCTCTGTGATGCAAGTTTCAGCATCAGGTAACGGTAGAGTGGGACTAGGATGAAGAGGAGGGTGGGGTGAAGTGCAGAGTAGAATGGACTGCATGGGAGGAAAAGTGTGCCATGTTTGGTCAAAGTGTTCATCAGAGCTTAGTATTTTGAAACACTGCAACAGGGTAATAATAACCATCAGTGAAAATGAGTAGACCAATTTATATTTTTTTTTCTTTTTTTAAGACAGGCTTCAGTAATACATAGTAAATTAGTAGATGCTCAACATGGAGGGAAAAAAACCAAAACTACTCAACAAAATAAAAACAACCAGATAACAATGGCTCTGTGTGCATGCTTATTAAGTACCTGATTTTCTGTCAGGCAATGCATTTGCAAAAGAACCATTTCATAGCTCATCAGCAAATTCCAGAATTTCCTAGCGTTGAGACAATGTTCTGAAAGCTGTTCTGATAAAGTGTTACAATGTTTTTATACAAGCAGCATTTAAAGCAGATATATTTCTCTAATACTATTATTACTCAGAGTTGACTGGGGTTTGTGCTGAAATCTAGGAAGATGTAATCTATTTGATGCAGAGCTTGTAATTCAAAGCCTCCATCCTGTAAACAGCTCTTCTGGGAATTTTCCAGTATAAAGGCTGAGGGGTCTACCGCCTTCTACAATTGGTAAAGGGCATGAGATATATAGTTAGAGATCACTTTCCTAACAGTCATGCACCAGTCTAAGCCTCTAAGAGAGCTATTCAAGAAGCAACATACAGTAACTTCAGAAACACTTGGGTCAGCATGGTTCCTTGGGGAAACATACAGATTTCTGGATGCCCAAAAGAAAAATTGCCACTGCTACCAGCTGGCAGTGCTTCAGCAGAGCTAGCATGAAACAACCCAGCTGTGCTCTGCCACAGTAACAGAATCAATATCAGTGCTGTCAAACGCCACTGAAATCGACAAGACTGACTGACTCCTGGTTTGGCCCTGCCAGCCATCACTCCATGCCACAGTAACCTCAGCCTAGGCCAGATAAGTGCCACCTGCCCATGGGACATTATGAGCAGCCCACATCTGGACAGTGGGCTGTCAGTCCAGGGTGAAACCAGTGAGGACCCACACCTTTGGTGTCCATGTAAGACCTCGTGGTGGGGGAAAGATCCACAAGCTGCAGAGAGTCACAGGGGCACATGAAAAATGGGAGCACCCGTGTTTCCCTTCAGAGAGCTGAGCAAATAGGGGAACCAAAATCTTGGGAAAGAGTGAGGTGACTGCAACCCACAGGGCCTGGAAAAGGGCAGAGTATGCGTGTGCAGTGGTGAGAATCTGTGCACATACATGTGGACACATGCTTCGTGTGTGTCTGATTATAATGCCTTGGGATTAGTTATAAAACCATGTTTGGAAATTTGTTGGTGTTCCTCAACATTTTGTTAAGAGTCTTGTGTTCAGGTTTATCTTTTGCACTACTGATAAAGATTTTGAATTTAGTCCACTGGTTAATTTTATACTGTCAATAAATCAATGAATTGCTTCGATCCTGATTTGGCTTAAGCTATATTAAGTAGTTTTCCCCTGTGACAGTCACATTCCCTTGATAAGTCTGAAAATTCAGTTTAAAAGGCTCTAGTATATGGTTTAAATTATTACTTTTCATAGTAAATGGAATAGAAGGCTGCAGCTGTGACAGGTAACAAGTGAAAAAAAAAGTTGGGTCAAAGAAAGCGATCAAATGTGACTAAATTTCTTTGTGGGGAGGCACAAGAAAAAAATGAGAAAAAGAATACAGTAAAAAGTATTTCTAAGTTAAAAGTTTCTTCTATATAGACGTGAAACAGATGATATAGCACAAGCCTTTACGGAGTTCTATTATAATGCAGAAAACCTCTTACCATATTTGTATTATACTTTTCAATAATTACATAGCTTTTGAAAAGGAACCTAGAAACAGTAATGGCAATGTAAGAGCTATTCATTCACAAAAGTAAGAAGTGCAGGCAATTAGGCTAGAGACTTCTTGTGGTGCTTGCGCCTGTATGTTCCCTATAGCCAGGTGCATAATTAAAATCCATCAAAGTACAGGAGATCTCCTCAAATGTCTTTAAGATGAATACTGCAATTTAGTTTCCAGGAAATCTCTGTTCTTAACCACTTCCTGATCAATCAAATTGCCTTTTCTGTTTGCTTATTTAAAAATGCCCTAAGTTATTCTGAACCTGTAAAGTCCTTTAATGCTCTTACTAATCTGTGGTTTGCAAGTGTCCAATATTTTACTAAAGGAGACAATATCAGATCATTTTTGTGGATCCACTTTTCCTAATGAGGTAAATATATAAATAGCAAAAGAAAAAAAAATAAAACAGACATTTCTTTTTTTATACATCACGTTCTTGCCTCTCATGCTTGTTGCTTCTTTCTTATATTGAAGACTTCTTTTGAAAGCTCCAGGACTAATTTCTTGCTAAGCAAGAGCTAAACACACCACAGAAGTAAACTTTGCAATAGTCAAATTCTGCATTAGCTACAGATGTCATCAGGAAGGTGACTGGTATCTATCACAAAGCTACTGATCTGACATGATACCACTACTGTACACAATGGCAGAAAATGACCTGATTCTTTTTCCTTAGAAGAGGTTTAGAGCTGAAGCAGGGCTGATACACACTGGACTGGGATTAGTTTTTCAAGTTACATGAGAGGACACCAATCCTAGAAGCTTTCAAAGTAACTTCATAATTTTCAGCAAATCAGGAATCTGCAGCTGTTTACAAAGAAAGTCTTATTCTTCTTATTACTACTATTACTTTAGGTATCAGAAGTACTGAAAGAACATTATCTCTAACTTCTTGTTTAGAATCAGCCCTAATAGAGTTGCTAGGTGCCTTGTGCTGTTACCATCACCAAAGTCCCTGCTTGCTGTTTGCAGCCAACACAACTTGACCTCCCATCAGCTGACTTAGCTGTTTGACAAATTTGTACTGAGGGCTCATGTAGTATTTGTGCAACCTAAAGAACAACAAATTTGAAAATCTGTGCTACTGAATGGATTAAAACATTGATTTGGTGTTTTTGAACCAAAATTATGAGTAGGTTGAGGATTTTAATGTACCCACACTCATGAATGCACTGTTAGGATTAAAGTATTTTCAAAATAGATACTTAAGAAAGTCAATAAGAGCACAGCCTTTTAAGATATACTTTGGCTGAGAGACCACTTCCAAATTACATCCCTGACTTGAGGCATTTTGGCTTATATTCACTGAAGTTCTCAAGTGCTGAGCAAAATCAAAATCTAAAGCTTTCATAATCTGCACAAGACAGAAAGGGAAATGAATATTAAAAGGCACCAAAATTAGCAGAAAGGAGAAATCCATGCCATAATTCCTCCTCCCCTGTGTTGACTTGTAGCTGTTTTACTTTTATCTCGTTCCTGGAATTTTACTGAGAGAGGGAAGCATTCAGTTTCTTCATTCTAGATGTTAGAAATATTTGAAATGCATTGCTTTAAAGTAAACAACTTAAAAAATTTATAAGAATATTTGGGAGGGGTATTTCAGAAGAATACAGCACTGTAAAGTTAAGTACCTATCCATTTCCAGTGATTTGCAAAAAGAGCCAAGCAGCAAGTATCAAATTGAAAAGTGTTTGATAAATTTGTCAGACTTCATTTAGACTGATCAGATAATGAATATTCCTGGACATTGCATCACCTTACTAAAGTACTGCCTCTGTTCTACTTTTTATATTGGGCAAATAATTTTCATTTTGTATAGTTATAACCTGCTGGGTTGATCCCATAGATCAATATAGAACCTTAAGCTAAAGGAAAGGAAAAGCCAACTTCATCTTTTGGAAGGTTTGACACTGACAACAGATGCACTTGGTACCTGAGAGTTAATAAATTAAGACTGCTTTTTTAAAGTGAGCAGCTACATGCACAGAGTGCCGTTGTTGATTTCAATGTGATTGCTTGTCTACAGCTGAAACAACATAATATGCATTTTTGGTTAACACTGCCAGAGAGAAACTGCAGGTAATTTCAGATATGCCATGCCAAAGCTCCTGTGTGCTTGGCTGCTTGATGTTACAGGAGAGAAGAACTTGCACTTCTGTTGTTTTAATCAGTTCTTACTCAGTCATTGCATGCACTGGTTGTTTTCTTCTCTAGGAACACAGATTTGTCAGTTATGCTGATTTAAAGTACATATCTACAAGTAGAAGGACCTAATCTAGAGGCATGTTATAAAATAGTTTCAGTACACAACCTATCAAATTCTTAAGACATCCGTGTTGTTTCAGGTCATGTCCCCGTTGTGTTGATTTTCATTTAACCATCTGAACAGTTTCTTACGACAGGTAGAAACAAGACTGTGGAAAATGGGTCTGAAATTCTTCATTATGACAGCATGGAGGTTGCATAATGTTCTGTGCCCGTTGTTTTTCATGCTTATTAGTATAATTTCATTGGTTTCTTATTCCCCTCCATATGTCTGTTTTAGTCAGTGATTCTTTCCATCCATCCTTAGATTATTAACTCTTTAGCACAGCCATCATCCTTTGTATTTCCCCTTCTGCACTGTTCAATCTATGAGCTATTGCTGAGACCACTCAGCTGTGCTGTAGCAGAACTTGGCAGATGAGTTATTCATACTGCATTACATAATGTACTAAATGCAATCTTTGTACAAAAAGGAAAGATAAATAAGTACTTGCTTTACGGAAGAATTCAGAATTTGATTTCAAGCTTTCTTATGTCTTTTTAATGGTTGGAAAAAGAAAAAAGTATTTATCTAATATTGCTATTAAGTATTTTTACACATATACTTGATTAAAATCTTGGTCTATAGCACTTAAAATTTTACTGCTAAGTAGGCTAAAAAAATAACATACCTATTTTTCCTCTCTCAGTGGTCTCATTTCATGTTCTGGCATGCGTCTTTGTGAAGTGTCAGGATCTCAGCTCGCTGCACACAGGCTGATGGTAGGTACTACATCTTCAGACGTCAAATGTGGAGAAAAAGGAGAGGAAATAGTTTGAAAATGTCAGCCTGCTCATAGGAACAAAACTACAGCAAGCATTTGCAAGCTTTTTAAACTTCAGCCTGAATTACAAAAGCTATCACAGTACCTTAGGAAAAACTACTATTACTTTGGGTCATCCATACATGCACATTTTAAAGTGTCAGAAGGACGTTTATTTGACAGGGTTGACATTACTACATTCAAACAGATTTTATCTCCAGGAACGTCACTAAGGACATATCTAACAGACTATGTTTCAGTAATACATTGTGAAGACTTGAAACAGAGAAAAAGCACTGTGATGTGATTGCTAATTTCTACTATTAAAATATATATTTTTTTATACAACCATATAATGGCCTATATCAAGATTACTGGCTGGGGTTTAGATCACCTCTTCATTTTTATGACAGGAAGCCACCTAAAGTAAGGAGGTAAGTGGGGTGCAAAGTGAGGTGGCTCCCATTCATTTTAGCTAGAATCATTACAAAATCCTGATATGTTTTGGGGGGGTACTTCAAAACAGTAGTGGCTACAAGACTGTGAACCACAGGATCTGCCATTTACAGCAAATTTTTCCTGTTCACATTTTACTTCTGCAGGTGCAGAAAACGTTGCTTTAATCAGCATTATCTCCTATGGTTTTCCATTATCTTATTATCGTATAAATCACAGAATCTTCTAGGTCGGAAGGGACCTTAAAGATCATCTTGTCCTACCATCAACCTAACTTTGACACAAATAGACACCCGCACAACAAACAAAAGCAACACCAATCTTGAGCAGACAAGCCTTCTGTTTGACAGGTTAAAGAAGAGGACATACTACCCTTAAAACTATCAGATTTTCCTTGTAGAATGTTTCTCCTTTTCTCACTGTACCTTCAAGGATTTATCGATATAAGAAACCTATAGGTACGTTAATTAAACTTACGGTACACTTAGTTTTACTCTTTCCTTCTCACCCTTACCCAGCTTTGTCAGCAGGCAGTATTCTGATAATTTTCCACCTCAAATTAGAATAAATTTTTGACTAAACATATATGCAGCCAAACTGCAGCTGTCAAACAGAAGAAATAAAATGTGAGAGTGAAGGTCAGCACTCTGGAGAAAATCTTCTACATGGTGATCATACAGACCTGATCAGGGGACAGCAAACTAACCAATAGATAAGGTGGCCTTAGCCAACCTATTGGCAGTGAGTGATCCCTGCATTTAAGCCTACACCTACCAAAAGGAGAAAATCAAAGTGGGGCCTCCGTATCATTTTTCTAATTGAAACATGCATGGATAGGGGAGAGGCAAAAGATTGTCTTTTTTGAAATCTAAGGGGCAAACAATGAACATTTGTTCACTATATGACTTGTTTGGAAATCTGGAATAAAATGTGCTCCCATAACTCTTGCACTATGGTGAAAGTATGCAAAAAATGATCAAATTTGGAGACAGTAAAATGCAAAACTTGAAATAAACCTGGAAATAATAATGTAATTGATTTTTTTCTTCATAGACACTAACAATTAGCATATAGAGAGAATAGCTGAGTCCAAATGGCTTATCTACTTTTAATCATATTTTCTTTCCACCTTAGAAAAATATTTTCTTTAATAATATTCACTTTATTTAATTTCATTGGCAATTTTATAAACATTAGTGAACACTGCCTTCAGGTAAGGCCTTTGGGAAGGCCTTCTGAGAGTTTAGTCAGATTACCATTTAGTTTTTCCAACACATTGAGAATCAGGTGGCTTCTAGCTTTTGTGGGAACCAGAATATAAATTTTATCACAGTGGAATATGATTTCTCAACAAATCAATCTGTGAAACCTAAAAAAATCCTTTCATAACTTTTTATGACCTCAGACATTTCATTAAAAACTGCTTAGCTAGCCAAAACAATAAATACATGTTTGTGTTTTCAACCAATGTAAAGGAACAGACAGGAAAATTTCCAGATGCACCTTGTTAATCAGAACAGCATGTTTAAAAGAGTCCATTCTTTTTCTATCTCTGCCTTCTTTTAGTTAATTAAGATTCCTGCTATTCTAAAAGATATAGGGAAATGGTTTAAAAATAATTAGTATGGATTACTTTTTTATATATATATATCTTTCTCAACAGCATGTTGTTAGACTCCTGAGGCTTTATTCTAGTGCCACACAGTAAATCACATTTTTCCATCCTTGGGTGCAGATGAAGACTAAATCTTTCCTTGTAAAAAACAAAGTAGCATGAAGGTCATAATTTCTCATCTTGTAAATGCCACTACTTAAACTTTTCTTTCCATTTCTCTATAGGACTATTTTTCTTTTCCTTCAAATTTTACTTATATGTAGGTGTTTACATTTCTTAACATCCTTAATCATTTTTTATATCACTTTAAAAGTTACTACTCTGTTTCTTGGATGACTATCTCTTATGGTTCTTCAAATTACCAGTCCTTTCAAAGTTTCTGAACTACATCAGGTTGATTATTTGAGTTCATATCAATGACTATTTAATGGTTTTGTCACTTCAATCCTTTCTTTTTAAAGAAAGAACTTCAGCTTCCTTGCAAAGGATCTATTTTATAACCACTAGAATTAGGTGCAAAACGTTCCTGTGGAATTTAAGTTTTTTAAGCAAACTTTAATACAAGCAATGTGTTAGAATTACAACTGTAGAAAAGATTCTACTACTTTGCTTTGGATCTCACACAGATGGACTATACTTCATAAATCATAAGACATTTTTTTTTACTGTGCTTGTTTTTCAATGCAGGACTTGGTCCAGAAGGAAAGATGTGATCATTTAATCATTCTGTGGTAGGGAAGACTAACTACATCCCTCCGGACATCGCTTCACTCTTTCCTTTCACTATTTAGAGAAACAGTATAGAGACTATTCAAACTAAAATGTTTTTCCCTAGTCAGTAATAATATTTAGAACCAACCTGGAATTGCCTTTGTGTCTCCTTGGTTGTTCTTCCTCTGGAGATTTTGTGTAAAATTGCTCCCATCACAATGGAGTTTCTCAGAAGCTTTTTCCTTTTTTTGGCCTGAAAGAATGCAAGAAGTTATCCCCTGGAAACCCTGAAATCAGACTTTACAATAAAAAAACAGTGCTTGTTTTTATTCATGAGATGCTCTCTTGTTTCCTCCTAGTCCCCACAAGTCAGGCAATTTGGGCTATGTGCTCCTCCATCTTCAAACTGAGGGATAGGATGGCTCACATCTAAGAAACCTTTTAAACATCATCCTGCAGTGTGAATTTTCACTGAAAATGCAAAAACATAAGGCTTGGCAAGATGATCAAGTACAGGATCTAGCTGCTTCTATAGAGGTTTGAGTCACTCCCTATTATGCTCCAAGAACACTTAGAAAATTCAGATCCTGAATATAATTAAGCATGGAAATGGCTAGTTTCTGGATTTTAAAGAGTATCAGACAACTATATCTTGCCTTTCTAATCAGCTAAATCAAGGCAACAAAATTGTAGTTGAGTACACAAAGCTCTGTTATTGTTCACAGGGAATTTTCTTTTTTAATTTTTCCCCTTCATAAATTTAGCCCTTCTATAATATCTCTTCCATTTAAAACAGTTTAAGAGGAGGTAGGACCTGGATTTTCTTCCTTCCCTGAGTTTACATGTCTAATTTACTCTCCTAGTGAGCTTTGGCTCAGGAATAGCAAGATCTAAAACTATATTGGGAAAAGTAAATCCATTAGTAACTGACAGAAATCTACAAAATAAAACAAAACAAGGTGCCCCAGCACTCCTCCCAAAATATTACTGAAATCAATTTGTTAGAAATAGTCTTCTGCTTACGGTCATTCCATGATCACAAGAAAAAAAAAAAAAGGGGGGGGAGGGGGAATAATTATATTATGTTATCTGAATGAAATTTTATGCTTAACTGCATTAAATAGTTATGCAAAAATAGTTATGCAGATTTGCTATTTTGCAGCATGATAGAATTGTTTAATAGACCTAGGCGTATATATATAAGATGTTGCTATGCACTGTCCCTGAGTCATACCATGGAGAAACTCCCTAAGCAAGGCACATACATGTCATGTGGAGCAGAGGGGAATATACCCCTGTAGCTTGCTCTAGTTAAGAAAGAAAACAGATCTCAAATGAAATTTACATGTCTGTTTCTTCATTTCAGATTTTTAATGTTACTTACTTGACAGAAAAAGCAATTGTGACACACATGAAAAATAAGCAATTATTCTGCATCAAATTTCCCAGGTCCTCTTACCCTGCTTAACCACTGGGCACATTGGAAAAGCGGTTTGCAACACACACTCAATTCCAGCACACAGATACAACATGCAATACAGTAATAACATAGACCTTCATGTACTTTTTTACATTCTCTCCTGATATTCTAGTATATTTTTAGAGATCATACCTAAGTATTTCAAAAGCAATTCTTCCTTAAAATTTCTACACTTGTTTTCAGTTATAACATCAAATATATTTTGTTTTATATTGTAGAGAAACTTTTAAAGGAACTTTATTCTTAATTTGCTGAAGGGCTTCTTATTAGACTTTTATTGAATCACAAAGTTTATTGCACATACGTTCTGTCTGATTTCTGGATCTTTAGCAGATTTCTAGATATCTACTATATATCTTTAATAGACCTCTGAAGATGGAGAGACTTCTGAGAAGGAAAGCCTTCAAAGCGGCAAGAGGTTACTAAACAACAGCACTGAAATGAACACTTTGGAATACCTGGGAAAAAGGCTTTTCTCAACTTTATTTCCTTATGGCAGCAGCATGGAGCTTCAATGATGCTCTAACCATCTTAACAAGTCATAAAAGGAAAAAAAGGGAACAAATCTAAAAAACCCACAAGCTATGTTAAGCAATATTTTCAGTCCTTAAGACCTTTTTGATGACAAAAATTGGAGCTTTTATGAGATAAATTAAGCTTAATTAGACTATCATTTGGGGGATTGCCATATGGTATCAATAAATCATTTCTTGGTAAACTACCGCTATCCCTTAAAACAGATAAACATATGTCGGGTACTCATACTTAAATACATATCATTCCACTCTGAGGTATATCCATACCAATTAGCCACCTAGAGATGACTGACAATGGCTTCATCACATCACTTATTATAAGTATCTCAAGGATATGCATGCCATGAGAAGCACAGGAATATTTTGCTAACATATTTTGGAAAATTTTCCCACTTGCGTTGCAGAATCCATCTTATGAGACTTCAAGAGTATTCCCCCGAGTGAAATAGTATTGAAAAAAAACAACAACCAACAAACCAAAACATTTTCACTCATTGCTACTACCTTTAACCTGGAAAGAATTTCAGTATGCTATAGCATGGCAGTCAGCATTGGGACACAATAAAAAGACAGATTTTATTCCTTTCAATAGCATTTTCATACTTCAAAACTTTTAGAATGTGGGGAGGGGGAGGTTGTTTCTCTGGAAATGACAACAGAAAATTTTTGACAGATTTGACAGATTCCTCATACAGCCAGAGAAGACTTACTGCAGTTTGAAGATAGTTTATTTTAGTTCTGAGCCCTTGTAAGTCAACCCGGGGTGAGGAAACCTGGACAAGTGTGGGCAGACCTTGTTCTCAGAGCTGACCGGAAAACAAATGCACTCTTGCTTTCAGCTATCCTATCTGTCCCTCAAAGCAATCAACAAGGCAAGAGGCCGAATTAGAATTCAAGTTCACTTCCAGAGTCACATTTCCTGAGCCTCAATTCCCAACTCTGATGTTGTACAGAAGCCTAAGCATAGTCTGGCAACAGTGAACCTGTTTTGGTAGCTTATGACAAATTGAACAGCTTGGATATGACTTCAGAATAGGAAATTATTTTTATAACTGTGCCTTCACTTCTTTTTTCACATATTCAGTGGCAGTGCAGGATGAGTCTTGGTGTATAAAATCATATAATTTTAGTAAACCTACAATTTTTTACACAATCTCTGTACTTGGTACTTTAGTTTCGGTAACTAACGTTGTTGTTATTGATTTCTAGGACTGGAAAACTATCAGGTTGGGGTGTTTTTTTTTCCCCTACAGGCCCACTGGGAACACTATATTTTATCATTTACATTCTGTTTCATGTACTAGTATAGCCAGCGACTCCTATAGAGAATTACTCTCTGCACTTAGGGGAAGAGACAGGTCAGACGCACTTCAGCAAAACAAGAGCTTAAAAAAAGAGATTGCATAGGGTCAGAAATGAAAACATTGTAATCAGCAGACTGCTGCTTTTGCACCTCTGACCTGCATCTTGACAGCATCTAACTGAAACTTCTACATCCTAAAATATTTGCTTCTGTACCACTTTTTTTTTTCAGTTTAACTACTGTAATTTAAGGTTGGGGTTTTTTTTGTGGTGGTTTTTTTTGGGTTTTTTTTGGGGTTTTTTGGTTGTTTTTTTTTTACTGGAAGAGTGAGGAAAGTAATACTTAATGCTTCAGTATTAAATTTCTTCGTAAAAGCAAAGGTAGCCACTTTATTTATGAGCTAGGCCCATATTATTAACCTTGATTCAGAGTTGTCAAAACTGTGATCATTAAAAAGCCAGTGTCAGAGGTGAGGAGATCAGGAACAGAATCATGCACACACATACAAAATGCTAGCATATTTTTTCTCAGAAAAAAAAATGCAACAAAGTCACTTTTATATATATTTAAAATCCAGGATTCCCATCTTTTAAGCTATGTGCAGAAACTCTCTGCTTTGCTGACTACTAGCTGCTCTACCAGCAGCAGCTATGCTGCTGCAGAAAGCACTTACAAATGCTGATGAAGGCACTGCTGTACTCTTCACTATGACTATGACACTTCTAAGAGTGACATGTGTCCCTGCAGCTGCTGTAATAAATTGTCTATTCAAATGAATAAGCTATCAGGACATGCTGTATTTGCGTTTATCAGCATCAAACATCTTTTCATTAAGTTGTGTTCATAGTACACATGCTAAAATACATTTTTCATCTGCTATTATATAGACTTAGATTTGCATCAATATTTAAAATTCTTAAAAGAAGAAAAAGGTGTTTAAACTGTCATAAATAAATCTAACATCCATCAGTAAGCCTGCAGTAAGGGTGAAGGATGACATAATTCTTTCAAGAAAACTCTTCAAAAGAACCAAAATACATTCTTAGCTGAAGGTTATTCCTGTCTTGAAAAAATGCTTACATGTTTGAATGAAACTTTGGAACCTTCCAGGACAAGATAAGCCTTTAAGATGAGTTCATCTAAAACCTACCCTTTACTATACAAGCTTTCAGAAAGTTGACAAAGTTTATAGCTCACAGAAATAGGACATAGCAGGACTTCCATTAGCATAACCAGCAGAGACCAAATTGAGTGACCCAAATACCATCACAAGGGCAAAGACTGACAAAAGTTTTCTAGTTCTCTGTATTTCAATAGGGGACAAATAATAAAATGTTCTATATCTCTCTTGGCCATCTTCGTCTTCCCTGAGAAAAAAAACATATCCCTTGGAGGGAGGGAAGAAGAAAGTTAGTGACACCACCGCCATTCCATCCTAATCTCCAGCTTTATGTTAATCAATCTTTTCTGTGGTGCAGTAGTTGCTATGGTGAAACTGTTATCTGAATCCCTGATGTTACCCCCTTCCCTTTCTGTTTCTCCTTCGTTTTCTTTTCCTACAGAAATGTCACCAATCTAGTTTTTGCTTAACCTTTGAAAATGGAAAAAAAGATCATCAGTGAAAAAACCTCTCAGTTCTGTTCTAAGCTTTGGGCAAGTTGTCACATGCAAGATGCTACATACTGTAGCTTCTGGAGCTGCTCTTGTCTATTTGTGAGACACAAAACAATATCTCCTGTCACAGACGTTGTTACTTACAGGTCATTTTTTTTGACAGGTTTATCTGCTTTCCACAAGTAAGTGAAGAATTCTGTAGTGGCATTAAAACTGTCACACAGAATACCTGACAGGGAGTCTTAGGGCTGAAGTTAACAGTAATGTGGACAATATACAGATGGATAGCAAAATAATTTTTTTTTTAACTTCATTTTTCTTAATCTGCTTCTGTCTACAACAGCAACTCTGTGAATTACTACTTTTCTCTAAGAGTCTTTTTTCAAGCTACAACAACATTTATATTATTTAGCATTGAATCAAGACATATTCTAGAAGATTAATACCAATTAAATTGGCAAAAAAATGTAAATATATTCTTTTCTTTCCAGCTTATTCCTACTTTGGTCGGTACACTGCACAAATGTGGATGAGAAAATTTACAGGCTTTGCATGATGCTTGACTGTAGTCAGGTCTTTGGGCTGATGGGCATAGGTATGATTAGCTTTTTATCATCATTCAGAATGTCATAACCAACTTACCTACTTACTTCTGTGTGCCTGAAAAAGCTTTAAATAATCATAAAATCCACTCTCTGCAAATAGGTAAGTACACCTGACATGAATGACATGCAATATGAATATAATATGATTTCAAAACTGAGGTTTAAGAATCATACACATAGGAGTATGCATGACATTATTTTATTCAAAATGTTACTATATCCAGTGGCATTATTATTTTTAGTGGCCTGTTATGGTAACTGTAGCATCTCCCTAGGATTGAAAATACATTGAGCAAGTAAATCTGAAATTAAGCAAAAAACAATTATAGATAGTAAAAATTAAATAGTGTGTGATAGTTATGTTTTATTGAGTATTTTGAGGAAAGAATTACTTTTTTAATAAATATATAATATAGAAATAAGGATTACTTTTTTTTAAGGAAGACCAGTGTGAAATTAGGCTGAGTATAAGCTGAGAAAGCTGTAGCTTGTAGAATGCTGCAGAGAATGATATAAATAGAAATATTAATTTATGCTCTGCTTAGTAATATTCAAGGCAGAAATTCCTATATATTGTAGACAATGAACAAATTTGATGAGGCAGGTGTTAAAAACAACTATGACATTTTAAGAGATTGTCTTCCACCATTCTATCCGAAGCCTGTTGCTCTGTTACTACCCAAGTTTAAGGTGAATGGAGTTAGTCTGAAGAGAAACCAAGTGTTGGGAAGCAGCTTGGTCAAGTTTGCATGGTAGCAGACAATGAATATTCACAAACCTTTTTCCAGCTGAGTGGTGGTGCCAATAACCTCCAAATGAGGGGCAAATCCAAACTGTGGCTAGTTAATACATTTCATTGACACAAGATGTTCTCTATTGGGTCACAACTTCCTGAGATTACAAGAAATTTCCTGGTAAATAAAAATGAAAAGGTAATTGTTATATAGTAATGTAATAAAAAATTTTCCAAACAGCAGTCTGGAGAAAAATTCTGTTTCATATTAATTTGTCATTTCAACCAGACAAGTTTAATCACTGACAGAAGGCTCAAATGCTACAATGTAGGCGGTACAGGTTACATGTAGACATGATGATTTTACAGCTAACAAACACTGTATAAAAAACATAATCTTTGAAACATTATATATTATTCCTTTTCTCTTCTCTTACTCCTGTGGTAGGTTTCTAATATATGACTTCATTGTAATCTGCAGGGAAAGCAGAGTTAGCCTCCAAACAATGGGTATCATAGACTAGAAAAACAAGCATAATGAATAGTGGCATAGAAAATTAAAGAACAAATTAAACACTCCAATGCAGATACTTGTCATCACCTTAATGGTTTCTGTTACTTCTGCAAAAAGAAACTAAATCTTTGGAAGAAGGACTTGTTCACTACATGTTTCTTCCAGTCATATTGAAATGACCATGAGTACAGCCAGTTGGAGTTTGTGACTTCCAAGCTCAAGTCCATACAAAAAATTAAGTGGGCATAATCAAACAAATATTTAGTTGAACATTTTTGTAAATATTAATTTAATGTTTACATATATTTTATCTATAAAAACAATAAATACTGTATAAAGAAATATACATATACACTTTATATACACATAAAATACTATATTTATTACTATATAGAATCATGGAATCATAGAATCGTCTAGGTTGGAAGGGACCTTAAAGATCATCTAGTCCAACCATCAACCTAACTCTGACAAAAAAATAAATGAGAAATAAGCAATAAAAAAATCATTAAACCATATTCCTGAGGACAAGATAGAGAGAGACAGCTTGGGTTCAACTGAAGTTGAATGTAGGTTCATTCATAGTAGTCGTACTACTGTGAAACCTGTTGCAGTCTGCTACCCTACTCTTTAGGGCTGAATTTGTTTCTTTATTATTCCACATATGCATTGCTTTCAAGTAAAAAGCCCAAGAAGAAATTTTACAGCTTTTTGTGCATTTTCATCTTTGCATTTAGAAGCATTTGTATAACAAACCTGGAAAAATTCCACGGGAATTAGCATTATGTCCTGGATTAAAATATATAGCTCAGCTGGAGGAAAACACTTGATTACAGCCCATCTCCACTTCTATTTGATTGATAGCTTCGAAATAATAGAGGGATAATAGGAACTTTGTACAGTACTAAATATCCACCCTTGGTATGTTTTACTCACCCAAAATAATATGCAGAACTGTAACATTTTGGCCAATTTATAGTTAGTTACAACTTCATTTAAAAAATGTACAGTGCTTACATGCATGTGGTGAATAAATCAAGAACAATTATTTCAGTGTTCTGTGCACATAGACAATAGAGAAGTACATAAAGTTACACAACTCCTTTTCAGTATGTTTGAATGACCAATACATTCAAATTATTTATGTATGGCATAAAATAAACTTTGCTCCAGATCTGATATAGCCTTTGCATATAATCTCAAAACCAGGACTTTGTGATTTTTAGGAGAAAAAAAAGAGCTTGCTGCATCAAAGGTGAACAAGCAGCCAAGGAGAAGGTGAGGTAAGGATGTGGAAGGGAGATGGAGGATAAGGACTTCTGAAGAAATGAAAGAGAAGAGGAGGCCGATGAAGGAGGGACAGCAGATGCTAGCAAACAGGATGATCTCCAAGTGCTAGGGAAAGGAAGAAAATAAGAGAGCAGAGAAGGAGGGCAATTGGTAACACTAGAAGAAATGAGGTAGTGAAATGCAAAGAAAAAGATCTCTTCCTGTGTTATTTATACAAAAAATAGAGCCCAAAATAATGTCTGGCCTTTTATAAAAATATCCTGAATACAACATCTCAGCAAATCATAAACAAATGGAAATTACTAAGAAATTTTCAAACTGTCGAGGAGCTCGGTTTGTTCACAAAAAATAAAAAAGTGCAATGTTGAGTAATACCAAAGGTCTGCTACTCATTAATCTAGCTAAAAAAAGTAGCTAAAAAAGCATTTGCTACTATGTAAAAATGTAGAAAAAAAACATAGGTTCTCACCTTCCATCCAGTACTGGTTATCAGTGGTTTGTAAGGCTCTCCAAATTTGCAGGTTTCATGGGGGTCATCATGGTTGATAGTCACTGACAGGATTTCATTCTTGTTTGTGGATTTTCCTAACTTCCTTTTTAGCCTCTGTGCATTCTGACCTTTACAGAACCCTAAGACAATGAATCCTGCAACTTGACTTTGTGTTATATGAAACAATATTTCCGTTTGGTTTAACTTTACTAGTTACTTCATATATTTTGCCATACAAAATTATATTTCTACCTTTCTTCACATTGCAATATTGCCATACTTTGGGAATAAACCGTAAGTGGCAGAGAAATAGATTAGAGGCTCTAACAGAGAAGCATGATTGTTTTTTCCTATTTCTCTCAAGTCTTATGCGTAGCAAAAATGATCTTTAAAGATCAGAGATATCATTCACATTTGTTACCACGGTCACATACAGCGGAACTTAGAATTTCCAGATCATTATGCTGGGCTATAGGAACACTGATTTCTGATAAACAATATCTGTGTCAGTAACTTTATGAGCCTAAACTATGAATTCTTAGATGCTGTGACAAAGATTATCAGCATATTATTATTTGGAAGTTCTTCCTGTAATTTTCCTTTCCAACAAAAATAAACATAATAAAAAACCTTCTCCAATTGTATTTATATCATTGTAAAAGTATCAAATAAATAAAATTTTTGAGCACCAGCTAGAGTCTTTGTAGAACATATTCAATTCAACATGTTGATAAATTAAAAGCATGAAGAAATAAGCATTTCTGTGCTATCACAATTCTTCAAAGTATTTTTTTTTTCCAGAGCCAGTACCAGTTAAAGTGATGTCTGAAAACATGTACAAGATACTATAGAAATTTTCATTAGAATGAAAATATTCATCTTCAATCTGAACTGACAAGTATCCTCAGGATTAAAGTTTCCCCAACTGATAAAGACATTTCCAACCAAGTTTTGTTGACTGTAGCTCCAATACAGCATATTACACATGAATTTAGGCTAAGATACAATTATCAGTCAAAACAAACAAATAAATTTTCAGTCTTCTGGATATATATGTGTGTGTTTGTGTGTGTAGCAAAACAAAGGAAAATATATATATTCAGCTGAAGTGGTTTTTGTGGATGGATGGATAAGTATATTTTTTGACACACACACATATATATTTTGCAATTTCTGTGTAAAAATATAGATATCTGGGTATATAGTATTATAATGAACTCATATTTTTAAAGCATTCACACTTTATAACAAGAAATAGAAAAAATTCATCCTGAGGGAGTTCACCACTACAAATATACTTTTATTACCCAAGATGAAATATCTTTTGTCACAGGGGATAGTGTATATTTGTAGTTGAAAATTATTTTCCCTTAAAAGGAATGTAACTTCACTCTTGCAAAGTATTAAACCATCTGAATGCAGGTGGTAATACTCTCCTCCTCCCAGAAAAAAAAAAAAAAAACAACCCAGAAAACCAAACAAAAAAAACAGACGCCTGTCATAAAATAAGTAAAATAAAATGAAAGTGAAATGTCTGTCATGGGATGAAAAAGCCTGCGTAATGGTAGTTAAAGCATAATATGTTTAAGCCTGGAGATATACTGAAGTGCAGATGTGTCAGTCCTTGACTAAAAACAAACTAATAATTGTACTATAAAATCACAGCTGCAGGGTTTTAGAAGCAGCTGAGATTACATCAGTTATAATGTGCCATCCAAGGTCTCATATCATAGTCTGTAGCTGATTTTTTTTTTTGGATTAAGAAGCTTTTTTACTCAGAACTGTTGCTAAGTATTCCAAATGCAGGCTTTACTTTTCTAATTAAGAATAATAATTTGTGAAGTTTCTATGTGGGCCTTCTTGTTTGTTTGTTTTTTTAATTTACACAGGATCTGAAACCATACACAGTGATAGACCTTGTCTTCCACAACTTCCCATCCTGCCTGAAAGCATTCTTCCTACTCTTGCATAACTGTTGGGCAACCAGTACTTTGCATTCTATCAAACCCTACTATTACCATTGCAGAAAGCAATAAGGATGAGGGAAATCATGCTGCCACAAAGAAAGCTACTCTAGGTTAAAGGTCTCATACACAAAAGCTTGGATATGGCTACGCCACAGACTTCCTGAGTTATGTGGGACAGGTTGAAGGAGACATTATTGTATTTATAGGTTGCCACTGAGAAACTAGTAACTACCTCGGCCTTAGACTGTGGAGCTCACCACTACATTTTACACACAGTTACAATCTACCCACCCCAAACTGCTAGAGGAGAGACAAAACTACTTTTCCAAGTGAACTGAAGCAGAAGATACTTTCATAGAAAATTACCTTCTTGCCTAAAGAAGCTTGAATACACTTATACGTTTCTCCTGGGACAGCATAAAAGATGTGTCAGCACTCGTGAGAGGTAACTGCTCCTTCACTCTCTCCAGACGTTAACTTTTTTAATCTACTTTCATTTTTTCCAGATGAAGAAGTGATTTTCATTTACATTAAGTATACAATAACGATTCTCTGTTACAGTTTTTCATTTAAGTGTAGCTGGGAAAAATACTTTTGCTACATGCTTCTACCATTTACACTATCTTATGCTGCTATAATAGGCCGTGTAGAAGACATCTCAAATTCATGAACTGGAATAAAGAGAGAAAGTCTGGGGATAGGAAAGACAATGTTTAGCCATGAAGAATGCTTTCTATTTTCTGAACATGTTTTAGTTTTATGTCACAGAGGGTAATATTACAATAGAGAACTGTTAGACATTGTATTGAGAGAGAGAACAGTTCCATGAAAAACCTAACAAGAACCCGACAAGGAAAATTTGCAAGAAGAAAATAATATGTAAAAGTGAAATACTTTTTTTCTTTTCAAAATGATGCTAATTTTAACTAACTTTATTTTTGGAGTAACATTAGCTGTAGAAAGGAAAAAATATTACTGCCTGTTAATCAGCAAGAGCTGGAAGCACAATGTTTATGCTCATAACAAATGATGTTAGAAAAAAATGAAAATCTCTACATTTCAGCAATAATACTATTCAACATTCAAGTGTCATATACATACTTTAAAATGGCAGAAAACTGTAATTTCTCAGCATACTTTCACTATTAAAATGCAAATGATGCATTGACAACATATTTAACAGCTCTGTTTAGGAAAGAACTGATTATGTTTATACTGTTAAGGGGAAGCTTTTCCAAATTACTGTCTATGATTTTCCTTAAGACTTGTGCTAAGTAAAACATAGTAACAATATATTATAAAATCTGATTATAGGCTCACATTGTAATTTGCAAAACAAGTTTTTTCTTCATTTTTCTCTGTTTATTTCAAGTCCTACTTATTAGTGTTATTGTTTTTTTTAATAAAAATCTTCCTTCTAAGTATCATGCAACAGCCTACAATTGTGAAATGTAAGCCGTAGTCTTATTTTATGGTAACGTTTTATTTGTCTCCTGAATTTTACGTTTTGTCTAATTGCAGAGAACAAAACCATGAGCAGGCTAAAAGCCAAAGTACAACATTGAACCAGTTAGGGGAAAATGCATCTACTGCAACATTCTTTGTCTGAATGCAATTCACAGAAAACACATGGGTTTTTTTAGCTGATCAAGTATAGTACCTCCAATTTAAATTTCATTAACTCCTGCAAACATCCTGGAAGAGTTATCCTAGAAAGAGACAGAAAATGAACAAGTGAAAGTGAGCTAGTCCAAGTTATTTCCATTTCATTCACTTGATTTTCTCCAAATAAACAGTCCAACTCTTTAAACACGATTAATTAACATTAGGATGTGATCTGCATTTCATATTTGAATTGGGAAACAACTGCAAACTTTTGCAGAAATTCTGTAAGGCTGTAGGCCAGACTGGAGCCTTTGGCTGTTTATCTACAGGTGAGCAAGAGAAATGAAGCATTTGTGCAACATCACTGGAATTTTTCCATTGCTGTTAGGAATAAGAGCAGAGAACCACCATACTACAGAAAATCCTCCCCCAGAGAAAGAAAATAAATATAATAAAATAATAAAACCACAGACAAATTCAATAAAAAGTGTCTCAAAATTATGAAAAACGTTCACTATGCAATATCATTAATGTTATATGAAAGTGACACAACAGTCAGCAGATGTAAAGTGCAAGGTGTAACCCTTGCCTACCCTATTCCAAACCTGCTTGATGGTTTGGAAAAAAGTCACAAAGAGATTCTCCTGTTCACCCATCTCTGTGTAATCGCACTCACATTGTTGTTACTGCAGATTTACTCTCTTTTGCCTCAAGGGAACTAGAGCACCATGACTCCTAGATAGACACCAGGTCTCACTCAGGGTTAGAAGGAAAAATGGTGAATTTCTCCTATTTATTATTTTCTTTTCCTCCCTGACTCCATATTTATAGCTTATTTTGTACTGAAGCCATCCAACTTAAGAGCATTTTCTGATCTACAAGACACAAAACATACTGCTTAGGCAGATTTATAATTTTTACTAGTTTTAAGAAATGATTCATTCTACAAAAAATGAAGTAGTTAAAGCATGCTCTCCAGAGGCTTTTGCTGTTATCATTGGGCTATATCGTAACAGACAATAAATTATAATCCTTTAAATTTTTTTTTTCTAATAAATGTTCTTTGCAACAGTTTTAACCGTAATCACAACTCAAGTAATTTTTTTCTTCCTTTATTACTTATCTTCTATAACTGTACTCTGTCAGTCATTTACACGGAGATTGTTCCATGCAGCAACTGAAATTTTCTCTTTCAACATTCAAGGTTCTACAGAATGGTTTACTTGAAAAGGGGTGATTTATGTCAAATATTTACAATTCAGTGAATTTCCGTAGGGGACCGTTCCTAGGAATACATCAAAAAAAAAAAAATGAAAAAGAGAAACCTAGAAGAATGTAGTTTATGGATTTATAGCAAGGTTACTATTCTCAATCTAGACAGTGTGAGTACTTTATCCATATAGAATAGTATTGCTTTGTTAAATTGGTTACTGTATCTCTAGTTTGTTTTGCTTTGTGGGTTTGAGTTGCTGTGTTGGGGCTTTTTTGTTTGGTTTTGGTGATTTGTTTTTTTTTCTTTTATCCAACAGTGAAATTAAGTTCTTAACTGAGCTTCACCAACTGTGCTTTTTTCTGAGCACTCCCACCACCACCAGCTACTGCTCTTGACTGCTTCTCTGTAACAGGCTTAATCTGTAGGAACAGAAGCTTCAAGTGCACAAAACAAGCAAAACACTCAAAACTATGAAGGGCATGTTGGAAGGGGATTACCACTACAGTATTTGATAAAAGACTTACAAAGTAGTGTGAGAAAAGGACACAAATGTAAGAGCAAGCCAAAGACAAGTCTATGGTATTAATGCTTCATTAGAAAAACTGTCCAGACACCTCAATTTTAATTTTCTGATACATTTCCTAGAAATTATTTCCAGTAAGGAGGAGAATTTCAATGCTAGTGTATGCAGAAATATCACCACCATAAAATCAGGCTTACTTTAGCCATAAAATAATATTAACTTATACCATTTAACTAACTACTTTTTATTAATAACATATAACCTCCCAGTGAATCAAATCACGCCTTATCCAATAAGTAAAAGGTATGTTAATGTAATTTCAAGGCAATTGAAGAATTAAATATAAATCAATAAAATAAATCAAACATCTATCAGGAAATCAGTGTTTTAATGCATAGTAGACAACTGTACTTGCTCATTTGACCATCTTTGTTCAAATCTATACATATATGATCCTAAGTATATGTTTATCCTCCCCTCAAGGAGAAGCTGGCTCCAGCAGAGCCCTCTGGAAAGGGAGGAGGCCACTCATGGCCCCAGGGAGCTGTCATCAGAGCAGGAGAGGTTGCAGAGCTGGCAAGAGAGATCCAGCTCGGAGGCTGGAGCTCATGCGGAAGCTAAGAGGCAGCAGAGAGGATGAGTCTGGCAGCAAGGCCACACAGTGGAAAGACCTCTGGGACAGAAGGGAAATGAACAAATTTTGCTGTTCAGGAAGTAACGACTTAATTGAACTGAAACACGGAAGGAAGTTCCAGTCTACAGGGACCCAATGGACAGCAGAAGATGAATATACTAATCTACTTCTGTTCTGTTCATTCATTGCTTTGATTTCTCTTGATTTTGAAAGTTAATACTCTCATTTTCACATTTTTATTTTTGAATTTTAGGGTTTTTTTAATCTAAACCCTTTTGGTCCTTTTTGGAAGTTTCTCTAGGAGGAATTTCAAACACATATGTTCTGTAGCAGTGGCCAAATCACTATCACAATTTATATCTGCATAGATACAGAGAAAGGCTACAGCTGCACAAAGCTCACAAAGGATAAAAACTAAGATCATATCCCTTATGAAATGACAACAAAAAAGATAGAAACTAGCAGAATGTTTCAGTAGGTGATGTGGTGCTGAGGTAAAATAACAATTTCACCTTCACTGTCATGAAACAAGCAGATAGAGTAAAAATCAACTTATTCTTCCCTCTTTTCAATTGTTTCCATATCATTCATGTTATTTCCAGGGTGGCTAAAATATAATTTGTAGTATTTTCCTATTCTTCAAGCTAGAAATAGCAATGTTGGCACTTTCATTGCCCTGCAAATATTACTCTGACTTAAATCCTAGAATAATGGTCCCTTTAATACCTTATTAATAGATTTCAGCTTCTTGAATAGATATATTTCCTTAAGTTTTTCTGCCTTTCATGTTACTTTCCAGGTTGGTAACCTTACTTTCTTCAGCCTTGCCTGATTTCCATTATTTTCCTTCTCATTCTCTTCCAGTAACTTTGTTTCATGTTCAATGAAGTTGCTAAGCCCTGTTCATACCTGTTTTGTGTCTATTGGTTTTGTCCACATTAAAATTCATTTTTATCCATCCATTTTCTGCTGTATTTCTTCATTCTCTAATCTTCCCCAAGAAACACAGTATCGTTTTTACCTGGGTTTCCTTTCTCTACACAAACAAAAATAATCTAGATTTTGCTTTAACATCAAAGACATAAACAAGGAAGTCACTTGCTGCTGTGTACACACTTGTTCTTGATTTCATTCTGCTTTAATATCTTACCACTCCAAACTCCTTCTCATTCTCTCTTTTAAAAAATTAAAATATGCATATGTCAACTGAGTTCCCTGCCATTGCTTGTCAGACTATCTGCTTTTTCTTACTTTTTGAAGAAGAGGTTTTACTTTCAACTCTTGACCTCTTCAGAAAAAAACCTCTCCCTGTCTGCTTTTTTTATTTCTTTTCAAGATTTCAGGAAAAGTATACTGCAAACTCAAATCAAGTCATCCCTAATTAAGTGGTACAACTAGGTAATGTTTTGGTATTCAGTATTGCACCTTCTTTACGGAAATAAAGAAGCATTCACGATCTTGTTAAGTGAAACACCACGTTAGCAACCTAAAAAAAATTACACTGACATAATTCTCTAATTGTCTAGTTTACTCTTTTCTTGTAACAAGATTACTTTGACAATTTGTTCTCTTTGTAAATGTTTTCTATTTAGATTAGGTCATTATTTCCTTGTTGATGAGTTGTGGGTAGTATTATCAATTGCCATCACAGCACCATCGTTTGGTTTGATGCAGACTAGGGAAAGATTAGAAAGACAGTGTATTGCCCCATAGCTTTTCAAGATGAAGACATGGCCCATGTACAAATGTTATCAGGTTACAAAGGAGTAGGAGAGTGTAGTCTTTGACTGAGCCAGCAAATGATCATTTGTATCCCCTTCATATTTCTAATGATGGCCTGCTTTCCTCTCACTGAGGTTTCTTCATCTTTTATTTTAGCTTGTGTATTGCAATTGAGAGTTTGAGTACAATGAGGTTTCTTCATCTTTTATTTTAGCTTGTGTATTGCAATTGAGAGTTTAGCAGACTCCTTTTTCATATATGATTGTACTTTTTTCTTGTTTCCTTGTTCCTACAACAATTTCTTCCTGAACAAATGGCTTCAAGTTTGCTCAAATACAACTTTCTCTGAGTGACTTTCTTCATTGGTACCCTTACTTCTATATTTAGAGTTGTGTGTAAATGAATATGGCTAGCTTTATCCCACCCAGTTAAATGTTTTCATTCCTTGGTTGGCCTTTAGGTTGATCCCCCAAGTTCTGGTAAAGACACTGATTTGACATTGACAGTAAATGGGATAAAAATAAACAGGAAGTAAATAATGTTATTATTTCTAACAGAACTTAATGAATAAAGTATTAAACAACCTTAGCTAAATTATTGAAATAGTTTTCTGCTAAAATAGGGAGGTTGGGAACATGTAGGAGATTGTGATAAAACTTTCTGCAACTGCAGTACAAATCAAAAACAGAAAGAAAAATAAGTAACTGGATAAATCATGCATATCAAGATCTACTCTTTTTTTTTTTCCCCTTTTGATTGAGATTAATATTTCATATACCTTCACCGTAACATGTCAGGACAACTGCTGTTGTAAGGCTTGAGCTGAAATGAAAACTGTAATTTGAGATTCCACAAACTTTCAATTTCTTCTAATAAACTAACAGCCAAGGAGAGCCACAATTGTAAGTTACACAACCAAAAATGTGGGGAAGAGAAGGTGTATTCAACAACCTCACTTTTAAAGGTTAAGAGAGGCAATCATTACAGAGCAGGTAAGGGGCAACATCCACTGCAAAAGAGAAAGGTTCTAAACATAAAAATAAAACAAAGGTGGCAAAAGTAGAGTTTCCATCATGGCTTTCCTAAAAGAACAAAAACTAAACACTGTGCCCAAAGTTATTAAGTACAAGATTATACCTTGGACACACAGAGTAAAAATAGCCACAGATAAATCAGAGTTGTACAGATGCAATTTTAAATGGTTCATTTTAAAATGTTTTGTGAACCTTTATTTTTACTCTGAGTAACACCTTAATGAAAATCTACTTTTTATTAAGAATAATGAAAGCAAGGAATTAATAGAGGAAATAAATAGCATAGAGGTGAGTCTATTAACAGCAACTTGAACAAACTGAAGAAAAAATAATAATCATCTGATATTAGAAAGATATTCTAAAGCTATCTTAAATCTGACCTAGAGAGGAACCTTACTATTCTTGTTTCAGTGAAGTCTGGCAGCATGTATGACTATTGTTTCAATTCTAAGATTCTTCTTTTTCTATATGATCCATTATATTAAAAACTGATTCTGATGCTAAAACCCAATTAAACTCTAATTATATGTAGTTTCCTCTGCAGTTTAAAGTATACCAAAGCATAACAATGTTTAATGCTAACGTATCACAAGGGACCAGATACTTCATTGCACCCCTCCATGGAGGAGAGCTGCAGAGGGAGATGAGAATTAGCAGTATTAAGGTATTTTCTGCCATGTGCTTAGTGATTGCATTTTTGTAGGGCTTGAATAGCTACATTGTGAGCTATATAATTGAAGAAAAAGATAACTTATATTCTGCAACTGTTAACTTATAATTATGTAAGTTGTAATTACTGCAACAAAGAGAAGCTACAGTATGGAAAATGGGCAAAATTAAATATTTCTGTCCATTTTTCAATGTTTGTATCTAATGTGCTTATTATTCAAAAGTACTGATCTATAGTTAGCTCTTAAAATGCTACTCCTTCAGTGCTGGCAGCCACAGCAATTGTCCAGCACCCCTGATTAGTTTGCAAAACGTATGTGTCTTCTCCTGCCCACATACTCCTTATCACCAAGACCCCACATCAAGCATCTTAGTTAATTCCACATGCTCTGATTTCAGACCCTGGTTTTCCTAAAATGCTGGAGAAGATCCTGCCACAAGAGGCTCAGAATATTGTCAAACTCCTGCTTCAGCAAGATCAGCTGTATTAGACTGGATATATGGTATGAACAGGCTACTCATAACTTTTCCTTGTCCAGTTAAAACATGTTGAATGGCTGAAGGGAGGAAAAAAATATTATAAGAACAAACTCAAGGCAAATTTCCAGTTGTGTTACATTAGTTCCACTCTCTGGGAGACTGCCTACTTGGTGTGCCAGGTAAAGTTATGCCTTAAAAAGAACAGGGTTTGACTGGCACAGAGCAGCATAACAGAAAGAAGGAAAAGGGAGGAGGAAAAGAGGAAAGAAGGCGGCTTTGTCTGTAATACCTACAGCTTCTTTTGTGGCCCACAAGCCAGGAATTTCTCTGAAAAGAAACCTTAAAAGCTCTATGTATGGCTTAATATACATTCTTTTCTTTACCTTTCCTTCTGAAGCAGCAGCATTACTAGCACCAGGCCAGAAAGGAACACTGAAGTGCAGGATCTCTGTGTCAATGGCACAAGTGGCTTGCCTGAAAATCTTGTCGATTCTGAGCAGTTTAATAGAGTCAGAGAAGCTTAAGAAAATCTCTTCTACTACTATAGAGGATTCATCAAGAGTAAGAACTCTCATAATTTTCCAGAAATTAAGAAGAAAGGCAGGGGTGTTATTGAACAGATAATTAAAAAAAAAAAAAGCCATATAAAGATGCTTTGAAATTTACCTCTCCCTTAAAGGATAGATCAGTAATTGCAGAAGTGCAAAAGTCAAGACAAATGAGCTCACTGATGTGAAGTCTGCCTGTTTCTCACATTAAATCCAGTTCTTTGAATACTGATTGTCATTATTTTTCTCCAGTTTTAGGCTTTTGTAGTCTTTTAGACACCAGTATAAAACTAAACTGATTCAGTGGTGAATGGTGTCCTATATGGCCCCTCAGACAAGTATGTATGAAGCAGACGCATTTCTGTGAATTCTCATAGATATTCTGTCTTCCCAAGCCTTTTATATGTGATGTTGTGGTAAACAGTGCATAACATAAACATAAGGAGATGCATTGTTTTACCAGGCTGAAGTGTTATGATCTAATGTGAGCATTTAGTTCTTAGCAGTTACCACTAGACAGGAAATGATACTAGTGAACTACAAAACGCTAATGAAATAGCTAAAAGTGACCAAGCCTAAATTTCCAATGTCACAGTAACATAAGTTGAAAGGAATATATTCCCCCAACAGGAATAAACCCCCAACAGAGGGTTTAAATGAGACAGAGGTACAGGCCTGTGATTATATTATCTGTCTCTGAAACCACGTAAGTGAAAATTTCTTAATAAGGCTTTACATAATGCTCCTTGTCATAATATCCATGTGAAAGTCCTGGAATTCCAGTTTAAAATAATTTTCAGGTCTATATAGATGGATTTTTTTAAAAAATGCTGACATATATGCCACAGTTTAATATTTTTTACTTAAAATATACAACCATCCCACCCAAAAGTAATGTCTAGAACTCACAAAGTGAAAAATGTTGAGTTTATGAGTTTCTCAGAAGTTAAAAAAGACACAGGCATTTAGGCAATAAACAAAATAAACAACGAATGTAAAACTTACTTAAGTTGAGAAATGCCACTGTATCAATACAACCCTTTAGGTAAACTGGCTTTAAGATGTGTAATGAAACTACTTATCCTATAATAATTGATTGTGAGGTAAGCTTTACCAAAGCAAAGAGACTTCATGAACCAAAGAGCTTCTATCTAACCTTCTAAAATGAGAACATCACTATCTTGTAGCACAGATAATTTTTTCCCTCCAAAGTAATAAAAATCTTTTAAAAACAAGCATTTTCAAGGGTGTGTGAAACCATAGCACTTCCATATCCCTGAAGGCTTAGAGATATTTTGTTGCACTTCTGATTTCCACATTCCAAATTTGCCAGTGGTGTTGTGATGACCTTGTGATATCTCCCATAACAATCAGATCTTGAATTTAATTCCATGGAAGTGTTCAAGACATTACTTTAAAAAAAAAAAAATAATTCCACTTTATATTAAATTTTTGTTCTCTAAACTGCAGAAATAATAGATAAATGCTGATAAGCTTTACGTAGAAACAGTAAAAACATGCTGCACACCTAAGATATTTTTTACACGAGCATTGTGACAGTACAGTTTTCCTTTATACTCAATTTACTTTTAAAGTTTTGCCAGAGAGCATAAACACCCTTGTTATTCTTGTATTGAATTTTTTTAATCTCATTCCGTACAGCAGTGAAATGATTTAAACTCAGATCTGCTGAGTGCAAAATGTGTTGTGGTTTGTCTTGTTTTTAATGTAAGTCCCAGAGTATGAAAAATGGAAAGAGAATGCTGAAATGATTGTTTAACACAGTAACGTTTCCTACCTTAGTTCACCAATTCTTTGCAGTCTCCAGGCCCACTTTGAGATCCACTGGGGGTTTGGGCTCAGCGATTACAGTGAATTTCTGAAGTTATGCTTTTTTGTCACATAGATTGGTTTTTTTCTCAGTAAAAAGGGATGTGATTGTTTCTAGAGAGAAAAAAATAAACAAAGTCGTAAGTTTTTACAGTATTTGAATAAAACAGCCCATTACAGAGAGGAGAGAACAGGTTTTGATTTGTCAGATGAGAAGTTACTACATTCTCACCTTTTACAGCAGATGTGTCAACTGGTGAACACTTCTGGTGAAGACTGTATGGATAAACGTTGGATATGCTGAGGGATGGTAAAATGCAGAAATAAAGTTCTTCCCTCTCATATTGCCCGAGTCAGAGTTTATAGAGAATAGCAAGTTGATCCAAAGTCACAAGGCAGTGCCCATTCACTCCAGCACTGCTCTGCAAACAGAACAGACACAGGATGTCATAAAGAAATTGCTACGTCTTGTATTAGCCTTGCTGTAATCTTACATCACTAATCATAGAGGACTTTCATAGAAACATAGAATTGTCCAGGCCAGAAGGGAGCTGCAAAGGTGATCTAGTCCAGCCTCCCCGCAGGACACCCCCAACTAGACCAGGTTGCCCAGGGCCTTGTCGAGCCTCACGAAGGGAAGGGGCGTCAACCGCCTCCCTGGGCAACCTGTTCCAGTGCTCCACCACCCTCACAGTGAAGAACCCTCTCCTAATCTCCAATCTAAATCTGCCCTTTCCCAGCTTAAAGCCATTGCCCCTCGTCCTGTCACTGCAGGCCTTTGTAAACAGGCTCTCCCCGGCCTTCCTGTAGGCCCCCCTCAGGTACCGGAAGGCCGCTATTGGGTCTCCCCAGAGCCTCCTCCAGGCTGAACACCCCCAGCTCCCTCAGCCTGTCCTCGTAGCAGAGGGGCTCCAACCCCCCGATCATTTTAGTGGCCCTCCTCTGGACCTGCTCCATCACGCCCATGTCCTTTCTATATTGAGGGCTCCAGACCTGCATGCAGTACTCCAGGTGAGGTCTCACCAGAGCAAAGTGGCAGAATCACCTCTCTGGACCCGCTGGCAACACTTCTTTTGATGCAGCCCAGGATACGATTGGCCTTCTGGGCTGCAAGTGCCCGCTGCCTGCTCATGGCCAGCTTCTCGTCCACCAGCACCCCCAAGTCCCTTTCCTCAGAGATGCTTTCTAATACCTCATCCCCTGGTCTGTATTGATACCGAGGATTGTCTTTCTTGCTTAGTTCAGACTAATTTTCTCTGAGCCATATGTTATTTTGTTTTTATCTATGATAGAATCATAGACTTATTTGGGTTGGAAGGTACCTTTAAAGGTCATTTAGTCCAACCCCCCTGCAATGAGGGGAACCTGATCTTCAACTAGATCAGGTTGCTCAGAGCCCTGTCCAACCTGATCTTGAATGTTTCCTGGGATGAACCGTGCCCACCACAGTTAAAAGTGACAAATAAAAAAAAGCCATTATCATAGCCACTTCTGATCTGGAAGCAAAGAACATCTGAAAGCCTGGTTGAACGCACAGTGATATCACTAGAAAGATATTCATTTGCATTAATGGCACTGACTCTATGTTTGACTTCAAATCTTAAGGAAAAAAAAAGGACATATGGTACTATTTAGGTTGACATAAATTGACCTGAAATAAATCAGGATTCAAAATCATCCTGTTCCAGACAATAATTTGAAATGCAAGTTAATTGAGAAATAGTTGTATAAAAGAATTTGAGACAGAAATCATACAGGAGTAAGACAAAAGTTATGTTATTTTTATGTGCAGATTTGGTGTACCAGAAGCAAGTTTATGCACGAGGGAAAAAAGCAGACAACCCTTTCAGGTATGGATTGGTGATTCAGAAATATAACTTGGAAAACTCCAAATCCTGAGGGATGATTAATCATTTTGTAGTTTGCCATTAATTATTTTTAGCTGCTTTAATAAAGACAGAAAATCCATGCCTTGTCTACTGAGCAATGCAAGAAAATAAAGATTATGAAAAGTTTTTGAGGTTCATATTTTCCAAAAATGCTTGAAGTACGCAGTCATTGTTTTTACAGTGCTACTTTGATTTCTGGAGCAAGATTAACCTTTTATATCCATTACTCCATGGTGCTAGGTTCCCTTCTCCTTGCTATTACAAAACTGAGAGAAATTCATCTTTTCCTTGATTTAAATACCTGTGGTATGAAAAGGACCAGAATCATTATAAAGGTATTTGTAATCTTGGTTCACAGACTATCATGGTTATTATGAAAGATCTCCCTCAGAATCTTTTACCTCTTCCCTATATTCCACAAAATAGTCAAAGTCAACCCTTCAGTCACAGTTCAATCTAAAGAGTAGAGCTTAACTTTACAGAAAATTCACAAATTATTTTTCAAAAATGATTTTTTTCAAATAAACTATCAGCCTCAGGCTTAGCCGAAGGACTTTATTCCTTTAGAATAACATTAAAAAAATATATATTTTTCCAGGAACAGGTATGGAACCAGACACAATTATTTCTATAAAATGCTAGAGATCCAGGAACTACTTACATATTTATTTAGAATAGAATAGTTCAGTTGGAAGGGACCTACAACAATCATCTAGTCCAACTTCATTTATTTATTTATTTTCAAAAAGCAAGTGATCCCATCTTATAAAGAGTCTACATACTTGCCAAATATCAAAAACGTCCAAGAAAATCAGTGGGACTGAATAGTACTTGAAGTGAGGCAGATGCTGAAGTCCACATTGCCTGGCTTGTATTTTAAAAAAAAGGAAAAGTATCTGTAATATTGATAATTGTCATGTAACGTAAAACTTAATCATTAAGTTTCAAACTTTCATAAAGTTTGAACACCTGTGAAATACCAGGTAATGAATGGCAGCAGTATCTATCAATGTTTTGAATATTCAATAAAGAGTGACAATTAGGAAAAGAGGGTCACTAGGTACACTAAAGTTTAAAATAAAACACTTGATTCTAGCCCCTAACAGTTATACTTAGGAAATTACAGTTCCTGTGGCTTAAGTGAGAGCAAGGACACGTGATTACATCACCAGGGAAATCTCATGAGCCCTGAAAATATTCTGTGGTAACAACCTAATATTTATTGTTAGTTTTATTTTAAAATATCTTATACACCAAGAAGCACTCTAACATTTCCCTGTAAAACTTGAATAAATTATCTTTTCACAAGGTCCACTCCATTAGGTGTGAATTCTACAATGTCCTAAGAATTGATCCATGATACAAAACTAATATAAATAGCTATTTAATGGAAAGAAGATACTTAGAAAAACTTGTAATAAAACTGGCAATGAACTTCTTATGTTGAACAGAAGCCAAATAAATCTCTTTGATTTTAATATGAAGTACACATCACGACAGTAATTGCATATGTGGAATGGCAGAGATGCCATATATAGCCCTATTATTGCCTTGCCATTAAGCCATTAGCAATTCAAAGAGAATTCAAAAAATTACATTAAGCCAACATTTGAAAGCTACTTTTGAAACTGAAAAAAGGAAGACACATACACCCTAGTTAAAATAGAAATCAGAAAGCAATGGTTTAGGACAATAACCAACTATTACTGGAGGATGTAAATCCTTCACTAATTAAGTGAAAGGAAGAGATTAATGGGTCCAGGAAAGTAGGAACACTGATAAGTTTAAAGAATAAAAATAGAGGTCTTAAGAGAAGAGAGAAAAAAAAACAGAAAAAAAAATCTCCAAATTATGATAGCGTAAATTATTTAACTTTGAAACAATGTCTTAAGAAAACCAGAATAAATTATATAATTTGCATAATACAAGTAATATGCTTAACTCAAAGAACTAGAAAGCGTATTGGTCCTGCCCCTCCCAGAACGCAACTGGAAGCAAGCTGACAAGCTGACCTGCTTTTCTGGCTTCAGCAGCTATTATTTTGCACTGGTAAAACATCCCAAGGCCTAGTAAGATTATCAGAAACTATTAGACTGGACTAATTAGCTGAGAAAAGAAAGACAAACTAGTATATTTTAAGAAAGCATTCCTTTCTTATACCTGTTGCTATTATACCTTAGATAGCTATTATATCCATCAACAAGTTTTCAGGCAAGACTAAACCTTTCCAGTATTTCAGATGCATACATTTCCTGTATAAAAGATACCAGTAATTATCAAAAGGTAGAAAAGGCGCTGAAAAAAGAGATAAGTCCTACAATATACTGTTATTTTTGAGTGCCTGAAGCATAGGGGGCTAGGCACAACATTTTTCCTCCTTTTGTAAGTAAAATCTCTACTGGCGTATTGTAATCCACAGAAATAAGGCAAAGGTGATTCTTCTCACAAACTACAAAGGACAAAAAATACATACGAAGCAGAACTTACCCCTTTATCTGTACTGTACCACCAAGAAAACTAACTTACAGCACCAGTAACAGGTATATTTAGCAGCGCCATAGATTATCTGTTAAGTAGAAAACTTCTCATGGATGTTCCCAACTCAGTTGTCATCACTAGCAAATACAGCAGTTGTTTAAATACAAAAGTGATAGTAGGAAAGTATTTTTAGCTGCCTTAAAGGGTACAGCAATCAAAAACAGCAGAACTCACACTATATGGTGTGTCAAGGCTTTCTTGTGTACCAGCTTGCCCGGTGTCAATTGTCACCACACTACTGTTCGAGAATCATCGCCATAGGAAAACATTTATTTTACTCTAGTCAAAATTACTTCTTACCTTTTGTCCTTTATCACTGACTTTCAACTACATTACAGATAGTATTTCAGCAATATCTCTGTTGTAGTTGAACCACGATCAGTCACAGCATCCTTTCCATGTGATATAACTGCCAATTTCAGACCTCTTACACTTCATTAGGTCCTGTTCAAAATGTTTGTCATTGATGAAAAATGATACTACAGATAATTTTATTTCTCTTAAAAGTTCTTACGTTTCCTTTTCCCACCACACAAATCCCCACCACCACCACCAGCCCTCTCCCCCCCTGCAACATTCTGGTATTGTTACCTGTTCTTGCAGAGATGGCGTCTCTTTACTAAACTTTGGGTTGACAAGCGTCCTTCCTGATTTGAAAGGGTGGACTACACAAAAATCTTGTGACCTTCTGTTACGTGACATTATGTCCCAGGCAACGGCAATGAAGTCAGTAAGAACAGAACAGAGGACTGTAGAGTGAACATACACCGAAACTTAGACATTTTTACATTATTTGTTTTGTCACTTGGATGGTTCATCTATGAAATATCATTGTCATGGTCTAATTATTCCTATACAGATGGCCTTCTATGTTGTGTTCAATTGGCCCACCAAAATTCCATTTCTATTTTGGGAACAACTTCCATTTTGATGTAATATCTTCTTCAATATTTAAAAAATAAAAAAAAAAAAACCAAGCAGTTGAAGAAGTACTTACAAATCTTAATATGTAAAAGTAAGGATTTTTTCCTGAGAAAGATCATCATTGACAAGAGCTAAATTAAAATAATTTAAAAATCACACACAATTGAGATCTTAGTCTTTTAAATAAGACAGTCCTTTTGCACTTAAAGGAGTATCAGCAAGATTATGTGGTCACCCCTACTGCAGTGTAGGTTAGATTAAGACAAGACATAGCATAAGGTATACAATTAAAAAAAAAAAAAGTATCAGCTTTAAAATTTTATCTTTTTTTTTTTTTTTAAACAGGAAGAAAAACAACCTCTGAAATTGATAACAATTTTCCATGCCTCAAACAATATGGTAAAATCTGCATAGAGCCGGAAACAAAGGTAATGTATGACCATGAGAAATGGTTGTTTAGGACTATACATTTTCATAGGCAACAATGACATTTGAACATTCTGAAGTTGGAGAATGGTGATTTTCTAGACTTCTGAGGGGTATTGCATACAAACACATTGAGATTTTCTAGAAATATAATTGGTTAAAAGTAAAGTGTATTGCTGCAACAGGACATGAAAGGTAAGGAAAATATTAAGTAAAGCTTGCAAGATCAGATAGCAATACATCTTGTTAGGCCAACATTTTATGCCTAAGTGCTGTCTGCTGCATTTCTATATTTAAGAATTAGTAGCTAAATGAAACTGGAGTGCTTTCTATTTGTTTCATAAGATGGCATGCAACAGTAATCTTATCAAAGATTTCTTTCTAGGAATACACCTCAGATCATGGGGTATCACCTGTCACTATGCCCATATGGGTAAAACATAAACTTGAACAGTAGATTTTCTAAACTCTCACTTTGTCAGTAACTAGTTAAATAAATATATTGATAACAGGTAAAAACAGAAAATAAAAAATATCAGTGTAACAAAAATATTTTCCATGTCTTAAAATTTTTGGTAGTAAAATTTTTTTCAAAAAATTGATATAAAACATTTTCAAGCCTTAGGTTTCCCTTTACATCTAAATCAATACTTTTTTTTCCTCTATCTTTATTGCTTTGTCCCACTAAGGTTCTATGATAACCTCAATAGACCCAAAAAAGAATATGCTCTCCTTCAGGTGCTACAACTTATTAGTCCCTTTTCTCCACAAAAGCTTTTTTTCCTACACAAAGTAAAACCCCAAAGCTATCTCTAACCGCATTTAATCCTTTCAATACCTTGATAACCTGCCCTGCAGTATTTTATCTTTATCACACTCATGAAAGAAAATGCTTTGGTCTGCAACTTTTCATGGCAACAAAATTGCACCTCAGACTTGTGCTATAAGACATGACACTGTAATGCATGGAACATGAATTATTGAAAAAGTAAAGGAATCCTGAAACAGAATCTCTTTTCCAAAGGCAAAACTTCAGTCCAGGTTTGCAGGCTGGAAACCCTAAACATCAGAGACAGCCAAAACATTACCTGCAGGGAGATGAGCCAGGCTATCTCAGGTCACTTCCTGACAATCAAGATCTGTACAGAGTCCAGCTGCAACATGAATTTTTCAGAGAAAGACAACAAAACAAATAGTTGCATGTCTATGTTTAACACCTTCTAGTAACTTTTCCTCTCTTACCACCACTCCAACTATGACCTAAGCTAATGATAAAATAAGTCAAAAAAACCCCAAAACAATGCCCCCCAAAATTCTACAAAAAACCCCTTCAAAAACCAAAACAGACTACTGGACAGCTGCTGCTGTCCTCATTTCCAGGTTCCACTGGGAGTGAGGCTCAGTACTCACCCCTCATGGGCACACACAAGGTCTGTACACAGACAGGAGAAGAGTAATTTCACAGGCACCTGCTTGAAACAGGGACAGCATGAATAACCCAGGCCTGTTTCTCAGGACTCTCAGAGTAAAAACCCTTCCCAAGTTTTGCCAGTGGCTCCTTCCCAGGTCCTCCATTCCCCCTGGAGTCCAGCTTTCAGACCGCAAGTCTCCAGCTAATTAGCTCCCAGACCCTTGATCTCCTCACTAACCATCCCCCAGACTTCTCTTTGCCAAACAGTCTGCCTTGAGGTTTGCTGCTGGGTCACACACACAAAATAGAGAGCACACTCACACAGGAAGTGGTTAAAACTGGAGTTTAACCAGAAGATGAGAAGTGATGACCAGCTACAGGGTTAGTGAGACAAGTGTACTGGCCACGAGCTTGCCTTACACATCCCCATCCTTTTTTATGTCCCTTCCTTTCCATTCCTCTGCATTTATTCCATTCCAGTTCAACCTTATGCCTCCACCTCCAAGATTTTTCTTCTTTGCTTCCTTCCATAATAATTTCTGTGAAATCCCAAAATTCTTGTTCAAAACCAGAATGTCCCTCTCCACCCCTCTCCAGGTATCCCCTAATATGTTCTGCCCACCTTTATGCAGTCATCCCTCGTAGTTTGTAGAGCATCCCTCTGTGGAACTACTGTAGGTTTTGCAGCAGGGATAGAGGCTTAGCTGCTCGGGATAAAGGCTAAGCCATTATCAGACTTACTGGTTTTAGTAGTTGAATCAGATGGACTGGGATTCCCTCCACATTATTTCTTCTCTTATCACTGCTTGCTCTTTGTGTTTATTTTGAACAGCCATTAGTCAGGGATCCTTCCTTTTGTCAGTATTTCTGCAGAACAGTGAACAGCGATATGCAGGCAGTTTATTTTCATGTTGTTGGCTGGGTTTTTTTTTTTGTTTTTTTGCTAAATTCCTTTACATTTTATATAGTGAGATTTAAAGCCAAGCTCCCTTAGACTGCATGATTCGTTCATGCTATCTATAAGACACTGAGAGGCTATGAAAAGTGACAGTAGTTACAAACAGCAGCAAATTAATGACAAGGAATTATACACTTTAGTATGTAAATAGAAGTACTAGGGACATCAAAGACTATAAAATCTACCCAATTAAGTAGAAATAAGCTGACATGTCTAATGGGAATACTTAACAAAATAAAGTTTATTTAATGAACTCAAAACCAGCAAAAGTTTCTTGAGATTGTTGTAATTTTAAATTTGCTATAGTAACTAACAAAGTTTGATAGAAATACTATCACAGATAGCACAGTGTGCAAGTAATAAATGTCAATGAAATTTTCCTCTTCTGTATAATTTAAAATATATTTTTGACTAAACATCACATTACTGAACAAAAGAACGTGAAATTACTTCAGATTTATTATCAAAGCAAGTTGTCTATTAATATTATTTGTAATTAACCCAAGAAAGCACACTTAAAAATAATAGATTAAAACCAGGAAAACTAGATAAGTTCTAATTAAAATGTTAGAAAAATATTAAAAGGATTAATCATTTGATCTAAACCCTAAAGCACAGAGCAAGATAGAGAAAGAAGATGGTAGTAATGTGAAATCAAAGATGGACTTTTAAACCTTTTAATTCTGGTTTCTTTCTTTCTTTTTCCTTGAAATGGATTTTTTATACATTGCTTCACCTAACCATAAGGAAGTTACTAACTGTTCTTCAGGCTTTTCAAGAGCAAAGTGAGCCATCAATGCTCTTTCCAAAAGGAGAAAAAAAAAAACACCGAGAAAAAAAAACACCAAAAAAAAAAACCAAACCCAGTAGGAGGAAAGATGAAACCTTTCACAAAATCCATATAAATATATAAATTCTACTTCCCACATTTCTTTTTCCTAAGATAATAATGTTACGCATTTGCTATATTTTTCTGGAAAAGATTTTTTTAACACATATTGTAACAGTGGGACATTTTAATTTTTTTTTTACTATTACAGTACTTTTATCTGACTTTAATAATGATTCTTGTATATCAGGTTGAAATCCTGCAAGTGCTTTGGGATTTTTCTAAGTTCACCTTGGAAATGCCGAGTGGAAGCCATGCTTGAATGGAAGGCTTCTAACAACTTTAGAGAGTGGCTTCCAGCTCAAGATGATGGGAAATTGGTGGGGCTTAGGTCATGTCTTAAAAACTGTGACTGTCTTTATCATCCTTATAGCGTAAAAATTTTAAGATACATGCCAATTTAAAACCCACATATATATACTTATTTTACATAAATGCCTTTGTTTCTGCTGGAACTTCCATGGAACTCTAACCATGTGGTTACGGAAACAAAATGGATTAGAGTTACATGGTGCTATTTCTAGTCTCTGTGTTTTCTTAATTTTCATTATAAGCTTGTGTTTTTTGAAACAAGTATTTCTGACATGTTTGGGCTTTGTTTGCACTTCTAGTTTGCAGAAGGTGATTTTGAGTTATTTTATACCAGAGTACCCCTAATCCACAGACAAAATTTTTCTGAGACTCATTTAGATCTTTGCAAACTATTTTCTTGCCCTAATATGAAAGTAGTTTTACAGAGATGTGCGATGAGATTTCCCACATTGAACTCAATGAGGACATGTAGCTGTAGCAAACCCTGTTTTTGCCGAGATTATTCTGCCAGTACCCCACGTAGTTGTGGACTTCTGTGTTCCAGTATGGTCGTTCTTTGCTTGTTTTAGGCTATGCCTGACACAAGCACACTCCCAAGCTATGCTCCAGGAATTCAACTACTAACAGAGCACACAAGCTTGTTTCTGTAAGCATGCACACCTTCTAGAGCATAAGGAAGGCATGTTTTATACTAAGCTGCTGCTCCCTTCCATGTTCCCTGTCTTCTTTGCATCTTTTTCCATTTATCTATCTAAACTATCTCTAAATTAATCAAAGAAATTGAAAGCGATGCAGAAGTCATCAACAACATCAGCAACAAAAAGTGTAACAATTTGAATGGAGACTACAGTCATATCAAAACTGTTTGTCCTTTTCTCGTTTTGTCTTTCTTTCTAAACCTCAGTTGCTGAGACTAGCTCAAAGGTGTCCTCATTCAGTGAATGCAAACTCATCCATGTAAGAAGAGTAGGACAATATAATTTAAAAAGAATCCTATATATATCTGGAAGAAGATATAAAAATATGAAAATAAGAGAAAGGAAAGGACAGAAAACTCACAAACAGCCAGGTTTTGAAGGAGATGCAAATATTCCTGGTGAGCATGGTGAATTCTTTAAGTATGGTATTGTCTGCCACAATCTCCAAATTAAAATCTTTTAAGATTCTTTTTTTAAGACTTCCATCCAAAGGTGTGGAACGGAAATAAATTATTCTCTCTAATTAAGGTATGTGCTTTCCTCCAGCAAATACTATCCAAATGTATGAAAATTTAGAATGCCTACCCAGAACGTCCATCTTTAAATTTGGATTTTTTCCTAAATCGGTCTAAAGATTGTATATTTAACTGGCAATGAATAACTACCTAAAAGAAGCACATGTTCTGCCACGCTGAAGAGATCTCTCATGTAGATGCCACACTACGTGGGTTTATGAACACAGCATGGATTTCTAGGATAGTGCTTTCAGTTGCTGTGAAATCCTGCCAGCATTTGTTGCTCCAAGTTTTCAGGACTATTTTCACCCTTGAAGCACAGTTTGCTACCTTGGCTTCATTGCTGCTGCCTACAGAAGTTACTTCAAAGAAGATATAAGAGATAGGTCCGCTCAAAGCAAGCCTGCCTTGCCCCCTGCACTGCTGTGGACCTATTTTGACTGAAGTAAAAGAGGTCAGGTGCACCTGTAGTACCATAAAACCATTGTTCATCCTCTCAGAAATCTTTTGCTTTGAAGGCGATCCCAGCTCATACAAGGAAGAGGGATGAGGAAAGCGAAACCAGAGGAAACAGGGAAATTATCCAGTATGATAAAAAGCTTCATAAAAGAGTGGACAAAAAATATTTTAGGGATACCTGATCAGTGTTGAGTCCTTATCTCAAAACGTTGTTTCCAAAATGACGCACCGTAACATTAACAGACAATACGCTGTGTATAACTTGCATTACTGTAGGTGTACAAATTATGCAACAAATTTAAATACTAAAAGCGAACTTTGGGAGAAGATCTTAATTCAAACAAACATTTGAAAAAAGATTTTTAAAAGTCCCTGAAAATACCTATATATCACCACACATTTTCTCAGGTCAAAATTTTGTTGAGCACTCACAATTGCCTTCATATCAATTACCAGTAGTCATTATGGATTTTCATGTGGACTGTTACACACCATGCTTTTAAAAATCAGATCTCAAGGTTAAGTCAATCAGGCAACTGCTTGCTCACATACAGCAAGAAGAAAGATGTAGAAGTAGTATTATTTCTAGTGCCCAAAATTGCTAATAGGAAATCCAGAACTTTCACAAACTTTATGCAACACTAATGTCTGCATGTCATCATCCATGAGATTAGATGATGATATGCATCCACTTCATGTATTTTAAGAAAACATTGTCCTCTAGCTCTAAAAAACAAAATAAACTGTAGAAAATATTTTTAAGACAGTTAATAAACAAACGTGAAAAAAAGAGACTGGCTATGTTTTTTTAAATATACAAGTGCAGGTCTTGGGTGATTTTTTCCTGTTTTTTTCCTGTTTGTTTTTTTTTTTTTTCTTTTCTCTGATCCTCAGTTAAATCTGATACGCATGTTCATTGACAGTAAGAAAAGCATAGAACCAACCCTCTAGTTCTGAAGCATTAAACCAATCCTAAGTCCTTAAAGAATCATTTCACTATCTGCACTTCTATTGTTATGCCTCAGTTCTCAGGGTACATTTGTGAAACATAACTGATTGATCTTTTTCCTTAAGCTTTATTTTAGCTGCAAGAAATCTAGTGAACTGCTAATAATGCTAACGAGATCTGTTTCCAGACTTCTCCCCTTGCATTAGCACTTTGCAGGTCTTCCAGCATTGATCCACTCCAGAAAGAATTAATTTAGTTCAAATCATTATTATAATATGATTTGCCATACGTTAATGTAACCTTGACCTGTGTGCCAAATACAATTGTGGTGGTGACATTTCAGGGTTTCAAACTTTTTGCTTTTTAGAAGTAAACAGACAATTCTACTAAATGCTTTGCTGAACTCATAAATGAAGCTTTTATGGTCCACATAATCATCTAGAGAAGTGAATAATTTTATTTTAAAGAGAAAATTCCCAACAAAAGCAATTGAATGGGTTCATTTCAGTGTGACTTTATGTCTAAGAGCCTATGTCAGAGAGGATAACAAGAGCTTGTTACTGTCGCAGTAACATCAAGGGTATGAAATCAATGACCAGGACTCCACAGCTCTAAGCTACCTGCACCAATGGTAACAGCTGTATTTCTTCCATTTTAAAAGCCAGCTTTGTTGAAGATGACAGGGCTACCTATGTATGGGGACGAGTTTCATAAATTGTCACGAGAAACCCTACATATATTAATTCTATCTCTTTTTGTTACCAGTAATCATTTGACAGACAGATTACTTAAATATGAGACAGTATTAACAATTTCCTGTTGTGACAGAATGTACACTACCCATACATAATTACTTCAGGCTTATAAAAGGGAGGGACAACTGTGGACTATAGATAGTGTACTGCTAATGATGTAGCTCACACGAACGAAAGGACAGGTTAAGCTACATGTGCTTGCCAAATTTCTATTCCTTCAAACAATTCATACAAGATGTTCAGGAAACAGATGGCCAGGCATCTAAAAGTCAAATCAGAATCTCTTTTATGGTCTGTGGGGAACAGTTAATGGCAGTAGAATTGAAGCAGATTAACATGTTGTTGACAGTCTATTCAATCTTCCCTATCATTTATTTAAAGGAAGTAATTATTCTCTGTAAGAGGCCTGACTTACCTTTCCATCCTACTAGCAAAGCTGAGCCTGAGAGAAGACTTAAAAGATTTTCTGTCACACTGAGTTTACACCTCTCTGAAAGACAAGGAGCTATAATAATGGTGTTTTCAGTCTCAGAAGTTGCATGTAATGCAAGTCTTCATCACCATGGCTGTCAGGAGTTGGGAATGTTGTATCCTATTGTTCAACTTAACTTTAACTTGGAGAACACTATCGTATTCCCTTTTATTACAGGCTAGGTAAGCAAAACTAATGGGAAATAAGGCCAGTTACGGGTTCAGTCACTTCTAACTTTTACCTGTCTGCAACTCTCAGATTGTTTCTGTTCCTTTTCTGAGGAAGCCTTTCCATTTGTTTTATGGCAGTAGGGTAAACCATACTGTTGTGTATTGCAGGTGTAATACTATCTGAATGCCTTATCAGAACCTTTATCATTAGTAACATGATGCTTTTGCGTGCCTCAAAAAAGCCACCATTTTCTTCTTCAAGTCTCTTCTACTCTCTCACAAAAATAGCCTACAAGGGATGCTGCTGAGTTCCTGAGAAACTTGGGCAGATGAAAACATTCTGTCATTTCTTTTTATTGCTGTATTTCAGCAGAAGACCATTCCCTTGTTCTGCAGTAAGTATTTAAAAATACTGTCTTGATTCTTTTGCCTCACAAATTGATAGGGATTAACCCTGACATGAACTCAACCCTTTTTCTTGGGTGAACAGGAGTTCATGAACAAAACAGTTTCCTTGTATTTCCAAGCCCTTGGAGAATTCAAGATGGACTGAAAACCTCAGACAACAATTTTGTGGCCTCATCATATATAGCTTTGTTGTCATAGTATTTTGAGAAAGCATAATCAGATAAGGCTCTGAGATTCATATAAACAGAATTCCCAATGGATGTTCATTCTACCTTAGACTTCATTTTCTTTTTTACTCATAATAAAGACAGGTTTTTTTAGCTTTATTCTATGATAGGATGTGACTTTATGGTCACACATATTCATCTCACATATTCTAGACCACGGAGGTTGAATCTATAGAATAAGCCTTGATTCTGGTACCTTTTAGTAGAAATCATAGAATCATAGAATTTTCTAGTTTGGAAGGGACCTTTAAGTCCAACCATCAACCTAACTCAGATAAAAACGATCACTAAACCATGCCCCTAAGCACTATGTGTTTTAAATACCTCCAGGGATGGTACCTCAACCACTTCACTGGGCAGCCCATTCCAATGCTTAATAACTCTTTCAGTGTAAAAAGCCTACAATCCAATAAGACTTGTCATTCTATTTTAGTTTCTCATTTCATACAGTGTTGCCTCTTTGACTCCAGGCTAATTTCTATCTCCTAATCTCAAAAAACCGTAAATTAGAGATAACTCACAAAAAAGATTTCAAGGTAATTAACTAAGTATTCTTATTGAGATCTGTATGGTGATTATAATGATTGACACTAAGCAACATCTGAAATCAACGTGGGATCCTGCAAAGACTGTTTCACAGGTATAACTATCTTTACATGCAGATCCTCAAATTACTTCGAAGTTACTTATAAGTAAGCCTTCACAAATCTTAGCCCTGCTTCCCAGAATATTTATGATAATCTCCTTATTCTTTTATTTATCAGTGAAACACCTAGAGCTCATTCGACACTAAAGAGAGAATATGTAATGGTAAAAATTTCCATCATTTAAAAAAAATGTGAAGATGAAGCAGGAAGACATAAAATTTCATAATGAAAATCACATTGGCTGATCCTGAAAGAATGTATTGCCTTTTCTGCTCAGTATGTTTCAGTGCTGAACCTTAACCTTGCTTTTCCTTGTTTCCATATGCAGGCCTGCATAAAAATTTCTGAGTTTAGACCAAAACAAAATTAACACTAAAGACTAAGCTATTTTAGGAACACAAAAATTCTTCAAGGAACACAGACCTGAAGGAACTGCTTTAATCAGTCACCAATGTTACATAATCCTTTCTAAAACAACTACAGTCTGTTTTAAAAGCAGGCAATATCTTTGTCCCATTCCTCCTAATCTGGTAGAAAACGGTCTTCTCTTTCCCAGGATAACTTTATTAGTGGAATGTTTATTTCCCTCTGTTCTGGTGTCTATATGCTTTTAGGTGTGCTTCCTCTCATTGCTGTTAACTATCATAATCTTTTTTCACTATGATATATTTATCGATCTCTCAGCTTTTGTTTTACTATGCTAATTCAGCTAAACGTCTCTAGTTTCCTCTTAGTAAATGTATTTCCTATTTCCATGTTCATCCTGAAAATAAAGATATCTCTTCCTTGTACATGGTATTGCAGAGGAAGACTCACCAGTGTTTTATATAACGATACTAATTCCTTCTTAAAAATGCTTGATCAATGCTTCCTAAGGCTGAGTAACCATTTTTTTAAACTGCTTTGCTTTTGTGATTTCAAGTAATTATAGAATGGTTTGGTTTGGAAGGGGCCTTTAAGTCCAACACCCCTGCCATGGACCCGGACATCTTTCACTAGTTTGGGTTGCTCGAAGCCCCGGCCAGCTGGACTGATCTGTATATAACTTGGAGATCTCAAAAGTTTTCTTCATTTCTACCTGTAGCATTTGCATTGTACAACCCAAACTGTGGCTAGAAGTACATTTTGAACTTTGAACTAATGAATTTTATTCTACTTCTATTACTTAAATTCTTAAGGAGTCTAATTCTTATTGTATCTCAATACTTCTCTATACTGACTGTTGGCTTCATTGCATCAGTAAATTTCCATTGCCCAGGCATTAGAGTGATCAGTGAAAAGTACTAAATAAGATTTGTCTCATTACTTATCTTTGAGTTTCACTACCTACCAGCCTTCTATAAATCCAACAATTGTCTCACCAACACAAGCTCCTTAAAGATATTGCATTACTGTCTTACTCTGTATGGTATTATATCAAGTGTTTTACTGAAATTAGATTAAAACTATTGAATTTTCCTGTCTAGACAATCAATCAGTTGTCTTATCAAAGATAGATACAAGGTTAGTCTGACACAATCTACTTTTGATAAACTGATGCAGTATTTTCCAACAGTTATTCATTTACAGTCAAGATTTACTTTCAGTATTTATTTGTAAGTTTTGAATATTATTGAGGATAGACTAATCAGCTTGTAGTTGCGTGTTTTTCTTTCTAATAAGCTAGATACTATATTTGCCTGTCATATGATGCCAATCTAACTTGGCAGATTCATTACAAATCAGTGCTACTATCAGTCAATTTCCCAAGCCAGCCATTTTGAACTTCGGGGATGAAGAACATCCAGTCCACACAATATTCACCTTTTTTATCATCTTTCTCAAAAACATTTTTCATTAAACTGATTATTTTTATCAATCCCTTCCCATTTTCTACTTAATTAGTATTATTCAATGAGAGGCCTCCTGTCTTCCAATTTCATTTATTTCTTCCTTTGCTGACTGGAGAATATACTTCATCAGCTAGAGATAACCTTTAAGCACTCTTCCTTAATCTGTTGGCTGGAAAAATCTTTTCCTCCATGTTTAAGTACTGCACTCATGGTGACTCTACTCCTGACAGATGGAGGAATACGAAGACAAAATTTTAACATAACGTATACCTCCACTGTGTTGGCAAGAAAAAAAAGACAACAAAAAAACCCCAAAATAATCTGAGAATTCTTTTTTTTTCAATCAACAGAATTCAACTATCTCTCTCTTTTTAAAATCTCTGGTGTTCTTTGAGCACCTTCATAAACCTTCAATATGGCAGCTTTATTTTTCAAAAAAACTGTCATCCCTACAAACAAGGATTTGATGCATTTTGATTTCATTACATAGTAATAGAATTTCACAACTTTAATTCTTTAATATAAGGGCAGAGTTTAAATGAGCATATTTCACCTTTTAGAGCTTAGAAAGTTTTCCTCTGGGAATTTATTTGTTAGTTACATGGTCAAGTGCAACTATGCTGTGCTGCCTTTCCTGCCCCTGTAGTTTTCTCTGTGGGTTGATACACTGAAAATACAGCCTTTTAGCAGCTTTGTAATTTCAAAAGTTACTCATTATGCAATATTTTATCATAATGGTAGCTTGTATTTTTATTACAGATTAAGCTGTGCTGTGGCAATGAGGAATAAACACAAATTTCATGATACTAGAAACTTAAAAAACCCACTTTGTTGTCGTTATTGAAGATTCAGTAAAACAAGCAAGTTTATTTTGGCAGACAATGCTTACTGTTTCAATGTTTGCAATTCCACTTCTAAATTAAAAACTAGAGGACAACAGCCTAGACAATTTAACCCGATTGGCTTTGTAAGTACACTTTCTGTTTGAGATTCTAACTTCATGAAGCCTAAAGGAAGCTTAGTTTTAAGCTCTATGTTTTTGTCAGCAATTCCTGCTCACATAATGTCCTGAACATACCTGAACTTCAGTATTGTAAAAGCTAACACATGTAATCTTGTTTCAAGAGACTTTATGTCAATAAATATGTCACAAATGTTTTCTTGTTAAGGTTGAATTACTTTAATTGACTTGGCATTTGACTCTGTTAATCAACATTCATCTTATCTCAGCTGAAGTAATTTAACCTGAGTTCAATTAAATTAATTCTCAATCTCATTCTTAGAAAATTGCATTCACAATTATACTCTGCACAAGACTATTTAAATTGCCAAGAATGAGAACTATGATATTTCAACATCTTTATATGGCCCCAAATGAAAGTTACATCTGATTTCCTTAACAGTTTCTTTATAATCGTGCTTTTGGACCCAAGTATTTAAACCTTCTAGACCATTCTTCTCTATTGTTTGAATTCCTTTTTGTTTTGTTTTCCATAGTAGGGACTCATAAGTAACAAATTCTCACTCTTTCTTCTCTTAGAAAAAAAGGAAGCAGCAGGTGAAACCCACATTCAGGAAGTTCAAAGCAAGCAAAGACAAGACAGGTGCCTAAGTTATCTAAGTCCCTCTATGATGTCACATTTGCTACAAGATATTTTGGATACTAAAGTTGACATGGCCTGAAAAAAAGACTTGAAAAATTACTGGAGAAAAGATACATTAGTGACTATTAAATACAGAAATACCACCTCTGACTGAAAAAGATCCTGAACCCTGAACAGTAGGTTAGTATTCCTGGAAACTATCGCTTCACATTTAGCCGGTACAAGCTCCCTCCTCTATATATCCATTTCCAACTGGCTATTGGGTGCTGCTATATGTATCATTATAGTTCAGTATGATCAAAATATTCAGAAATTCTGTATTTTAATGCTGGGTCTGTTTAATGACATACAAAGACATTTACCACTTTCATAATCTTTAAATCAACACAACCTAGTGACATTAGGGGGGGTCATCTCCTGCTTACACTACTGTAAATGATGTATTTCTAGGTGTTATCTGTAGCAAACACAAATGGAACAGCGCAGAACTACAATCCATTCTGTGGTCCACTGTTTTGTCTCCTCAAGCTCTATTGGTTGTCTCTGTTACTAATTACTGTCTATGTCAGCATAAGCTTAGTTAGAGGAACAAAATAATATTTTTTTCCAATAAGAAAATTGCTATGAGTACATGGTGTGGCATTATCATTGACCTCATGTATGTCCTACATAAATACTAAATACCCTCAATCAATTCCGCAGTCACATCTTTTGATATATTTAATCAGTATTGTGCTTTTTTTGGTTTGCTTTGGTTTTGGTGTTTTTTGTTTGTTTTGCTTTGTTTTTTTAAAGAAAATTGATCCAAAAGTATACTGCAGCTGTCAGCCTACCTTTGCTGAAACTTATTACTATATGTTCCAGACATTTGAGAAAATGTCATAACTACGACTCTTCTGTCTAATGTTTACGTATTTGTTCAATTGCTTCATAGAAGCAATGACACAGATATGCTTTTTTTAATTTTCCACATCTTACTGGGTGGGAATTTTACTTTCTTTAAATTAATATATAGTATTAGAATTATTACCCTGAGATCATTGCTACAGGGCAATGCTTACTGCTATATATGTATTCACTACAATCTACATGTTATGTTGTACATATATTTTAAATCTCTTGCTTGCTTTAGATATGGGAAGTTATTTATATTCAGTTCAGTGCTTACTGTCAAAGAAGCAGCACAGACTCTTCCTTGGGTTTTCTTTACTTTTCAAACTGTATTTTCAACAGATGTCATTTATGTTTGCTCCATATGTATGAATGCAAAACCCCCAACCTGGAAAAGCTATATTCAAATATTAACCTTAGGACAAAAGAAACCTTAGAGCACATTAGTTGTTAAGAAAATATGTGGGTTTGCTGCTTACTTTGTTTATTCTCTTCTGTATCAATCCTGGAGAAATTTAAAAAAAAATTTTAATACCAAACCAATAAATCTGTCCTGTTCTGAATACACAAATGTAAAGGTTGCTGAAGATGCCTTTCCTGGATGAGTAAAGCCTGGGAGCCTTTATTTTATCATAGTAAATTAATTTCACAGGCCAACATCTAAACCGAGTGAAACACTGGTTACATGAAACTCCTGGTTTCACTAGTTGTTCCATTCAAGATTTTTTCCTCTTAAGATGTGAATCACTTGAGAGATCATTAAAAGCAATACCATAACTAAATTTGACTAAAATCAGTGTAATTGTCTGAGTTGCTTTGATAATCTGGTCTTTGTGTTGTGATGGGTTATTCACACAGGCTAATTTTAAGCTAGTTTCCTGAGGCTTTTTCTACTAGTAGCAAAATGAGAGACATTCTTTTAGAGGACAAATTGAAGCACACAAATCACCCTTTGATGAGGACTTTGCATTTTTCTGAGTTTAGGGGAAACCTAGGGAGACAAATCTCCTGAGCAGACACGGAGATCACTGAAATCAGAGGGGCTTGGAAATGTGAACGTTTTTTAAAATTAAGTAATTTTCTTTCTATATAGCTTAAGCAAGGTAACATGCTATAGTAGAAAGAATTAATATCAATAAATCATATTAATGAATTGAAAAAAAGCCATTAAGAACTATCACTTTGAATTTAATTTATCTTTTTAAAGTAAGTCTCATCTTCTCCTGAAGGAAAGTAAGAAGATGTTTTAATAATTCAAGGACTCAGTTATTGAGGGAGGCTCAATCTATGTGACTACTAAAGCACTGATGACAAGGATGTCTATACCTCTCCTTTTTCATCTCCTCCTTTTCTGCCCTGCTTTCACAAGTGCATATATGACTTACCAAAATGATACTGTGAATTTGAAATGATACTGTGTTCTTCTGATCACAAATTCTTTCTTACTGACAAGAAATAAGTTTGGCTGATGCAACTCAAAAAAATTAGCAAACAATACTAGCTACTTAATATTCCTAATTTCTACTACACATGCAGCCTGAAGATGCTGTCCCAAATCTGGAAAAAAAATTTTAAAAATTTCATACTTACATGAAATATCCAGGAGTCTAACTCAGTGAATCTACCACTTTGCTACTAAACTAACCACAAAATTGCTGCTAGAAATAAATATGACCTAAAATACTGTATTTACGGCAGTGACGTTTCATATATGCTTATATAGTTTTAAGCTCTCCCAAGTCAGAATCTCCAAACTTCCCTTGAAGAGGAAATTAAGCGAAAAAATATTTTTTAATACAGAGATGTGATGCTTCTAGGGCCTGCTTCGAATAAGTACTTCATATTCATAATGTCTTATCTGAAGAAGGAAACTACAGCCATACATTAAACTCATTTGCTCTGTAGAGTTTTGGAATGCTCTGCTAAAAACACATTGTTTTAATATTTGAAATGTAAAAATATTTAATGAATATATTTCAACTACAAATGTATGAGACCATTTTCTTCTGAACAAAGTGAATTGCTAAGAAAAGCTACAACAAATTGAAAACAACAGAAAATAAGTCTGCCATGTACATCAAAAAAAACCCCATAAAAGACATATTGCTTGAATAACCTTGAAAATGTTATTAGAGACTGAAGTTCATACCTCAGGATCTGCAAATGGCCGACGTGGTAGATTGAACTGAATTTCCATTACAGTTGCTTCTAGGTGATGTTACTAAATAAAGAAAAAAATATAATTGTTGTGACATTAATATACATTAATATATCTACCTAGCTGTTTTGTCTTCTAATAAATATTAATTAAAGGTAAATATTAATATTTTTTGAAGTAACCTAAAAATACTTCTGACATTACTTGTACCTGTTTAGTTCAGAAAATAATGCCATTAACCATCCAGATTTCTCTCACAAAGTTAGTAATATTCTTGTAAATTATTTTTAATTTTGTGGAAAATCTGAGAAAACTAATGACTAGGAATGGAATGTCATTTTTACAATGTGGAAACAAAGTAGATGTCTCCAACAGAGATATTTAATGTGCTAAATGTCAGTATGAAAACAAAAAATTTGGATGCTTAAATCAAATTAACAACTATTATCCTCTACAAGAAAAATATTGGATATTCATGTTGTTTTTTCATTTTATGCAGTTATTAGATATCAGCATGTTACAGTGAAAATAATTTTCACAGGACTGAGGTATTTGGCCAATTTACTTTTCACTAAGCATTAACCTGTTAATGGCATACCTTAAAGAACACCAATAAATTTTAGACATGGAAAATCTCCACTCTGTCAATTGACAACACTGAAGCTTTTACCTATACCTTCCCAAGGTAAAGCAGATCCACTTTTAACATTCAGTGGCATGAACCGTAATAGAAAATAATTTTGGTAGAGTCTTCCATATCTTCATTCTGTGTTGATATATGACATTGATTTCTTTAATAAATATGTGGTTATAGTGAGTATTATAATGAGTACAGATATATATTTGTGAAATATTTTGCTCTATTTACATGCAGAGAACAAGAAATTATCCTGTACACAACATGATTCTGCTTTATTCAGTTGTACAGACAATCTTTGAGCTGTCTGCAGATAAATTCTGCAGTGGTAAAGAATATGCTCACAGTACCTGCAGAAGTCAATGACAGTATAACACAGTGGGATAGGATAATTTTCTGAGACAATAACTCTCCTTTCCCATTCTAACTTTCAATAATTTCTTAAAATGATTTTTCTACCTGTACTGGAATAACCATTGAGACTAATAATTGACAGTAACAAATTGCTTTTCAGTGCATACATGCTATGTAATATACCTAAAAATTTGCAAGAATAAATCCTCCAATAGAAGAAACTTGCTTTGCCCCGGGGCACTTTATGCTTAAAGATATATAAAATGTTATCTCTTTTCCAAAAGACCAGTTTACCGTTCTAGGCATAACTCCTAAAATCTAATCTGCAACCACTGAAAGCAAAGAGCTGCTAATCCAATAACAAAAATCAAAGGATGACTCTTTTTCTGAACCTTCATTTTTTAGAAAACAAAACAGAACCCTCCCC
>NW_015090774.1:3629616-3671522 GCF_001431845.1 Calidris pugnax | reverse complement strand
CACCCCACCCCTCCAAAAAAAACCCACAACACTGTAGCATTTTTATTTTCTAAAATTGAATGAATACACTTAAAGAAGCAGCAGAAGTGTACAGCTCTGACCAGTGAAAGTTTCACATTCAATACTTTGTACATTGTATAACTTTTTCTATATTGTTTAGATAGGAGCCCTTTTAGCCTTGCCTTCAGCAAACCACCTGGGAAAGACAAGATTATTGGCCTTTTTCAATACAGAAAATCTGAACACAGTGTGTTTGGTATTAATTGGCATATTTGTATATTTGGCATTACTTAGCAATTTGGTATACTTGGCATTAATTATGGAGTTCTGTTGTTGTAGTTGTTAAAAATCCTTCACCTGTATTACTCTTTAATCAGTCTTATTAGACCATTTCTGTTTTACATAACTTCCCTTCCCTCCCCCTGCCCAGTCCAACGGTTCCTGATCCAGGAAATATTTTCACCTTAGATAAATTGTGCATCTAAATCCTGAAAGGTCTGTTTTGGGAACTATTGATATTTGTTCATTCACTGTGTATAAAGGTAACATTTTGAATCATTCAGTTAAAGTCCCCACATTGCGTACAGTACTCAGATTATTTTTTTTCGTTTAGAAAAGATTAGATGTGCTATAGATTTCCATTCAAATATGCAAAGCTTTTTTACCTGAAATATTCTCATTCATCATATAACCCAGATATCTATAACCTAAGGAAGATTTTTAAGACACGCACCTGATTTTCCTAATCAAGCAAAGTTTTAAAAAGACTCCAACAACAACACGGCAAAACCAAATACCAGTAGCCCCTCCCGCTAAAAGATCCCTCAAACACAAACTTCGGAGGGGAAAAAGAAAAATACTATTCAGGAGTCAGTGAGAAAAAGGTGATGTAAAAATGGTATTGGAACCTTTGAATCACTGAGAAGAGGCTGATAAAGTGAATAAGAATCTGTATATAAAAGGGCCAGCCAATTGACTTGAAACATTCAATGTACTAGTTGTAAGAAAAAAAAAATCAGAAAAGAATGTTAAAAGATATTGTTAAATATAAATTAATGCAATACTTTCATTGATTCTTCATGGCTGCAAAAGTCTAGAAGAAATTTTCTCTGTGGTTATCATAACCCCATACACAAGCCAATTTATGTTAGAAACATAAGTAAAAAGGGCTAAGTATCTAAATGTGATTTGGAAACAGGTATTATTAATGAGATATCTTATTTAAGTGTTAGTCTTAAGCTCTAGTTTAAGATTGTTTTCTTTATGCTCTGAAATTTATCTCTAATTAGAGCACAGAAAGGAGGGGTTTTAAAAAACCGAGAGGACAAAATTCCTGCACACAGCATATGCTGGCAGGGTATGAGACTTTGTTTCACTTACAAGTGAAGGTACAAAGACAGAAGATACAAATATACAAGCGTTTGTATCACTTAACTTCCATACCTAGAGCACAGCTCCAGTCTTTGCTCTGCTTCTATGTCCCGAGTACCCAAACAGCACCGGTTCCCATGTCAAGTCAAGACATTCCCAGTGGGCGTGAGCGGCCTCTGCTGCTGCTTCCCAGTGCACGGGAAGGGGAGCCCTTGCCATGGCCCTCAACTGTCCCTAAGCAGTCACAGGTACAGCTCTGTCCCATCTGAAAGATACTCTCAAAGATGTCCTGTAATAGAATAGGAAAATAATCTCTAGAATGCACCGGAGAGTTAATTTTTTCCTCTGCATGTATACTTATTTCCTCTGCCCCAACGAAACATTGTGAAAATAAGAGCCCTTCTAGGCAGACATCTCAGAGCTGGAGAACTGACACTTCCCAGGGACTGGATGCTCCTAGAGCTATTATTTTATGTGACAGCTTTTCAATAAAACAGCTGGTCCGACAGACACGTCTATGAGTAAAGGCTCTTTGTTAAAAAAATAAATCGAAATAATTAGTAAAAAAAGACTGAAATAAAACTATTGGGAAAGTAAAGTCTTAACTAGAAGACCTTTCAATCACTTAGTGTCTGAGCAATGTGGTTACCACCTTTGTGTTGTTATTTAGCATGACAGCCAACAAATAAGATGAAAAACACACACACAGATAGTGAGGGAATCAAAATCATCACTGCTAATCATACGGCTGCAAGGGAATTTTGAAAATGTACTATGACATTGAATTTCTATTTAGAATTGATTCACATTAGAACCATTTCATTTTCAAGTAGACAAACACTTCAGGTGACTTTAGAAAACCATTTTAGGAATTAGAATACAAATCCTTGTTTAACCTTATATACCAAGATTTAGATACTTCCTTTTTTACCACACCTCACAAGAAGTAAATCGTGGGTCGGCCAAGATAAAACTGAAGTTGAAAGGGAAAAAAACAAACCTGGAGGCAGCTGGAAGTAAGACATATTATTAAATAAAAAAATTAAAAAGGTAAAAAAACCAAACTGTTACCATACCTTCCCCCCTAAAAAAACCCAGAGATATCATGTGAATTCTTGAAAAGCAGTTTCCTAATCCTGCACAAGAAACATAGGTCATATGTTAACAGATTGTTAATAGCTAAAATGGAATCCAAATTGATTGTATGCTACAAAATCACAACAGAACCTAATGCAAACATATATATAGATTTATATATATAAATGCACACGAAAGGCTTGTCTGTATTGATTTGATATCAAAATATAAATCTTACAGTTCTATGAAACATAAATTAGCTTGTACATGTGTGTGTATGTATGTAACAAAGGCCGACACATGTGTCATAAAACAGTGCATATAGAGGAAGGAGTGCATATGTATAATTATGAGATAATTATACATAAATTATCTCATCAGATGGTTCAGCAATTGTAAAAACTTTGCTCCTGTTTCTATGAACTGAAAAGACATTTCTTCACAGATGCAATCTTTTGCACATATAATGGTATCACCAAAAGGAAGGATACAAAAAGTAAATTTTTAAAATATTTAATGAAAAATGCAAATAGTTCAATATGCAGGTCCTCCAAATTTGACAACATTGGTTTCAAAAAAGGGCTAAACCCCAAAGGGCTGAACCTTAAGTCAGTTCACTTGTTTAAAACCCAAAAGAAATAAATACAACCTTGTGCAAACTTCATGAACTAAAAAACAATGCCATGATAATAGTCATTATCAATGATGCTATATAAGAGATACTTACATGAGGTTAAATATTTTCACTATTTCATACAAGGGAATTCTGAGCTAATAGCTTACTTGAGGCAAAGTGGTGTCAATATCAGAAGGGCAATTAAAATTTCACGGGTTTATAGATTCAAGTCCGACACTATTAGCTCATGCTTTTATATTTAAGATGTCAAAAGCAAAATGACATCGTACAGTGATTTATTAATTCAAAGCCTTCTAAAGCAATACATCCGGTTTGTAATATCTTCTATCTATCACAGTGATCTAAACCACACTGTAATACTCAGTTCTGCAGAGGACCATTAGTGTAATCAAGAATCAAGGCTTAAACCTCTGCTGCTGCTTGACAAAGAATAAAAAGGGAATAAAACTGAATAACTGAAAAGCAGCTTCCCCCAAAAGGAGGCACATGAAGAAGACCCATGCATAATAGCAGGATCTAAATACTAATCAATAATAATGCTGCAGGTTTGGAAGTTTTCTTCTTGTTTTCTGAAGTGTCAAATATGCACCCTGGAAAGGTACAATAAGCATCTTTCCCAGTTATTGAGGAAAAGAAGAAAATGAGTTCTTTAGACACCTGAAAGATTTCAGCAGCCTATAAACTTAGTCCTGACATCAATGTCAAGATGTACCTTGCTGAGCTTCAATTTAACATCTATGTCAAGATTGAGAAATGAGCTGATGAGATTTAACTTCTACTTATTCACGGCATATAAATGCAGTAAGTAATCCAACTTGCTCTTGATTGATTACAATTTGAAAAATTGTAATGTAAAAGTGACACTTTCTTCTACTGTAATTTCCTTATTGGGTCACTAGCCAAGAGACTACTATGTAAATAATAGAACATATCAACACACAACATGCTTCTATTTAGGCTTCTATCTGTAGTGTACATCCCTTTAATATCTATTTATGTCATTCATAGCAAAGAGGATATAGAGCAATTTTTATGTACATGTATTTGTGTGTGTGTATATATATGCGCATATGCATGTGCATATATATGTATTTAACACATCTGTGGTTCCCTAATGATTCATTGGTTTCATAGGCTTTTTCTTATGATACTAAGAAACATCAAAAAAGAAGAGAGACATCTTCTTGTCACTCCCTCTCAACTATCTTGTTGAGAGGGAATCTATATTTCTATCAACAAGTAATACTACATGGTTCTTTAAAAATTGCAAAATATTTACATTTGAAGGTATGGAAAGATTAGAAGAGAAGATTTCAAAAAATTAAGGTCAGAAAAGGGGAGCACATAGGGTTTCTTTCTTAATTTACAAATCTAATCCCTAATACAACAAATGAAAACTCAACATACATATTTTTGGTATAAAATCGTAAGGTTAGACAAGGGTGAAAAAAATCCTTTATATTCAGAATGCATTCTCTATTAGTGTATAGTAATATTAATATGAAAAATATTGGTGCAAGCATATCTGTTTTGCTGTGGTTTTCAGCTTAAGTAGAAGGGAACATATTGCATGTGGAAATTCTCATGTAATACAAAAAAAATGTTTAAGTGTATCTGAGTGATGGCAAGGTTTGAAATACAGTACAGTTACAAATATAGTTTATTAATAAAGCAAAGGTCTGTATTAGGATATTGATGATACAGCAGTTTTCTTTGGCGATAATCTGTTTCCCCTGCTTCTTTATTTACTGAAGGAAACTGGCTTACCATCATTTTAATATAAATAGAGCATTTGTTCCTACAGTATCTTAACTGATCTAGAGAATCTAAATCCTTTCCAAAGCTCAGATAATGCATATGTGTTCACTTCCTGGAATTAAGAAAAAAAGGAAAATGAGCCATCAGTGCCCTTAACCCAATTAATTAACTGTCCTTTGTCTACAGCTTGTATAAATCAGGATTTTGATTCACCCTCTCTGAAAATGGCTTTGATAGATATAACCAGCTAAGCAAACTAAGAGGTAACAGACAATGTGTTATTTCAAGACACCACTAGCTGCAAAAAGAGTCCTTGTTTATTATCTCAAACATTATTTCATTGACACATTAATTCCTTTTTCAGCTGTACTGAAATGAGACAAAGCAGTAGACTTGGTTTTCTATTTGTATTTTTTTTTCTGGTAGAGTTACAGTAGTCAGGACTCCAGAAACATCTGTTCGTGTAACTATTTACTTAGAAGACCTGTTGTCCATGAAGAGATTTTTTCCAGTAGCATGCCATCTCTTTTAATATGCTATCAATGGGATGCTCATGCCTAGAAGTCAATTAATCATGAAGTTCCTGAATTCTAAGACATTTCAGAAACTTTTAGTCAACTAGGTAATGTCTGTATTTCAAGAAAGTTACCTGTAGTTTTCATGCAGCTCTCTTTTGATTTTGTATTGATTAGAAAGGTAACTGTAGTTAATGAGAATTCTTTTTCTTTAACACACGCTGTGTTCTGTCTGCCAGTTTCAAAAAGGCATTTTAGCTCACAAATTTAGTTTGCTTGCTTTCATCTCCTTCTGCATTTGCAACTGCTAAACAATATTAATAGCTAACTAAATATAGCTAACAAAATAAATGGAGCAAAATTAGCAATGATTTCTTAAAATCTTCCATTACATCCTTCTCAAATGAAAGCTGCTTATTCCATAGCTCCCTTGACATCTTTGTACAACCCTGAAGGCATGATCATCATGTAATTGTTGTTATCTAACTAGTTAGTTATTTAGTTTCACTACTCATTAGCCTAGGGAGCATTTTGGAGAATGTTCAGAGTTCCCAATCTCCTCCTATATTAGTAAAATCTTATAAATAGCTCCATCTCAAGATGGCTCAAAAATAGCTCAGAAGAAAATCAAGGATACTTTTGTCTTGTCTTCTAATGCTTTCATCCTAATAGAATGCTCTAGGTAGCACAAGTTTAACACCGCAATGACTATATTTGACTTAAATTCCCTATGTCAATTGGGAAAAGGTTAAATTAATTTTATGTTCTGTCCATCAATAAATTTCCAGAAAATTAGGACTAAACTTTCATTGAGCCCAAAACTATAGACCAGTTTCTTCTGGTGCCGAGCTGAGAACACAGGATATACCCAGGAAGCATTTTGTTGATTCCCAACACTTAAACATTTCTTGACTTACAATCTGACTTCTCTGTGCCAAATAAAATGAAGCCTGACACACATTTTCAGGAATTAAAGATAAAGAGGTATTTAAATAAAGAATATCTAAATAAAACATCAGTTCAACAACTTGGGGGTTTTTCAGCATATCTCATTTAAATTTAAATTTTAGACAGATTTAAAATAACAGCTTGAGCGGAAAGCAAATATTTTGATCTGGTCACCAGTGAAAATTTTATGGTCCCCTTGGGTTTGCTAATAATCATAGGTTAGAGGAGGAATTCAAAAGACGGGTTGACATAGTGCTTAGTGACATGGTTTAGTGATTTCTTCTTTTTTTTTTTTAATCAGAGTTTAGTTGATGGTTGGACTAGATCTTAAAGGTCCCTTCCAACCTAGACAATTCTATGATTCTATGAATTAGTAAAGATCACTGTGTTCTCTAGATTTATTGCTACTTGCTACATTTTATGATATGAAAACTAGCCTTCAAGTCTGGGAAATTAAAATTTGAACAGTAGATATTTCAATATATGGGGGTAAACAAATTTCATGGCAAGGAGCATTCTGGCAAAGAACGGCCAAAGACATGCCATCCAACCATGCAATTACGTCTCACTCAGAACAATTTTGCTCTCATGAAAGCTTGCATATTAGAAACATTGACAGAATATTGTTTCCTATCTCTGTTTCATGAAAGAAATACTTGAAAAAAATAAAATGATGATATTAATAAAAAAATAAAAAAAAGAAGTATAAGAATAGGATTTACACCTCCTGACATAAAAATTGCTTGTGGTACTTTTATCACTATTGTAAAACAGGGAAAAAAAAGGACTGTTATGAATCTCTGTGTTAGTTAAGAGCCACTAGTTGTTTGAGGTCAGGTTTATGAATATTTAATACTAAATAGAAGTGCTAATTATGTTTGAGAAATACAGAATTGGACAAATATCTTCTGCACAACCATTATAGGAACATAAACCATTATTCTAATTGGGGAATTTCAAGTGCTGGAAAGGAGAAAAACCATAAAAAAGAGCCAGTTAATTTTATCAAATGCACAAAAAATACAAACAGGTATTGTGACTGCTCAGGAGCAAAAACATTTTTCTCCACAAACTGCCTTCTTTGTATCATCTGCATAGGACCCCAGAGCTGTTGTAGGGCAGGAATAGCTTTTAGCATTCTCATCTTCAACAGCATGAAAAGGCTAGCAGCCATGTACCCTGAAAGCTGTCTATAGCTTTACTGAGTCACACAAATACCCATCCCTTGCCAGTAACCATGAAAAGACAGCCTGTGAATCATTACATCTTTTTTTACACTGATGGGAAAAAGATTGAGTGAGATGCATATAGAAGCATGGCAGTCATTTATAAACAAAAAAGGACTGATTTTTGACATCATTCCAGATTTACTTCAGAGTAACTGGACAAATGTCATGCTGCATATGGCCAAATTGGAAACTATGAAAAATGATTCATAGATTTCTACTTCATGTTAGAGAATAGTTTCAGAAATACTTTGGCCATAGATTGATCATTTTTATTTATGTTAAAAAATAAAAATTATGTCAGTAAATTGTACAGTACTAGCACTTCCTTATATTTTGTCTACATAACAATGGTAGTAGAATTTATATTAGAAATATTTTCAGGTTTTATGTTGTCATGGTTTAACCCCAGACGGCAACTAAGCCCCACACAGCACGTGTTCACTCCCTCACGGAGAGATGAGGGAGAGAATTGGAAGAGTAAAGTGAGAAAACTTGTGGGCTGAGATAAAGACATTTTAATAGGTAAAGCGAAAACCACACGTGCAAGCAAAACAAAACAAGGAACTCATTCACTACTTACTGGCAGGCAGGTGTTCAGCCATCTCCAGGAAAGTAGGGCTCCATCATGTATAACGGTTACTTGGGAAGACAAACACCGTCACTCCAAACATCCTCCCCTTCATTCTTCTTTCTCAAAACTTTATACACTGGGCATGACACCCCTTTGGTCAGCTGGGGTCTTTCACTAGAGATACAAGAAATATTCAAACAGTAGCAATTAGTGAGTATTCTTAACATGAGCTAACTTTAACGCAAAACGTTGTTTGCTTCCTGTTTCAGAAAGTGAAGAGATCACATGGAGATGCACAATATGATACTTCAAACTAAACCCCTGTCAGGATTAAACCTGTACTGCATAAAAGGGCAACACTTGCAGATGCTGTTTATAGAGGTAAATTAGTGCACAGTGAGCTTGCGCAGTCTTATTGCAGAGTGGTTCATTACACCTGAAGTGTTTCATGAACCACATTCCCTTAGCCTAACCATCTAAGTCCCCGGGGACTGGATGGGGAATAACCAATGCACAGTAAGCCCTCATGTATTCCAAGCAACATAATTACAGCTAACCCTTTAACTTCTCCTGTTTGAAAAGTCCCTTAAAACTTACTAAGTCTGAAAAAATTCTCCATAGGTATGTAATATGACCATAGAAACTGGCATAGTAGCCTATGACATATACAAAAAGTGAACTCTAGAGGTTTCCAGAGAACTCCATGAAACAGAATGTAATTTTCTGTGATGTACTATGGGATGTACTATCATATCCACAAGGGTTTTTTCAAGAAATGATTAAATTTTAAGGATTATGCTTTCAGTAGCAAGTATGGCAAAAAAAGATCCCAGTGGTTACAATTAGTATAAGCGGGAACTGCATGACTGATTCTTAGCATACAGCAGCTTACTCATAATAAATATCGGTCTACATCAACCCTTATTACTCTCTGGAAGAGATCTGCTGTACGGAGGCAGTATTCACCAAAAAGATATGTCTTCCTTCCATAGCTGCAGATGCTGCAGAACAGCTGGGGCCCATATCACTGGTAAATTACATAGGATGCTTAAACTAGTATCTAACAAGTTAAACCTGAAGTCCCTACAAAGGCATCTATACAAGTAAACCAGAAGTTGCCTTACTGATAAAGCGGATAAGACTAGTAAAGGAAAAAATATTACAAAAGGCTCAAACAAGCTAAAATTAAGAAAATCCCCAGGAATTAAGAAATTGAAACAATTTGTTTGCAGCTGTATAGGAAATCAGCATGCACATTTGTCATACAAGTGCACGGGCTGGATATAACATACAGAACTGGATCTCTACCATGGTACAAGACTACAGAGATATAGTTCTGTTGCGTTTAATGATTGCAAACTATTACATGAATTCACTGTTTATTGCCGTTTAGAAGAGTCCAAGAAAAGCTGTAATCCTCGGGACATTTTTTAAACCACTTGGTAAAAACCCACCTCTTTTTTCCTCATTCTATCTACCATGTACACAATAGACCAAATTCAGCTTTGTGGACTTGGTACAGTAACACAATTGTATCTTGTACAAGGATTATCAAAATATTTTCTTTAATTGACTCTGCTATTGCTGCTCAATTTGTCTTTTGTTATCTTAGTGAATAAATGATAACTTGGAGTGAAGGTGGAAGAACAACCATCTATTACAATATTGCTTATTTATGATGCATGAGAGACACTAACTGAAGTCCCTGAGGAAAAACTAGAAAGAATTGCTTGCTAAATTGTTGCATCATAACTAGAAAAATCTTAATAGAATATTAGATTAACATAGCAGTACAAATGCTTCTGATGAGCAATGAGGGCAGAAATGGGAGAACACAGGAAAAGCTGTCATTTAGTACATAAAGTAGGTACACAGCTGACAATAAAACCATTCACATTCAGATAAGGAGTGCACTGCAGTGATATTTCTTCATGACAGAAATACTGAAGAGGAGACACAAAACCAGATTTTACTGTTAATGTTCTGTTTTTCAATCTGATGCTTTATTTTCAGCTTCAGTAAGCAAAACTTATGCTTTGTAAAGGAAAAGGTTTTTCAGAGGGGAAGCACACTTTTTTTTTTTTCAAATAACTAATGAGAAAAAACTCCCAAATGCAACTCTCTAGTTTTGCTTCTTATGAGTGAATGCATAGAGTCTATCTCAGCTACTAGCAGCTGCTCAGAATTACTGATTTACAATGTATTGTTTGTTGGAATTGTTATTGGAAGAAATACTAGAAATGGAGCTGCTGAATTGCTTAAAAGGAAGGAAATGTGTCTCATCAGATATGGGGACAAAAGTGACAGAATTCTCTAGTCTATAAATTATCCTTAAAATAACCAAAACATCTCTTAAAATTCCTTCTCTTTTAGGAATATCTCAAAAGTGGAAAGATGGGAGAAACAGTTCTGTCATCATCTCATTTGCCAACCTCCCCAGTCATTTAAATTGCAAGAAAGGGCAGGTACTGAGGCAGAGAGAAAAATAATAGCTGTTCTTATTTTGTGGGTGAACAAAAAAGTGATCAAAGTGCCTGGGTTTAATAAAAGAAAAAGTTCAATTGAGAGAAATGCTAACCTTCTCCCTGCTCTAATAATTTAAGGCTTCTGGGTCTCCCTTAAATCTTTCTCCAGTTTGAAATGGCTGAGTTTAGCATGAGCAATCAGGGTTCTGTGGTCCCTCTTTTAGTGTTGGTTCATTCAAAGCTGCACTTCAACAGAAACTAAAATTTAGTTTAAAAAAAAAAAATTAAAATTGTTTATTTCTCCTTTAAGTTAGATAAAATATCAAATCCTTTCAGTTTGAAAAAAATGTTGACTGTCCTAGAAATGTCATCTAAGCTGAGTTGCTAAAAACACCTTGAGAAATAACACATGCAGCTGAGCTTGACTTGGAATTTCTTCTTTTGTTTGTTTGTTTGTGCCTCTGTGCTTACTCCTGCACCTCGCTGGCCTAGCCGATGACATGAGCTGCTGGGTTTCTAACTTTTGGCATTTTTCATCCATCTGGAATTATTCAAATGCCATCATAAACAGATGCTAGTCAAACTTCAAATGTTATGTCCTCTCTCTTTTTTTTCTGTTGCTTATGGAACCAGAGGGATGATATTGATCGTTTTTACATCTGCACTTCTATTGTTTGCTTTAGCTCTCACTGGGCGTGAAACACTAATCTTGCTGTGAAAGAACCTCAATCTTTTCCTTGTTCGTTAAAAATTACTGAGCACTCAGAAAGAAGTTGCTTATTTAATATACATACAAAGTATGTGTATCTCATTTAATTACAAATAATATGACTATATGAATTTCCATGTGTAATTTGTAAACATAATTTAGTATGACATCTCTATCATTATCATACACTTTTATTTATATATATGAAAACATAAACACCAGAACAAATTCAAAAAAAAGGAATTTACAAAAAAAAAAAGAGTTGGATTTCAAGTGTTAAATTTACTCCCATATGAGCACGATTTTTTTAATAATCATCATTTCTTTGCCTACATACTGACACAAAAGAAAGATTGATGTAGTTTCTCTCCTGAACCATAGGAAAGGCACTCAGATTCTCCTGTGCTCAAGGTAATTTGCTCTGGCTGACCTCTGTAAACCTGACTGCATCTCCTTTCCTTACAGAGGAACAGTGAGTTACACCCACACAACTCACTACAGGGGGTGAGAGGAGGCTCTCAACTGCTTTTCATGGAGATTGGTATCAAACTTCTACTCCGTGAGACTATTTGCAAGGCAAGATGCTAAGCGAATTCAAGAGTGTTAGAATCCAGCACTATGTAAATAGTAACTTTTACTATTGCATATTCATTATAGTTAGCTACCTTCTTTATTTACATTACATTTAGCTCCTGGAGTATACTAATACACCAAAGGATTTTATCACATCATGCCATAACAGCTACAGATCTACTGATATTTCCCTTCAGCTGGCTAAAAGTCAAGTTTGTTAAATTTTAGTTAATAGATTGAATATATTGCCTTGGTCAGCACTGAAAATAACTTTAATTAGTTTATTAGAAGCTCCAGACTGTTCCTGTGGCACTGTATGAAAACTACATGAACTAAAGTGTTTTGGCATGTGTTGTTCTCCCACCATATTTACAGATTTCTATAAAATTCTCAGTCCTCCCAGGGAAAAAGTTGTGACTAAAAATTCTACAGAGAAAGACTAGAGTTAGAGTTCACCAGATGAGCACTGATTACAATGTAGATACCTATCTGATTTTTGGCAGCAGAAATTTAAGATTTTTAGAGGAATTGACTTAATACAGTTTTCATGGTTTTGACAGAATTTCTACTTATGAACATAGGTTCAATACTGAGCAGAGGCTTATATCATAATTGATATTGCCTGAATTGATTTAAATAATAAAATGAATGAGAAAGCATTAAAAAGGGAAAGCTGTCAACAGTGCTGTAGAAAAGAATATTGCTAACCATGAGTGTTCCACTGCAGGAACACAGAAATGGTCACATCAGATAAAACTAGTCATCTATGTAGTTCAACACATTATACTGAAAATAGGCAGCACCAGATGAACTTGGAGGAAAGTTAAATAATTTTCTGAAAGCTCCATTTTTCACAGTAATTTTAGTCCCTATCGCGTTGTACCCATAATCACTGTACATACCAAAGCCTTTGTTCTTTAATTTAGTCAGTTTGTAACATCTGAACAGGTTTTTTTTACGCTTGATGTAATGGCCTTGTCGTGAAAAATGTATAATTGCTTCTTATAACGAGACTGAAACCAAGACCTATCATCCTCCCCGAGCACATATTAACCATTAAAGTTCTTTAGGAAATCTGTATGTGCTGCAGCTAAAGAAAAAACCTGCTGCTCTCATGAAAATAGAAGCATGCTACACAGATTTTAACATTAGCTTTTTCTGAATCCAAACATAAGCACACAGATATAGCAAAACTATACATTTAGGGCTCTTTTGTACCAGTGCCCTGTAAAAACATTACTATAACCGCCAGTTAAAGGTCAGAAGCTTTACACTAGTGGAATTTGCTGCTCATAGTGCAAGGCGCCGGTGCTGACTTGTCGGGCTGCTGGGCTTCTCAAATGCTTGTTTTGAGACCTGGCTGTGTGAGCCTGAACTTGATACCAGGTGTCTCTTGTTATCATTTGCACTGCAACCACAGAAAAATAGCAAAGGCTTTCACGATGTAGCCACAGCTTTGAGGTGGAGGCCCCAAAACAGTAAGCAACTCACTAATGGTCAGCTACAGGTCATTGAAGAAGTGCAACCTTGAGAGCTGACACAGGACTGGTTGTGGTTTAAGAAGCAGCAGCTCAGCTAGGGAAATAACAGCTGAGAAACAGCATTAAGCACCTGTCCTGATGCAGTAACATCCCTGAAAATGCTTAGCCCAGGGACAGAGGCCAAGAGCTGCAAACTGCATAGAGACTCAGCTGTCTTATAAGAGGATATATCTCAGATTTTGGGGAAGAGAAAGCAGATGCCTGGTTTGATTTTAGCTCCCCTCCTCACGGAAGAGCTCTGAAGCCTGACTGTCTTGATGTCTACAACCATCAAGGACCATTGCCATCAGACGTAACCAAATATCAGTTCTGTGGTATTACGCACTAATTCAGGTCAGTTTTCCAAATGTTCCTGCCACAGTGACCACTAAATACCTAACTAATATACATGCATGTACACATATTCAGCTTCAAAGCCTACCATAAACTCAGGAGTCAATGTTTAGTGACTTCTTTTCATGGTGTTTTCCCCTTCTTCTCCAAACAGTGTATTTGCTTTCTAAAGCATAGATGCATAAGAGCTATTTTTTGGGGGAGTGAGGCACAGGGCATGGCAGGAGTTGATCTATCACTGCAAAATGCATATAGGAGATTTATTTTCTTTAATGAAGAGATATCTTAATTACAGATCCAAAGATAGTTAAGAGCATTTAGAAAATTGCCAGCATTGGGCACTGTTCTACCACAGTCAGCTTTACATTATATCTGTCATCATATTTGTGACTTCATTATGCTAAATTCCCCTGAAACTTCTCAAATTCTTTTTTTACTTCTATCATAAATAATCAGGGGTTTGCTCATTTCATCTCTCTTTCAGATCATTAACACACAGAGTACATTAAACCAGAGGGGCTCTCTTTCAATATTCAAACACACCGCTGTTAACATTTCACCCTCTTCAAAGACGATGAGTAATTCTGGCTCTTTGTTTTTTGTGTCTCATTCAGCTCTGACCTGTGACAGAATATTAGCTCTCCCCTTAAGACTGATCATATTTAATGGCTTCTTGTGAGAGACTTTGCCAAAGGCTTTTTGAAAGCTTAGACAAACATGTCTACCTATCCCCTTCACTCACCATTTTATTGACACCCTCAAGGAATTTTACTACATTAAATTATAGGCAATTTTTTCCTGTTATAGAAGTCAATCACCTCGTAAAATTGCAATCCATTAAGTATTTCATAATTTTATTTTTTAAATTATGTTAAAATGTTACTTCAACGGAATTATTTACTGAAGATTTGTGATTTCTAAGGTATCATTTGCACCTCTCTCAAAGGTAGGTAAATATTTTCTGCTACAGAGCTCATTTTATTGAATACCTGGGTTTGGGATTTTCTTGTCTGTTTTTTGTTTGATAGGAGTTAAACCTCCTTCACTACATTCCCTCAGAGCTTTTGGATGTGTCCTGGGAACTTCTGCTGTTCTATTTGTTGGTTGTTATCAGAACCTCTGCTTTTGATACTTTAACCTCTAATAGCGTCTCATCTTTAACATCTGAGAAACTGGTATCATTTTTCTCAAAAATAAATATGAATACATAGAGAGGATGCATTTAATAAGCATTCATTACTAAGTAGTGCTATTTTCTCTGATTATGCAAAGACATTTCTATTTTCTGGAGAAAATAAGTGAAAGTATTTCTTCTTTATTTTCTCCACTTTCCTGACAAGAAGTTCTCAAGATCCTCTTACAAGGGTTTGCCATAAATGAAGACAAACATTTCTTTTGAAAAATGCTGGTAGTATTGTTAGATTAATATTGCACAAATTACACGTGTCACTAAATACCTGGATCATTGGGACAAAAAAGTTAATCAAACATTCAGTATTTCATCTCTGTATGAACAGATTAATTTTCTGAAATTATATTTAAAAATGACTTCTTCATGAACACTGGTGAAGTTAGTTGGAAAGAGGAACAGCAACTTTCACATTTCTATTGGAAGCAATTAATGAACCCAATTACTTGAGTGCCAGCACATATCTACCTTTTGAAGTATTTCTTGTCACATGCTGAATATTTCATAACATCCAGATCAGCATATGCATATTTATTTCAAGATGGTTTAGGAATATTATGCCCTGTTAAAACTGTATTAATTCCAAAAATAATTATGTTCTATATCAGCAAAAGAAAATCATAGCTTTCAGAATAAGAAAAGAAGAAAGTTTTAAAAATGAAAAATTCTTGTTAAGGATTTACATTTCTCTGACACTAACTTGCAAATTCTTTAATAATGAGTGAATGATTCTTCACTTCTGCTGTCTTGGGTATACAGAAACAGTGATCTCATAGATCACTCATAGATAGCTATATAGATTAATTTAGTAACTACTGTGGAAATGAAAACTGAAGAGTTCTTTTGGAAATGTCATATCTGCAATATATTAGACAAGTTTTTCCAACATTCAGGAGCCAGAGATCTAATTTCTGACTTTGTTAAAAGAAAACACTGCTATGAAATGAGTAATTTTACAGTAAAATGTTACTGATTATGGTAATGATAGCAACACATTTTAAAATGAAAAAATCATTCTTAATGAGAAATCCTTCAAAAGTGGTTTTCTCTTTCTGTGTGATGTGCACACGTGCAAAAACTCTTGATAGAAGAACAAGACATTTTTAAGGGCATTTAAAGCAAACAAAACCAACTTGTGCTTCCTAGTAGAGAAAATGTACTACCATGATTCATATTTTCATGTCTTTCACATTATAAATTTAGTATTTCACATACTTTTGTATTTATTGAAAATTTTTCGCTAAATCTTTTTTTTTATATGTTGTAGAGCATTTCTATGAGGTTATGATTAAAATTCTGGTAGAATGAATTTTTTATTAATCATAATTTGGAAAATGTACGAAAAGTATCACAGCTGAGGTGAAGACAAATCAGATGGAAGTACATATTTGTAGGTTTGTAGAAAATAATGTATCAGCTCTTGCACAGGTATGGAAAACCTCTTACCACTTCCTGATTAATAGGTGATGGAGAAAAAAAAAAATCTCCTATCTATATAGACACACAATCCCAACTCTCATCTTAGGAAAGATTAATCTCTAAAATCTTTCAGTCATACTTGGATTGGAGTACGGTCTCTGTTCCTTTTGACAGGTGTTTAAGAGTTTCCTCTGTTTCTTTTAAAGTTGTCACAGATTCAATTTTTAAAGCTTCTACTCAAGCTCCTTTTTTATAGTTCAAGAACCTTTTTAAGAAAGAAACTGAATTTACCTTACATACTTTTAAATGCTACTTGGGGGGGGGGTAATTATTTTTCTGATGAAACACTAGTTTCTCAACTTTTTGTATTTAAGTGGATAAAGGTGAAGCACAGAGAGTTTTACATTTTTACATTTCTTTACTGCTTAAATGAAAGTTCATATTGAAACTACATTTGGCCATAAAAAAAATTTACACTGTCGATGAAGATAATCAAAATAAAAATCACTGAAATGTAACCAAAAGCTACACTTCCATCTTGCTCTGTTCTGCATCTCAGCCAGTAGGCAGAGACTGGAACCAATCCATGAGAGATTCACAGCAGTTCTCTCAGGATCTGATATGAGATAAGCAGCAAAATTCAAATCCTATTTCAGTTTTGAATTCTCCCCAAATTTACTGATATTTAAAACTAAAACAAGAGTTTCATCCCAGCTCAAGTTACCATGATAAACTGTAGCAAGGACTTGTGTCAACTACGGTCTGAGAGATCTGCTTTACTGGAGAATTACAAATAAGAGAACAACTAAATGCACTGGCACATGTCCAGAAAAGCACTTACATGAAGGTTTCAGTCAAAACTCCTGAATCATCTCAATCAATATCTTAAAATATCTTTTTTTTCTTCCTCCACATTTCTATCACTTTGTGCATGTTCATGACACTTTGCAGGCTCTAATTATAACTAGCATTTATTGTTTCTTTAAATTCTGGAAAAAAAAGGTAAAAAAAGATAAAAACCCACAAAACTCTTTATGACCTGATTAAAAAAAAAGCGAGTTGCACTGTAAATACGTGTATATGCATAAAGGAAAAATCATACAGCTTCACTGGTTTTAAAATAAAATTAGATGGATAAATTAATAAATCTAATTCAATTTTTAAATTTAGCTTGCTTTATACACATGTATGCCTTGAAGGACAGCTCCCTGAATAGTGACTTCTTGATTTTGGCTGATTAATTAAATTCATTGTTTACATCACTGTTAAATATTATTTTTGTTTTGTAACCACTTAGATGTGTACTCATGCTTCAGATCTCTTCAACCACCAGATATTCCTAGAAATGACAGCTACAAAGATAACTGTTAAATGTTTGAAATTAAATAGGATACTTTTAACTGCACAAAATTGGGAAAGGTAGCAGAGCAAGAAACAGTTTTTTACATCTCAAGTCTGCATAAATACAAGAACAGACAACCACAACAAAAATAATAGCATTCTGTTTTCCCTCTGCATTTGATTTCATTGAATACATAGAACTTGAGAGGAAAAACAACAAAAAAGGAAACAGACAGGAGGTAAATAGCAATTTGGACGTTATTCAAATACACATTCTCACTTAATTCTTCTTTTCATTACTTGAAAAATTTTCCTTTTTCCTTATTTTTTGAAACAACTTTAAAGTGTGAGTCAGCTACAGAATAAAAAGGTCATACTAGTTTTGTTTCTCCATGTGTTTCATGTAATAAAGTACTCGTGAGATTATCAATCACAAAGTCCATAGATCACATGAAACAAATAAAAATTGATCCAAGCCACAAAATTCATCTGGCAACAAAGACTTTGGCTTGAACCTACGTGAGGTTCAAGCAGCACTCAAACTTGCAATGGGTAATAATGAGCCAAAACCACACAAACTCAAAAGCTCACTGCAACATGCCAACCCCCTTCACTGGCACAAAGTACCCTCAGATATGTGCTTTGGATGAGTTTAGACAGTCTGTCTGTTTGTTATATTTATATAATAGTTAATGTTACTTAACATAATTTTAAATGCTACTTTTGCCTGGAGTGTCTAACTGTCTGTCTATCTGTCTTCAGAGATCCAGGTTTATGTTTCATGCACGGTCCTCAGAGAACTGGTTGTTGGAGCTTGCTTAACTTCTCTGGAGTACCAGAGAAGGGATCTGGTTGTGCTATCAAACGAAGAAAGCAAAGACAAAGAACTTTCTTAACTTATATCTACCCTCATCCATCATCTTTACTGAGATAGCTGTAAGAAATAACCTATAAATGACAGACACAACTACCCAGCAAGTGCATGGTAAGATGTTCTGGGCTTCTTTTCATTATTTGAAATGTATACCAGGCTTTTGAAGGAAATGACTGTCAAAAGGCAAGTGTGTATTCCCTTTTGATTGAGAGTAGCGGTTCACAGCACCTCAGTTCTTACTGAAGTTTCCATTCAACATCTTCTGGAAGTCCTAGGCATGGTGGAGAAGATGGCCCTTTATGACAACAAACGTTTGAAGCAATTGTATGAATTACTTTGAAAAAAAAAGTGTTTCTCTGTTTTTATGGGAAGACGAGTATTTGTACTTTTTTTTTTTTTTTTTTTTAGAGAGCTGCTTTCAAAAGTGGCTACTTTGCTTGAAATATTAAAAGATCTTGTTATATGAGTATGACTAAGACATTTCAAAGCTATCAGCGTGAGAAAAATTACTGAATGCCTATTTCTCATGCACAGTGTCTTTCCAAAATATAAAATGAGAAACAAGGCAAAAATAAAGATGTGTGTTGTCTCAGTTTGGCAGAGGGATATTCAGAGCTGCTTAAGTTCTAATCCTGTAGCTTGTGAATTCATTGTCCATTTGCAGGGCTATTTGCACCACAGGCTTTCTAATAATTCCTAAAATCACAAACAATTTTAAATTCATACTTAGGAAGTTGTTTCTTATTTGGTTAGACTTAGTTTTTAAAATTCCATCTGCAAGTGAAGTCTGACAGCTAGTTACAAGTGATGTTCTTCAGGGTTTCATATTGGAGCTGATACTGTTTAAAGTCTTTATTAATGGCCTGGACAATGAAACAAAAGGATCCTGCATCCCATTTACAGATGACATCAGACTGGGTGGACTTGTCTACACCAGAGGGCTGTTATACCCTTCAGAGAGGTGTTGGATGGATAGAAAAGTAGGCTTACAGGATCCTTATGCAGTTCAAAGGCAAATGCAGTGCCTTATGTCCGAGATGAGATAACCCCTCACAATACTACAGGCAGGAGGCCAAGCGGTTAGAAAGTAGGTTTGTACAAAATAATCTGAGAGGTTTTGGTAGACAAGTTGAGCATAAACCAGCAACGTGCCCTTCCAGCAGTGAAGACAAATCTCATATTTGACTGCTTTAGCAAACGCATGGCCATCAGCTGCTGGGAAGTGATTGGTGGAGCTGACCATCATGGATCAACAAGACCAGGACTGCTACATGAGGGAGGATGAGCTAAAGGTGACCTTGGCACGGGCTGGGTATGTACTTCAACAAGGGAACAGTCTCACAGGACCAAGCAGGGTTGGTGGCAGTAACAAGTTCAGCCCAGTGATCATCAAATGTGAGGTGACAGCCAGGGCTGAGGTCAAGATCCAAGTCCAACAAAAACATCAGGACTAGCAGGAAACCAGGTTGGGCACAGAGCTACAAGGTCTGTAGCTCAGGCAAAAGCTAGGAACACGGACTTGAGCTTAAAGAAAGCTCCCGGACCAAAAGGCAGAGGATATGTAGCTGCACTGAGACTGGTCAGAACAATTACTGCTTGTGGGTGCTCTCAGGGCCCTGACACCCTGAAAGCTGAGTTCTGCAGAATAACTGGGTTTTTCCAGATTTAATCAGGTTTTTCCCAATGCATTTCTAGTGATGTGTCTATCAACCTGTCTATTCGTACTCTCAGATCAGATCAGGACATTTCTTATGTCATGTCAATTGCAAGTAATTAGGGTTTTGTGCTTTTCAGTTGTATGCTTCAGTTGTATGCTGCAGTTGCAAAACTTTTGTGCCTAGTTTATATGCACTAGCTTTTAAGCACTAGCTTATAAGTTTATTTATAAAGCACAAATATATGTCCATTTATATTTTATCTAATTTTAGCTTGCAGTATGTTAGTAACCAAATCTATGTCTTTCTCTGACCAAAAAAGCTATGACATGACAGTCTGCAGCACACTAAATGCAAAGAAATGTAGTAATTCTGAGTAATAACAGAAAATGGAGTAGTCTTTCTTGATATAATAAACATGAATTAATCATTCCTTTCTACTTTTCTAGTCCTTTTCTCTTTCTTAAAATAATAATCATCATGATATATTTTTGGAAATTATAGAAGAAGAATAGATGTTAGAAAAATAATGGTCTTTTATACATGAACTTGGCTGAGGAGTAAACACGATACAAAGGAATTTAGGACAAACCACTCAGCATCAACACTTCCAGAGATCAATGCTCCATCTGACTAGGATATACAGCATATTTTTAACTTTTCAGAATAAAGCCACTTTCTTAGATTCTCCAACACAGACATTCTTCCAAACATCAGTCAATAAAATTTTGGACATATCTGCCTATCAAGACATTCTAGTCTTCATGTATCATTCATCAATTTTCTTAATTCTCTTTTCCCCTTCATTACAGGATTTGCCCCAGTTATTCTGCTCAGACATTTATTTTTTTTTATCATTGCCATCTTTGCAGTATAGATCCAGAAACAAATTTATATATCATAGTAAGAAACACAGCAGGATTAGTTTTCACATGACTTGCTCTTCAGAGCATAACACAATCCCCAAAACGCAATGCTAGGTTTCTAGATTTGGTTTATAAGCAATCTAAAGAAAAGGAACAGTTAGCAGCCAGCCACTTAAGTTAGCCAATGCAAAATACCAAGCTCTTCTAGAAAGGGATACCTTCTAATCCTGTATCCTAATGGTTATCATCTTACCCATGTAAGATCCAGATAATGTTCGTCACTGTACGTTACCAAAGGTCATGTGAGCTCTTCAGTTTTTGTGACAGAGAAAGCCCTGGAGTCAAGTCCATCTGTTGAAGCTGTTCCAATCGTAATGCCCAGCCCAAGAATCTGTAGGACCTGAAAGGAAGCAAAAGTGTCAACATGAGTCCAAATTTAGCAGTAGGAGACTATTTCACTCCTAAAGATACATAAAGTTCCTTAGTTCTATGAATGTTGTTATATTTTACATCTTATAATCTTTTGGTTTGGGTCTGAAACCTAATTCTCTCCTGTGTACCAGCTGACTGAAATCATTACCAGCTCAGAATTAATCACTGTTTAAGAATATCCTATGAAAAAAAAAGCTTCAACAGGCTGAACTGAAATATCTCCCCTGCAAAATATTCTTTTCCTTAACATCTTCAACACTCTTTATGCATGAAAAAAGTCTGGAAGAAAGTAACAGAAAGGAACTAATTCTGTAAGCTGCAGAGGGAGATGTGGATGAGTAGCTGGAAAGTAGAAATAAAAGGAACAGAGGAAACAAGGGAATAACACAGAGCAAGAGAAAATCCTGAAAGATAATAGCAGAAGAAACAGAATGAAATGGAGTCAGTCATTGCAGAGAAACAGCAGAAAAATAAAAAATGCAACAACTATTAGTCAGAAATTATCTAAGACTTTGGGGAAAGAAAACTGACAGTACATAAACACAACTTTCTGTGTGAGAAGGTGAAAAGAAACAGAAAGCTCAGAGATGTCTGTCTACGGAAAAAACAAGAGAGACATCTTCACTATTTGGTTTGACAACCTCACAAAACAGCAAGAAAGAAAATGAACATTTTTGTCTGTGAAAGAAAGAGATAAGGTAAAAGAGCTGGAAGTCGCAGTACAGCCAAAAATCTCCAGAAGGTAGGACTCTGTATTTGGCATAACTGGGAGCAGGATGTGCTGAGTGTCTGCAAGCTGTGTTGCTCCAAAGCTATAGTTACTATTTCCTCTTGGGCTGTCCGTAGAAAGCAGGCAATAAAGGCTCTTTATTAAGTCTCCTACTGGTTTCTCAAAACATCAGAACTACATGAATTAAATTATGAAAAGGAAAAGAAAGGCTATGTCTGAAAAATGGCCTGAAGGCGATTAGCCAGAAAAACCTAATGCTCTCCAAGGGGTGGAAGCCCTGTTGTTTCTGCCTTCGAGAACAATTCTGACCAAAATACTTGAAAATGCAAAATAGAGAACATTTGTGCAGTGGTAGGAGATTAAGTCAGTGATCTAATAGGTGTCTTTCCCCTCTAGCCTCTATTATTCTGGTTTAAATTGCTCTTTAAATTTGGAGAGTTAAGATTAAATAAAAACAAGCTGTTGCACCAGTATAAGCCTTTGAAAAAAACCTATTAAATTCATTCATCTGTGTTATAGGTCTTTCCATGGGCCAAATCCTTCCTTCACTCATATTTGTGTAGTGCTGTTGAAAACGGTATGAGAACTTTGGGTAATTATTTATTCCCTTTCAGAAGGAGATATAGCTTTTTTGAGAGTCAACTGTCCTGAGAGTTTTACAAACACATCTGAGGGTTTATTGTTGATTATCCTGTATTTGAAGGCCTACTGCAATAACATATGGTAATGCAGCACTAAATTTATTTTAATTCTGTGAGGGCCAAATACTGTTTTCAATTCCAGTGGCGTAAATGACAACAGAATTTACTCTGAGCTCCCATTGCTATTTAATGGTAAAAGTCTGGAGAAACAACAGTGACCAGACTCCTCTGAGAAAAACAGACAACATAAGCTCTGTGATATCTCTAAGAGTGCTATTAGAGTAATGGCCTGTTTCTTAAGTGGCTCTGCGAACTGATCCCTTCCCTCAGTTTCAGTTGATGTGTCTTTATCACAGAATCACAGAATAAAAGAGGTTGGAAGGGACGTCTGGAAGTCATCTAGTCCAGCTGCCCTGCTCAAGCCAGGCCACCTAAAGACAGTTGCCCAGGACCGTGTCCAGACAGCTTTTGATATATCTCCAAGGAGCGAAACTTCACAGCCTTCCCAGGCAACCAGTGCTAGTGCTCACAATAAAAAAAAAAAAAAAAAAAAGAAAAAAAAAAAAAAAAAGAAAAAAAAAAAAAAAAAGAAAAAAAAAAAAAAAAAGAAAAAAAAAAAAAAAAAGAAAAAAAAAAAAAAAAAGAAAAAAAAAAAAAAAAAGAAAAAAAAAAAAAAAAAGAAAAAAAAAAAAAAAAAGAAAAAAAAAAAAAAAAAGAAAAAAAAAAAAAAAAAGAAAAAAAAAAAAAAAAAGAAAAAAAAAAAAAAAAAGAAAAAAAAAAAAAAAAAGAAAAAAAAAAAAAAAAAGAAAAAAAAAAAAAAAAAGAAAAAAAAAAAAAAAAAGAAAAAAAAAAAAAAAAAGAAAAAAAAAAAAAAAAAGAAAAAAAAAAAAAAAAAGAAAAAAAAAAAAAAAAAAGGTGTTTCATTACGTTCAGATGGACCCTCCTGTGGTTTAGTTTGTGCCCATTTTGCTTCTTGTCCTGACACTGGGCAGCACTGAAGAGCTTGACTCCACCCCCTTTGCATCCTCTCTTCAAATATTCATATACGTTGATAAGATCCCACCCTGAGTCTTCTCCAAGCTGAACACTGCTAGCTCTCTCAGCCTCTCCTCATAGGAGATACGCTCCAGTCCCTTAATCATCAGCCCTTTCTTGGACTCCGTCCAGTATTTCCATGTCTCTCTTGTGCTGAGAAGCTGAGAATCAGTCTCACTTATAACCATTCTCTCCTCTGTGCTAGCAGGCTGAACGTGCATGGACTACACTCACAGCAGTAATAGATTTGTGGGTCTTCTGACAAGTTCAAATGAGTTTAGAGAAGGACTGTTTTCTGAATAAACAACCCTTTGATTCTCTGGGTAGACTCAAGAGAAAATGAGCCCTATTATCTCTTTAGTTATCTATACAGAATGTTTCTTTTGAATAGAACTTAAATTTGTTGCTACAAGCTTCCTGGTTTTCTTATTATTTGTATATTTTTAAAGAGTTGATTGAAAAAAGCTCATGAAGTAACCACTTGGAACAAATAAAAGCCTTTCATTCCCTGGTTTGCAACTCCAGTGATGTCAATTATGTCCCAGAGAGGAGCATATTATCAACCATAAAAGTATAAGTGAACTCTGCATCTAACTTATGAACTAAGCAACAATAAGAACGTTACAAAAAATCACTGTGGCAGAAGATTAAACCATTTTAGCTAGCAGCATGGTAACTCAGTATGGGGACCATTTCTAATGCAGGACTTACTGTTGTCAATTTCTAATGCATCTGCTAGGATTAGAACATATAACAGCAGTCACAGCAAGATTTCTTTAATAATTATTTTAGTGGTAGGGAAATAGAATTATTTACGTGGCGAGCAAGAAACCATTGCTTACCCTCAAGGAGAAGTCTGGCATCTCAATCCAGCAAGGCTCTTAATCAAATAACTTCTGTATTTAGGATTAAGTATCTCATTGTACTAAAAGGTCAGTCTGTAGAAAATCTCATAAAATGGAAAAGGCTCTGGCTACTTACGTGTATCCACACATCAACTTAAAACATACTTTCTCCACCCGTGATACAGTGTAAAGGATAACATTATATATAAAATGGTATGGTAGTATCCTGGCACCAAATCATGTTCTGTTCTTTGGCAATAAAAGGAGCATGATACCCCTTCTGTTCATTCATTTAGGCACTAGCAATTTGTCAGTCAGCATGTGTTGATACAAAGCCTGTAACTGTCCCAAAGGAACAGATTAACAGACATTTTTGCCTGAGCACTTCAATACATTGTTTCCCACTAGGGGAAAAAAATGCCGTGTTTATTTTAAAGCACTGTAACTTCCACTGTAAAACTGATTCGTTTCTTCTCTGCTTGGTAATAAGTCTGTTGTTACAGGTAAACGGAACACCATCCTGGCTAACAACTGGTCTTCCACCTCCACCAATATAACTGGTGTGCCTCTTCCAGCCTTAATTAACCTCCTAGCACAGCTGTACAATGGGTGTAGCATTAACATTAGCTACAATGTAAGCACATAAAGGTTGGTTTTGCAATGCACAGGACAAGGGAATGAAGAAAAAGGAGCTAAACAGGAACCTTTTGTGTGAACCCACACATCCCAAACACTGCACTCTGCTTTACAACCAGCCACTTCTCTGTGGGGTAACTGCCAGGCAGCCACCACCACTTCCAAAGAGGTTTCCCTGGCGCAAAGAGTTTGTTATATCTGACAGAACTGAGTAGCATGAAAAATTTCTCTGAGGCTGGGTCACAGATGGGAAGCCATGTGCCTTGGTGGGACTCAAGAACTTCCTTTGAGGAAATCAAGTAATCAGGGAAGGCAGAAAATAAGAAAAAAATACAGGTGAAACTTCACAGATAAACAATTTAAAAGGCAGAAATAAAGAGCAATAAATATGTACCTATAATTAAATTACCACTTCAGTTGTCAGTCTGCTTCTAACAAAGCCAAACATTGCTAGGTTTTTTCTTGCTTTTCTCATATTGTACACATTCTATATCTTGTCCTTGTTTTCACACACTTTGATAGTCACAAAGCATCCTGTTATGCCATATTCCTTGTAATAGATGAAGCTACTAAAACTGCTAATGCAAACTAAAACACAGTAGACATGAAAAATCTACAGCTGAACACTCCAGTTAATCAGGAGTGAAAGTCTTCAAAAAAGAGTACCACAAAAGGCTGACGAGTCAGGATGCTTTTGTAAAATGTTACTCCTTTCATAGAATGGTGAGTAGGGAGTTAAAGCGAACCTGTTATTGCTGTCATTGGAGGTCTGAAACAACATGCTTAATAGCTAATCTCACTGGATTAACAGGACATTCAAAATATATTTACTATTTCTGTATAAGCTCCTCTTCCCAGCATTATCATAGCATAGTTAATAATTTTCAGTGGGATTTTGACTTTAATGAGGTTCTTTAATGAGGAAGCCTATTAACATTCACACTTGGGAATTAAAAGGTCATCCCAGTCTATGAGCAAATGAATCTTATTCCCTTTGGAAACCATTAGACAATCTGTGTGTGCCTTTGTTTGATAATCATTGCACCTGCACTACAAGGCGATCAGAAAGTTTGGTGTTTCTCTGCAAACAGGAAGCTTTGCCACACTTCATGAGGTTTTACCTCCTCATTATGTCTCCTTTGTTTTACCACAAGAGGCTGCTGTTTCATCAGCTGCACTGACAGACTGAGTCAGTGCCTTTAGCTCTACCCAGTAAACTGGTGGGATTTCAACCAAAAAAAATTGTAGTAGATGTGTTAATGGGCACATATGTTTGAGAACACACACATGTATGATACAACAGTGGTTTAGGAGAAAATTACCACACGGACCAGAAGCAGCCTAGATTATTCATTATCATGACAATACTAGCAAGATGAGTATATTTAGCTTTTACATGTTGGAAATCAGAAGTGATAATCATTACTTTATAAAAGACCTTCTAACTTTCTCTGGTATGTCTTCATTGACATTTGGCTCTCTGAGCTTGGGTACAGCCAGCAATATCCCTGCTGAGGACTACTAAGCAGGCACATGTGTGTATTGAAAAAACTATGATGCATGTACTGAACTTGTTTTTCAATGAAAAAAAAAACAAACGTATTTTGCTCATGCTTATAGAAAAAAGAAGTCTAAAGCATGAAGTTATTCAATAAATCCTCACCATTCTGCTCAAAGAGGCCAGGATAAGCAGGGTGTTGGGACCTTCTAATCTTTTGCTACGTGACAGCTTTGCACTCACCCTCAGTCGCTCTATGCCTGTCCCTGTGATCCTGGGGACAGCTGTGGAAGTTCCCAATGAGGCCAGCTGGACAAGCACAACATATATTCTGCTTCAATATGCTCTTCATGATTTGGTTGTGTTGCCATGCAAAAGTTGGTGTAAGCAAGTGTATTGTCTGCAATTAGAAGAGGAAGGAAATGAGACATCAGGGTTTTACTATGGGTTAGAAATTTCTGGTGAGGGAGTACTCTGCCATACCCAAAATAAGAACTTCCTATCCTCTAATTGATCCTTTTTGCCTCCTAATAATTTTCTTTGTAGCTAAAATACATTTTTTATGGCTAATCTTTTGTTTGTGTGTTTGGGGTTTCCTTTTAATAAGATTTTTTTTGTTCTGGGAAGTTACGTGTTGCCCTTCAACTTTCCAATATCCTTTCAGTAATATTTGGCTGAGAAAATAGCAGTTGCATTTAAGAATAATGCAGCTTCCCTTCTTTCCCTACATTTTTCCTAGTAAGTGCCAATGACTCACCAGTCTATTTTGCATTCTATTTGCATACAGCCTGCTCTCTTTAAAATACAACATAGATGTCCAGCCCACCAGAAAGCATGCATGGGCAAAGAGTAGCTGAAAAGATAATATAACCAATTCCAAGAGTAAACACAGAAAGGGCAGGACACATACAGAAGTAGAGTGATGAGGGGAGGAAGAGGAGGAGGAAGGGGGCGAGGAGCAGGGGGGGTGTGAAGAAAGGAAGGAATAAGGAAAAATGAGTCTTACTTGGGGTTTAGAGAGAAATATTTTTCTGATAACTGAATATAAAGGAAGGTGTGGAGGGAAACAATCAGGATGTCAGGACACCAGCCACATTTTGCTACCTTCTAAATCTCAATTTAGAGACAATTCCACCATAGTCTCCAAAACTTTTCTAATATTCCTCCCTATGAGCATTGTATATCCTGAATCTCTGAGGTTTGTGTGGTGTTTTTTTTTTTTTTCTCATAATCTATACCACTTTCTCTCTACCTTATTTAGTCTGACAGGCTTCTCTTTTAGAGATCCAATTTTGCTTTTCTCTCTCTCCTAGCTTTGTGCTTTGACTCTAATAGTTTCTCTTTTTTGTTACGTGGCAGTCAAACACACTTCTGCTCTCTCTAAGAGGACATGCCACATTCATTTAAGCTTCAGTTCAAATACAGGCTTAATTTTAGGTTTGAACTTCAGTGAGAAAAAGAACAGCTTCAATGGTTTACTTGAATCAGGACATCAGTTTCATACTTTTAATCTCATGCTCTTTCAAGGTGTTTAGATAGTGATTAATGTATTTATAAGTTATTAATCATGCTGAATTTTTTAAAATCCATGTGCACACAGAAGCAATAGCTCCAAAATTGCCAGTCTCTGACTCTTAATCTGGAATATCTCTTTGTTTGAAACTGACTGTGTGTTATTTGTGTGTGTTCAGTGTCTAGAAGCAAATTGTTACATTGTATCAAGCAATTACAAATTATGTTCTTTGAAGAAAAGAAACAAAAAAAATCTTGAATTTATTTACATAGCAAAATGTTTATGAAATCTTTCCTTGCTCTAACACCAACATCCAATTTTTCCATTGAGAAAAACAAATCATGGAAGACGAAAGGTAATTTTAGCTGTAATTGACACTGTATGGTACTTTACTCCTATTACGCAGTGCATACACATTCTCTAAAAAGGTAGTGCATGTGTTTTCAGCCACCCTTTTTTCCCCATCTCAAGCCTTTAGCTATCAAAACTCATGCATGAATTTATGATAATAAGGTAATGTGAGGCACTGGTCCAGAGTCTGAGCACCGATCCACCAGTGTAAATCGAGAATAGCTATTCGTTTCAGTAGGACTATTTGTATTTATACCAGTGTAATGAAACTTAGATAAGGTGTGTTATCATTTCCTAACAGGAACAACTACTGTTATTCTGTTCTAAAATTGAGTTTTTGCTCCTGTATTTAACAGCAGGGTTGAGCCTCTGTGCCAGAAAAAAGCATTAGAATTCTAAATCATTAATGATTCAAATAATATATTGAGATGATAAAATTATAGCCTTTTCTGAGTTTGATTATCAGCAGCCTTTCTCCACTTCAGCAAAACACCTGACTTAACAGAAATTATCACAACGCTGACAATTTAATAAGCATGTAGCATATTTGCAGGCATGGAATCTACAGACACTCTCAAGAAAAATAAGGATATCCCAGTTTTTGCTTTTGGCACTTAACTAGTTTACCTATTTACCATGTCCCAATTCTAAGACAAAATATATTTCTGAAGCATGACATTTTCTTTAGAGTACCATATATAATGCATTTTATATGCAGAGCTCTTAGTTATTACCCTTTGGTAGGTTACTATCTAGTCATTAACCAGAAATAAGTGTTATATATCAGTATAAATACTACAAGAAGTTTATTCCATACCTCCATTCCCTCCCACTTATCCCAGCTCTGACCCTTACAAAGCATCAGGTGGAAAAGCTATTTCAGGATTTATTTTCAATAACTAGTTCAGTAGCCCATTGAAGGTGTGGGTTGTATACATGAAACAGTAATAATCATGTCTTGGTTGGATAATATTTGTTAAGCAGAAAAGATAAACTAATAGCAGTAATTCTTCAGATGAAATGAAAAACCAAGCCTGAGACCTTTTGTCATGATTGAACTTGAATAAGCAGTGTAATACTGGGATTTTTTTTCTGTAGTTTGTACACAGCCACTTTCTAAACTGCTAAAATATTCCCAAATTAAAAACATATATTTACTCTACAATTTTTATGTGGTGCACAGATATATTAATTATATAACACAAAATGTATCAAAAAATGTAAAAAAACCCCCAACAACCCAAACCGAGTCACAAAAATATTTACCTATAAATCTTTGTCTTGTTACATTCACCAGATTTCTTTCCCAGAACAGATCTTTTTTACCCTTGGGCGCTGAGTCTGTTTTGCTTTTAGAGTACCATCTGTGATTTAGTGCATTGCTGATTGGTGCCTCACGTTAATACACTTAAGCAACAGCAGAAAAATTAAAACCCTTTTACATTTGTAACTAGTTAATAAATTTTTTTGTAGCAATGTCTCCTTTACTTCTGAAAATGGTGCTTGCTGAAAACTGATAGTAACTGATAGTTACTGCAATAAAAACAATATAATCAACAGCATATTTCAGGTTATAATATAGTGATTCAGAATTATCTAAAGTAGTTCCCTGTGATCTATAGCTATCACTCCATAGGCCCACCATGCTACTAATAAGCCAGAGTATGCTGGCCTCATATGTTGATTAGGAGGAATGAAATTAGACAAAGACTGTAGCTTCCTTGGGGGTCCTTATTTAAAATATTTTACAGTGCATTATTCTAAAGAAGACACTAACATATGTTGTCCCTTAGAAATGTATCAGGGTACCTTGATTACCTAAAATAATCTGAATATCAGAGATGAGGCAATATTAGAAAAAGCATGATTGAATCTTAAAATTCTGAAACAATTCTGATTTAGTGAAATTCACGTTAATCCAAACCAGCAAAACTAGGCACATGAAACTGAAAAATATTCAAACTAAGAATCAAAAAATTGTGATTTATGGGTATGCCGGTTAACTTGGGGAATCACTGAATTAGAAGACAAGCACAGCCATGTGACCTGGATGACTAACCAGCTCTGCTGCAGACAGTCTTCCTTATTATTGTTGGAATAAATATATGCTTCAGATTTACTTCTTGAATAGATTTACTAGGAATCTGAGAATTGCCAATATTTATCACACAGAAAAAGGAATTGTCAGAGAAATCAGTTATGTTCAATAGTCTACTCAGATCTAGGAGTGATAATCAGAATAAAATAAATACTGAGGATGAAAATAAGACTTCACCAGCTTTGTGAAACTTTACATAACAGCTTTTTCTTATGTTTGTATCTTTGTATGAGAAAGCAAGACTAGAAGATTATGTAATCATGCATTTGGATTATCAAATGATACTATTTAGGCTGTGCAGCCCTACTAGGCTCCTTTGACCATACAAAATCACCATCTTCTAAATTCATTCATCTGCTCTGAAGCATTTCAGAGACAGGAGACAATCAAAACCACTGTGAACACAAAAAAGTTGTCACTCTGACATTATTTCCTACCAGATAAGACAGAAAAAGATCATCAGCTATGTGTAGCTAGCTACAGTTGTATAACAAAGGAAGATTATACAGTGTATCAGAAGGTGTCACAATAAACAAGAAAAATTATGAACTAACCAAAGCTTTAGGACAGTGAATGAAAACTAGAGTACTAGCAAGTCATTATAATTCATTTCAATACATCTTCCTCTTGCAATAAGAGCATGTTATTGAGAGGGAGAGGATGGGATCCTTAAAAAAATGACAGACTTTCAAAATCTTCCTATAAAAATTTTGATTAGTTCTCTATTCAAATCTGAAGTGCTGAGAATCTTCCTTCCAGGTATTTAAAATATCTGTGTCTACTACAAATCACCATTACTCAATCAGAATTTGTCCAGGGTCACATGAATTGCCAATCAACTTTCCTTGAGTATTAAATTGCAACAGGAATAATTTTCAAAGATTGTACCTGCTAGAAAGAGCATCCTTATATAAATAAAGGTAAATTTATGCAGGACGTAACAGCTAAGGGAAATCAGCCAGTAGTAACAAAAGAAAATTCTATGAAAATGGACTTGGAAGCATTTAAAAGGGGGAGGAGTGAAGAAAAAAAAAAAAAGGCAAAAAAAAAAAAAAGAGCCAGGAATCCTTTAAGCTCCTCCTCCTGGTTTATCCTAGCTATGCTCAATATTTTAATGTGGAAAAGTAAAAATTTGATTTCTATTCTTACTCAGCTGGAAGCTAGCAGAAAAAATGCAGTCAAGCTCTTTATATACTGGATGTCTGAAAATTCTCTCTTTCATATGAGTTTTCACTGATGAAAAAGGAAAAACAAGCCTGCTATGTATAAATCAATCCCCAGATGTAGAGGGATGGAAAAACACGTGAATAAGATTAATAAAAACCCATCCCATAAAATCATAAATGAAAAAATTGTGAATTATAAACTGTATTTACAAATGTACTGCACATGCAAATCTCAGTATGTTTAAGTCTGTCTGATGCAATACATGTGCAGTGCATCTATAAATCGATACACTTTAAATATAAATCATGATTATGCAATATATTCTATTACCTTTCAATCATGGAAATAAAAATTAATAAAATGGTGAATTACAATGCAGACCAATGGAAGAAACCTCATAAAAAATGAATACACAGCCAAGACTATAAATGATATTAATTCCACAGACACAATTTCAGCTTTGCTTATCGAAAACAGTATGAATAACTAAAACAGCAATGCTAGCATAAATTTAATGCCACATACTTCTCTTCAGTGGGCATCACTCAGAAGGGTCCCATAAACAGACCAGAGAACAAAACACATGTATTTAACAGATCTCTCGTGAAATGATACCAACTTTCAGCAGTTTCCAAATGTATTATACTGTATAATATGTAATAATAGTAGAAAATAACAGATGTTATGGGACTGAATACAAGGAACCAATTCACTGGCATATTTATAACACTCATCAATAAAATCAACTCTGGAGCAAGAAAGCGGGAAATTTTAGACGGCTTCGCATATTTTGCTCCCGGAAAACACCATGGCAAAATCAAGCTTCTAGACTTCACTTAGCTAATTTCTTTACAAAATATTCTACCCTTGAACAGAAAACAATAGGCTTTCAGACACATTTTAATAATTTTTTTTTAGACCTTTTTTTTTTTTTTAATAGTTTTACTAAAGTATCTGTTTTGGAACATAGGACAAGTCAGAATATTTTCATTGGGTTTTATTCTAGCTCTGTACCAGAATGTAGCCTTGTAATTGCATAGAAATTTTAAAAAAAAAAAAAAAAAAAAGAAGTTTCTCCTTTGGAATTGTATCCAGTATTTCATATCTTCATCATGTTTCATTTAATGAAGAAAGTAATATGAGAAATACATAGTAAATATTAATATATTTTACATTATAGTGGGTCAAAACTTTAAAACTTCTCTCAGATACTTTCTTACTCATGATTATAAAATTGAGAATTTGCACAAACTATGTGGTAACGGTGCAAGACATAAGACGTCCAAGGAAATGTAAGAACTTAGACCAGAGATAGGCCTGGAAAAGTCTGTAAATAGTACCCATTTTTCATGTTCATTTCTAAATTCAGATCTCATCAAATAAGCTTTTGTGTACTAAAACCAAACAACAATACAATGGAAAGAACAAATAGATTTCTATCCTGTTATACTTCTGGGGGTTAAAAATACAAAAAAAAAACCCAACCAAACAACCAAAAGGTTTTTTTGGTGCTTTGGTTTTGTCCAGGACTCCCTAAACACATAAAGCCTACTTACTTCTAAATAGGTCTACACTTGATTTTTTATCTTCAACAAGAAAAATTAATGTTTTGAATGAAAAGAATCCAAGATATTTCTATTCCTCCAATTTAATAAACAAACACATAATGATAACATAAAATACTTTACAACCAATTCTTAAATTCAACGCAATTTTAAATACTCACTAATTGTAACTATCATACATTTCCTTATAGAATTTTTTCTTGACTCTATTTCCAAATTTAACTTTCATGTCTGCTGACAATGCAAAGTTGACAATTCAAAAGACTCATTAGAGAAAATTCTCATGAAAGTGGAAATTAAGATAAACATTACTGACAATGGGATATCCAGCTATATTTCTCTCTTTTTTAAACAAAACACAATAATTAATTAAAGATTTTTATTCATAAAACAGGGGAAACTTTTTAACCCTGTAACTTTAGATCAATATATGCAACATTAGAACTTGGATTATTTCCTGCACTGGGGCAAGAGTAAATAAGCCATACTTCATGTGTATCTCATTGTGACAAAAAAAAACCTAGAAAAATGGGCCTGGTTTGTATATTTTCCCCATTTTGCAACTAAAATACCTCTTTTAAGAATAACAATGCGTTGCTGACAACTCCAAAAGCAGTAAACGAAGTATAAACTTCCAGTCAAGGTTGTTAACACAGGTGATGATGTAGAAAACGCATATAGCCCTACAATACATACAGGGGTTTTGTTTGTTTGGGGTTTTCTTGTTGTTTTGGGTTGGGTATTTTTGTTGGTTATGTTGTCGTTTTTTTTTTAAATATGAAGGAAAATATCAGGAACTTTGCCATACTACAAAATAGATCTATTGGGAACTCCAATTTTCACATCATTTTTCACTGAATGCTTTTCAAAACTAACCACAGACTTCAGTGCCCTTCACTTGATATGTAGGATCACCAGTTAACTAAGGATTACCTTCATTAAAGGTTTATTTATTTCTGTCAATCCTGGTAATTTCAACTGAATTTTTCAGGATACTCTTAAAAAATAAAAAAACCCCACCAACTACCAAACCAAAAAAACCCACCACATTAAGAACTTCGTTGTCACACAAACCTTTGCCAATCTCTGTGGAAAACTAAGTAACAAGGAGAATATTGACTCTCCTCACCTTCTTTCACTGTCTTTAGGACATTGTGAACTTTTGCACTAATACTCCAAGCACAAAAGCTTCAGTATTTAGCAACAGATTAGAGCAGGCACAACACAAGACAGTCAGTATTCCACACGAGCTTCCCTAATGGCTAATAACCTTTGTAATTTCACTAACATAAGAATGGAAAATTACTGAAAAATTATTTTGACCTAATTTTGTATTGAGAAGGGGCAACAAAAAAAAAGTGTCAAGGAAGGAAGAAGTGACCTTTGGCAGGAACAGTAGAAATCACCTACAGTGATCATTCTGACGAGGAACAGGACCTGGTAAGTAGAAGAAACTCTCTCCAAATACATGCTGTCAAAATTGTCACCTGCGTGCTTGTTTTCACAGATTTCCTTCCTAAGTAAAGAAAGATAAATACTCATGTTGGAAAAATCTCATACTTTTTACATTTTGTGTGGAAATTGTTAATTCTTTAAAAAAAAACCAAAACATTATTTCAGTCATCCTAGAAGTATTCACTGAATTGAATGGGAAAAGCTGTATGAGATTAGATACACAAAACTGCCAGAAAACTGAGTAATTCCTTAGAAATTGAATACTCTTCCAATTTCAAAACCCCAAAGTTTAGATCCTTCATTCCTCCTGAACAGACTGTTAGGAAATTATGGCAAGATATTTTTATCTGGAGAAATGCCCTTCTGTTCTCTATAAAATATCTACTTTAGTAATTTCAATGAAGAAATAATTACTTGAACATAACTGGTTAGGGTAGCCCTCTGGATAACAGGAGAAAGAATTGTAGGTTTTTTTCCCTGCCCTCAGTTTTCTGCATTTAGTATTATTTGCTTTCCTCCCATAGAAAAGTCTGAAATATTCTGGAAGTAAACCTTTTGGTTCCCCACAATCACTGGTTTGTTTCAAGGAGAAATAACAAAACCCCCTCAAATTTGAGGCTTCTTTTCTTTGGTTTCCCAAACTTAAAGAGATCAGCATGACCTGATCTGCAGAGTGTTAACACCACTGCTAGTTGTGAAAGTACTTTGTAAAGTATGATCTGTTAATACTTCAAAAGTGATTTGAGATCACCACAAAGCTTCTGACAGAGTCACACACAGTATTATTGATTTGTATTTGGGCCGTTCGTTCTGCTATTTATCTTTTCAACAGAAGGTGACCTGATAGCTGTCTGTTAAGCAGGTGCATAGGGAGATGGTTTCCAGCTACAGAAGGTTCTTTATCTGGTACTGAGTTATATAAGAAGATATCAAGCTAAAGAATAAGAGTTATAAATGAAGAGACTCTGCTTTTTAGTATGGCTTTTCTTGGAGGTTTTTTTTTTTTTTACCTGTAAGTTTTGATCTGATAGAAGTGTTCTATTACAACAGTTATCACCTAGCTGTGAATGTTTAAAAAATAGAATCATGCTTTTGTGTGAAACTTTCCATTCTCTTTGAAAAAAATAAAATGCTTGAAAAGCAAATGTCTTGAGGATTGATCTACATGGAAAAAGAATTCACAGAAGTTGCTGTTGTTGTTGTTTTTTTCTAAAAAATAGGTGCAGGAAAGGCAGCATAAAGGTGAACCCGGGTTAGAAGGGGCAGCCAGGGATAAAGGTAGATTTTGATAGTATTTTACCTGAAAATTTTAATTTGCAAGTTACCTTTTTATACTTATAAGTCTTCAAAGTGGAAACTGAGTGTGGTTGTCATTTACTTTTGGAAATTACTGTTGCACCCAAACCTGAATGAGCTTCTTAAAGACACAGAAGTTCAGATTTTGGCTTGTCAATACCAAGAACTACATAATTCACACACTTGTTCACACAATTGCACTCTCACAGTCAAGGGAAACCAACATTAACTACAAATAGAGAATTCTGTGTCAAACTGCACCTTCCGCTCTCAAATCTCTCCTCCTAAATACCTTCCCAATAATTCCTTTAAATAAGATCTACAGTGAATATTGTGAATATCAGACTCTTAAAGATTGTGACCTAGGAAAAACAAGTGCGTTTATCTAGTAGATGAGTAACCATTGACAAAGTTTAGTCCAGAGACAGCGAAGTAACCAAAAAAGCGATGCAAAGCAGTTCCAACAGTCAGATGTCATCTACTATACCCTTATTCACATTTAGTATTGATTAATTGTTGATCCTGATTTCCTTCCTTCACCAGCTGCTTTTATAACTCACATTAAATTATACAGGATATGAGGCAGACCATTCAAGGCACAACTGTATTATCAGTTTATTCTGTCTGATTAGTGAAAACCTTCATTGTAATATACAGTGGAATTCATAATGCCTGTACTCAAGCTTAACTCATACATAAAATGCTTAGAATAATCTCTTCAGCCTGAAATTATAATGCTTTTCTTTCCCTAAACAGCTCAGTTTTATTTCCAGGTCAGTGCAGATAAGAATGGCTTCAGCTAAGGATAAATCTCTTTATTTTTAACTGGTAGAAACATTTTCCAGGTAAAAAAACAGGGATCATAGAATCATAGAATCATAGAATTTCCCAGGCCGGAAGGGACCTCCAAGGGTCATCTAGTCCAACCTCCCCGCAGTCAGCAGGGACAACCCCAACTAGACCAGGTTGCCCAGGGCCTCGTCAAGCCTCTCCTTGAATATCTCCAGGGATGGGGCCTCAACCACCTCCCTGGGCAACCTGTTCCAGTGCTCCACTACCCTCACAGTAAAGAACCCCCTTCTAATCTTCAATCTAAATCTGTTCCCCTCCAGCTTGAAGCCATTTCCCCTCGTCCTGTCACTACAGGCCTTTCTAAACAGGTTCTCCCCAGCCTTCCTGTAGGCTCCCTTCAGGTACTGGAAGGCTGCTATTAGGTCTCCCCGGAGCCTCCTCTTCTCCAGGCTGAACAACCCCAGCTCCTTCAGCCTGTCCTTGTAGCAGAGGTGCTCCATCCCCTTGATCATCCTTGTGGCCCTCCTCTGGACCCTCTCCATCAGGTCCATGTCCTTCTTGTATTGAGGGCTCCAGACCTGCACACAATACTCCAGGTGAGGTCTCACCAGAGCAGAGTAAAGTGGCAGAATCACCTCTCTGGACCTGCTGGCAACGCTTCTTTTGATGCAGCCCAGGATGCGATTGGCCTTCTGGGCTGCAGCTGCACACTGCCTGCTCATGTCCAGCTTTCCACATCTTTTTATGAATTGCTTAAAGTCATGGGATAGAGCAATTTAGCAGTACCAAATAAATTCTAATTAACCTCTATTTTTCCTAAATTAAAAATGGTTGTGTTTTCTAATAATTGATTTTCTGACAAGTTGATGATTCCACTGTTACCCAGAGCAAAAACTAGAAAGAATGGTTTCAGTTACTCTTAAAATTTGATTTTTTTGAATGAATTTGAAAAGTAAAAATAGATTTTCAGAGTAGTGTATTTAATGATCGCTGCCTACTTCTAGCTAAATATCAGCTACAATTTCTATTGGGTTGGACTTTGAATCTACTGTTTCCATTGGTATTTTTTAGTTGGCTAGTCCTTTAAATATTTCTTAGAAAACAACAATTAAAGATTACTGGCATATTTACCAGTGCTTTAGAATGAAAACAAAATTAAATTCTTTTTAGACTAAGTGAAAAAATCATAGAAACATCAAGTCACTCTTAATTTTTTGTTTCTAAATTTTATAAATAGGATGGGAAAGGTTAGGAAAGGGTCATACTGACATGATGCCCTATGAATTGAAAGTTTTCCTGTAGCACTAGCTCAGGAAAACTCTGTCCTTAAATGCAACACTGTTACCATTCCTAGAGCATAAAAGCCCACTGCTGCATCAACACATCTTATGCGATTGTTGGTAGCCCCATATCACAATGAGCAGCATTATTATGCGTTCTTAAAATAAAAACTTCTAGGAACCCTGAGGAGTCTAGAAATATATTTATATTTTTTTTTAAATATTTGCTTAATACTAATGAACTCAAGTTAGTACTTTTAAGCATCGTTTTGAAGCTTTAGATATTGAATTCAACATTTATTATTCACAGCCACACCAGACTGCAGAAGATAGAAATTTTTGATTAGAAGCTATAAAATCTAGATTCTATCTGTTATGAAGTCCTAGTAATTCATATCTTTGAGGCAGCAACAACATATAGAAAGCAGCAAAACTAATCAGAAGAGTCAGAGTTTTCGGGAATAGTGTCCATTATTTCTAATGAACTCTCTTTACTAGTTCAGAGATTCTGGTGCAATTTATTTTCTGTGGAGACATAATACATTTTATGATGTAATATTTTCTACGCGGTTATAGCTACACAACTGTTCAAATCAATAAACTAGTTCTTAAGAGTCACTTCATTTCTGTTCCACTAGGCCAAAATGAAATAAATTCCCTTGTGTGTTTTAAATATCCTCTTTGATAGGTAAATAATCTCTAATAACATAAAACATTTTCTTATTTTGGATTAACGTCAGTTAAGCCTGAGGAGATAATTATCATAAAACAATATAAACCACGCATTTTCATTGTCTCCAGAATTTCTACTGTGAAATATCAAAATACCAGGACAGAGAGAGAAGAGAAAAAACACTGCTAGCTTCAATTAGGACTAAAAGAAAGGCAAAATAATTCTATCCAAGTGTCTAAAAATCAACTAACCAACTGAACAAAAAGAACCAACTCACATATACCTCAACCCAGTTTTGTGTTTTATGATGCATGATGCCCAAATGATACCTGATGAGTATCACAAGTGATACATGACTGATACTGAATACGTGAATAGAAGGGTTACTGCTCTTAATACAATCCGGTCCCTAACAGAAAAATATATGCATAAACAGTAACTGTGTTTCACATCAGAAACTAAAGTCTAAATAAAAATTAGGATAATTTCAGAATATCTGCATAGAAAACAAAGTATTTTGCACTATGCAATGTGCAATCGGAGGTGAAACATCATCTTTTATAAGCCAAAAATCCTGACAGTATTGACAAAAATTATGCATGAATTTACTGTAGCAAAGCCAGTCCTGGAAATTTCCTGCAGTTCTAATAAGAGACATCATACATTTGGAGGGATCATTGTACTAATGGACATTGTACTGTCAAATTAATTCTTGTGTGCAGCATATTTTAGGGTGAAAGACTACCCTTACAGAATATCATTAGGGAAACACAAAGGACAACAACAATAACAAACATATTTCTGTATTGCTACATTGAAATGGAAATCATGACTTGATCTACACTCCTTTTACCAAGTACTCTAATGAAAAAATCCTGCATGTGAGTAAACAAACACATACCTTTGTTGATCCATTTAAATAAGAGGTTAGCTTTGACACATCAACAACTAATTTGCAAACTGAACTGAACAGTTATACATAAGCCTCACACAATGCAATCAAAAAGATAAATTCAATAATTCTGTTTTGAATAAGCTTACTTGGCCTGAAATACTTGATTTCTCAAGAGTCATTAAAATTTCCTCCTGCATCTCTTGTGGACTAACTTTATGTGACACCCTATCACATTCATATCTATGAATAACATTAGCATACTGTATTAGTATAGTAACATTAATATACATTCACCAATTCCACTTTAGAATTTTCATATTATACAGGCCTCTTTTATACTCACACCAGAAATTGCTTTCAAACTATTGGGAATAACTGTTGTTCTTCATCCAATATCATTGTAAAAGATCCTTGAGCTCCTTTATAAAAACAAGCGACTGCAAGAGTGATAGTCTCCAAGCCACAATGTGCATCTGCCTAAAATAGTAGCTTAGAAGCTTACTCAGAGAAACTTTCACTGTTGTTTTGAGGTGGAAGTATAACAGTGTATTTAATGGAGAACAGCTCAAGTACAGTAGCATCAAATTACAGCTAGACTTAAGAGGAAGGTAAAGGCTGATGTGTCCAAAACCACACAGTTTCACCCAAAGTAAATGGTGTTCAACTACTCAAATTTGCGCAATCTAACCATTACCCACTCTAAAACAGGGAAGGCTATTCATTTTTTAAGAAATCTACCACTACCTTGCAGATAATAGAGAGAAAAAAAAAGTTTAGTAAGGAAAATATCAGGAATAACTTCTATTTCAAATAGATGGATGATATCTGTAGGTTTTTTTTCTTAATTCTAGACCCAAGTATTTGCAATTTAGCAGAATTATTTCAAGGGTACTAGATTTCATGATGGGTTTCTCCTGAGATTTTGGATCAAGACTTAAGTATTGTAAAATAGCAGTAATAGAATTCTCTTACATGTGTCTGATGCTAGATTTTGTTGTGACAAACAACAGTAGTTAAATAAATGTAATTGCTCAAAGTCTTTTGCAAAGATGACAGGTGTATTTTATTGTTGTTTACTTCATTTAATAATCTACATTACGGACCTCTTAAGATGAAGTGTTCCCAAGACAGAATTAGAATTGGATGTCTGAAGGCAACCTCGTGGCAAGCCTCTGATTATCGTGGCTCACAAAGAAGCTACTTCAGAATAGTTACTCAATCATACAAATTAAAACTGCTTTCTAAAAAACCAACCACATCATTTGGCTTTGCTTGCCATATCCCTGCATAGACAATAGGCTTATGTGTATTGCAGCCAGACTGCAATTTCACATTGTGTGTAAGTACCTAGCACAGCATAGCAGGACCACCTTTGGATGGAAGCAGCAAGTGGGCATCACAGGGCAGTTAGCTACTCATCCTGCGGAAACTGTGTAGCTCATATGGAGTTTGATGCTTTTATGGCTATACTAATCTTGTATGTTGGCCTTTTCTTTAGCTGTAGTGTACCTACGACATATAGGAAATGAAAATCCAGTGGCACAAATGCAGTTTGTGCTTTAAGGTGGCAGTTATGGCCAATTTAAATTTTTAAAAAAAAAAAAAAAAAGTTCAATGATTTGTATGTTTGTCCAATATGAAAAGGAGTCAATTAACTAGCTAGTGAAATGAGAGGAAGTCGACATTTTGTTGCCATCTATGGGTTAAAATGGAAGTATGCGGATTTCATATATTCAGAATATTTTCAGAATATTTTGGATTTTCATCCAGCATGCAAATAAGGCAATGCAATTTAGACCTCTTTAGGACTATATTAACTCTGTCTTAAGAAATACCAAAGCAGCTAGAATAGTTACTTATTTTTTCTATAGTAGACATAGGTGGAGACTTTGTAATAAATAAATGCATAAATAATATTTTTACAAGCTTGGTA